>NC_083442.1:19135061-19435061 GCF_020745735.1 Hemiscyllium ocellatum
AGATTCTTGGTAGTATGAATGTGCAGAGGGATCTAGGAGTCCATCTACATAGATCCCTGAAAGTTGCCACCCAAGTTGATAGCGCTGTTAAGAAAGCATACGGTGAGTTAGGTTTCATTGGTAGAGGGATTGAGTTCCGGAACCGCAATGTCATGTTGCAGCTGTACAAAACGCTGGTGTGGTCACACTTGGAATATTGTGGATAATTCTGATCGCCCATTACAGGAAGGATGTGGAAGCCTTGGAAAAAGTGCAGAGGAGATTTACCAGGATGTTGCCTAGTCTGGAAGGAAGGTCTTATGAGGGAAGGCTGAGAGACTTGGGTCTGTTCTCATTGGAAAGAAGAAGGCTAAGAGGGGATTTAATAGAGACATACAAGATGATCAGAGGATTAGATAGGGTAGGTAGTGAAAGCCTTTTTCCTAGGATGATGACGCCAGCTTGTGTGAGGGAGCATAGCTACAAATTGAGGATAGATTTAAGACAGAAGTCAGAGGCAGGTTCTTTATTCAGAGAGTGGTAAGGGTATGGAATGCCTTGCCCACTAATGAAGTTAACTCAGCCACATTAGGGAGATTTAAACAATCCTTGGATAAGCACATAGATGATGATGGGATAGTGTAGGGGGATGAGCTTAGAATAGTTCATAGATCGGCGTAACATTGAGGGCTGAAGGGTCTGTTCTGCGCTGTATTGTTCTATGTTCTATGAGACCTGCAGGAAGGTGGTATTCCCATGTATCTGCTGGCTTTGCCCTTCACGATGGAAGTGGTAGTGAATTCGGGAGGTGTTGTTGGAGGAATGTTGCTGCATTGCTGCAGCCTGTCAGTTCAGTGCTGTGCTCTGTGTGGACTTGACATTAGAACAGTCACAGGAACAGCTTCGATTTCCACGCTGCCTTTGATTTAGACAAACAATCCAAGGTACTTCACAGGAATGCAGTCTGATTCAAAATGACACCAATGAGAGGCATGGACAGAAGTGTTCAAAGTGTTCGCGAAGGAGGTACACTTCAATTTTATTTACCAATATTTTTTGATTTGATTTATTGTTATCACATATACCTAAGTACAGGGAAAGGGTTTGTTTTGTGAGCAGCACAGGCAGATCATAACAAACAAGTTCCCTGGCTTTTCCTTACCAACGTATGTGAGTAGTTTGATTCAAATGTTGGTAAGGAAAAGCCAGGGAACTATAGACCAGTGAGCCTGACCTCGGTCGTAGGCAAGGTGTTGGAGGGAATCCTGAGGGACAGGATGTACATGTATTTGGAAAGGCAAAGACTGGTTAGGTGTAGTCATTATGGCTTTGTGTGTGGGAAATCATGTCTCACAAACTTGATTGAGTTTTTTGAAGAAGTAATGAAGAGGATAGATGAGGGCAGAGTGGTAGATGTGATCTATATGGACTTCAGTAAGGCGTTCCACAAGGTTTTGTAATTGGGACTAGATTGGGTTGGGATATCTGGTCGGCATAGACACGTTGGACCGAAGTGTTCATTTCTGTGCTGTACATCTCTATGACTCTTTTATTGTGCACCTCAGGAGTGGGTGGGACTTGAACTTGGGCCTCACGGTCTGGGGGTAGGGACACTACCACTGCTCCACAAGAGGGCCCTAAAGGAAGTGACTCCCTCCTGTCTGGTACTGTGGAGTCAACGTGCTTCCTTTTGAAGGATGCGTATTGATACTGTACCTTTAAGAGATGTATCTTGTGCTGTTCCTCTTGCAGAGGGGTGTAGTCACAGTGGTCTCGAAATCTCTCCTTCAGACAGGCTGTTGGTAAACAGCTCGGAGTCCTCCCTGGGTGGTGTTTTTTTTCTAAAGAGGACAGAAGAAACACTGATGGGAGGTGTCGGGCTTAGAAGGTTTTGGTTTTGCTTTCAGTGAGTTGAATCGGGTTTTGCAGGCTGCTGGGGTTAACAGCTGGAGTTCTCTGCTGCAAGAGTGAAGTCTTAGACAGAGAGACTTCCTCTTCAAAATCAAAAGGGACAGATTGTTTCTTTCTTCTGGAGTTGTGCGAGAAATTACATGAGAATCATAACAGTGTGGCTGAGTTGCATTTTTCCCAAAGCCGATCCCAAAGTGTGTGTTCACAGGATGCTGCTGATATTGGAGCAGTTGATGATTAGTGGTTAAATAATACATTAGATATTTCAATAGTGTATAGTTATGCCGATTCCCTTTGTTATATTTTAATTGTGTTTTAATTAAAGCTTATTGGCAGACCAATCGAATCACATCTGGAACACAGTGCCTTACACTCGCCTTTTATAATTTTTCTTCATTTAAAGTTAGGGTCTATCTCCATAACGTACTTTAGTGGGGGTCCTGGTGCCTCTAAAGGAAGGGAAAATGGCTGAATGAAGGCACAAGAGTGGATGCAATGGGCAACAATCGAAGGAAAATGGAGGCTTAAGAGAGTAGGAGGAAAGGTCCCCATGAAGCTGGCTGGTGTCACAGACGGAGTGCAGTCTGCCCGTTTGCCTCAGCGTAGGTAAACTGCCAGCTGAAACAAAGGACCAGCACCGCATCAAGGAAGAGAGGGGCTTGTTGGAAGAGAGGGGCTGGAGATGGTTACAGATGTGGAGGGTGGGGTTGGAGGTCACGGAGGGACCAAGAACAGTAGCAGAACGAACGGACTCTTTCCCCTCCGACCCCCCGGTCAGGATGGAACGTGCTATCACTTGGCGAAACGTGGGGCTGCTGCCTGTCTCCACTCTGGTGTCATGTAGCAGCCTACTGCATGACTTGTAACAAACGTACAGATTCTGTTAGTTGCAGAAGGCAGACTGTTCCTCCTCTTGCTCTTACTCCCCCTCTTCATGACTTTGCCCCACCCTTCCCCCAGCCCCCTCTTAACCCTCTCCCTTTGACCCGGTGGCTCCAGAGGGTTTGCTTGTGTCTTGGTCGTGGGGCTTTTGTAGGAAATGCACAGTTCCACTTGGTCTCCTGCAGTGAGTTGTTGAAACCTCCACCTCATTGGAACATTTTCAAAAGTGGGACTCTAGCCTTCCTGTATGGCAGTTATCGTTCGAAAAGGAATAAAATTAGCCCCAAACAAGGAGCAGTTAACCTGCAGGGAAACCACGTGAGGGGTTTGTGTTTTTATGCTGAATAAAAAGTGAAGATTTGTGTTTGCAAAACTCCTCTTATAACCTCACAATGTCCTGAAGTGTTTCAGAGCCAGTGAGCACCCTTCTGGTCTATGCAGTTGACGAACCTGCCTGCCTCCCCTCGTATGATTAAACAGAGTCTTTGCTGCTTGTATCCCCTGAGATGTAGGAGCACAACTAGACTTCTCAGCTCATCGAGTCAGTTCCATTATTTCTCCTAGTTTTCAAATCACTCAGCCCTCCCTTTCTCTCTTGCAACCCCAGGCCAATGAGGCTTTGCGCTCCTACATTTCTGGCTTCCCATTGAATTCCTGATTTCTCTAGCTCCAGTAACTGGTGGCCAGGCCTTGAGTCCTCCTGATCCTGAAACAGTGAACTGCTCTCACTAAACCTCCCACTTCTCTTTCCTCCATTTTGAAGACATTCCCTCAATCCTACCCCACCCCTTTTTTTTAACCCAAGCTTTTGGTCACTTGCCCTAATATCTCTTGCCGTGACTCTGTGTCAGAGTTTGTCAGATAGTACTCCTGGTGGCTCAGTGGTTAGCACTGCTGCCTCACAGCATCAGGGACTCGGGTTCGATTCTTGCCTGTGTGGAGTTTACACATTCTCCCCATGTCTGTGTGAATTTCCTCCAGGTGCTCCAGTTTTCTCCCACAGTCCAAAGATGTGCGGGTTAGAGTGGATTGGCCATGCTAAAGTTCGGGCTTATGCCCGAAACATCGATTCTGCTGCTCCTCGGATGCTGCCTGACCTGTTGTGCTTTTCCAGCACCACACTCTCAACTCTGATCTCCAGCATCTGCAGTCCTCACTTTTTCTCCATGCTAAATTACCCATAGTGCTCAGGGATGTGCAGGGTAAGTGGATTAGCTATGAGAAATGCAGGGTTACGGGGATGGGGCAGGCGGTGGATCTTGGGTGGGATGTTCATCAGGGGTCGGTATGAACTTGATGGACCAAACAGCCTGCTTCTACACTTCGGGATTCTCTGATGATTCTGTGAAGAGCCTTGGGATGTTTTACCATGTTAATGTTGTCATGTAAATAAAGTTGTTGTTGTTCTGTAGCGGTGTGTGTGTGTGTGGGGTGTGAAACCATGACACCACTTCCAGGAAGCAAAACCCAAAGAATGGCAAACGCTGAAGATCTGAATCAGAAGCAGTGCTGGAGGAACTCCGCATTTGTGGGGAGAGCATCAGAGTTGATGCTTCGAGTCCAGTCCGATGTACCTTCAGAACTTTGCCAACATCATTTTGTCAAATTTGACAGAAGGGCAGACTCCTTTCTCTCTCAATTTCTCAGCGTATATTCTGGATCGTCTGGCAGAGTGTCTGCTGGTGAATCGTACGTCATGAGGTTAGAGTCTGCTTGTGAGGTTCTAATCCTGGCCTCTCCCTCAGGAATACTAATGTCCAGTGATAGGCGTGCCAGCTCATTGAAGAGAAGTATCGAGTCAGCAGGGGATTTGTTCTGCAGGGGTCCTTTTTGAAATTGGACAGATTCTGATGAGGGCGTGAGGTGGGAGCTGGTGGGAATGTTTTAAATGATGCGCTGGTTCATTACAGTCACTGCGAACTCTCTCTTAACACCTGACTTCACCTTCTGTGATTTATTTGAGTTGGACAGAGTGACTTGGGTTGCTGGGACACATGGGTCATCCCAAATGTTGAGGGGACGGGGTGGTAAGCTGGCACAAATGAGAAAAAAAAACCTAGCAACTGAACGTTGGATGTTCAGGCCTCTGTGGGCCACGTGAGGATAAACCTCTGAGGCGCTGTGACCTCCGCACTCAAGTGAGATTAAGATGGCAGCCGGTGATGAGTGGAGTTCCCTGCGGGTCGGTGTCGGGGCCACAACTTTTCACATGAGCAACCTGGACGAAGGAACTGTGAGGGCATTGTTGCTGAGGTTGCGGTTGACACACAGATACGTGGAGAGACGGGCAATGTTGAGGAGGTAGGGTGGCTGCAGAACTTGGACAGGCTGGGAGAGTGGGCCAGGAAGTGGCAGATGGAATACAGTGTGGGAAACTGTGAAGTTACGCATCTTGGTAGGAAATACAGGTGTAGATTGGTTTTCTAAATGGGCAAAGGCTTTGGAAATCTGAAGCACAAAGGACCTACAGAGTTCTAGTTCAGGATTCGTTTCAGATTAACAAGCAGGTTCACATGATAGTTCGGAAGGTGAATGCAATGTTAAGCATTCATTCCGAGAGGGCTACAGCACAAGAGCAGGGGCGTACTATTTGAGGATGTATAAGGCTGCACTCCTGTTCTTTGGGAATATTGGGAGCTGTTTCCATGCTGTACATCTCTCTGACTCTATCTGCAGATGTGGCGTGTTCATAGACTGCAGAACCTACATTAAAGCACCAGGCGTGAAAGTAAAATTGCACTTAGACAGCAACTTTCACAAGTGTAAGACTTGCCAAAGTACGTTTTAATAGCCTGATAGCTATTGCAATTTCGGAAATGAAGCAGGTTGTGCACAGGAAACTCCCACAAAGATAATTTATATTTTGGGATGAAGTGATGTACAGATATTGTCCAGGACACCATCTCTTGCAGACAAATGTACAAAGTGTGAGCAGGCCATTCGACCCCTCTAGTCTGCTCTGCCATTCAGTGAGATCATGGCTGATCTGATTCTCCACGTTCTCACTACCTCCAGGACTGGTGTCATAGGATCTTTTTATATTCACCCAAGACTGGGCCACAGTTTAATGTCTCATCCCAGATACAGTATTTCTGACAGTGTGGCACTCCATTGGTGCTGCATGGCAGGACCAGCTTGATTTTAGTGCTCAGGCCACAGTGTCCCGACTGGGAGCGGAGGGTGGGGTGTTCCCTGGGTCATAACTGCCAGATTGTACAGAAATCCTTGACCGATCAGAGTTAAAAGTCACACAACACCAGGTTATGGTCCAACAGGTTTAGTTGGAAGCACTAGCTTTCAGCGTGCTGCTCCTTCATCAGGTGGTTGGACTATAACCTGGTGTTGTGTGATTTTTAACTTTGGATACCCCAGTCCAGCACTGGCATCTCCAAATCTTGACCAATCAGGGCCCTGTGTACAATGTGGTAACCTGGAGGCTCATTATAGCCTTCAGTCTTGGAAAGACTTCCTAATCAAACCTAAGTGAAAATTATTCCAGTCAAGGCTGTCGCTTGACTGTGAGGAGAGTCCTGGTGAGCAGTGTTAACGAACAGGCTCTCGTGCCAGGCCTCTGTTGATCGCTTAACAATAGGTGATTAGCACCGCAAACGTCCAGATTCTATTCCAGATTGAAACCAGATCCCACAGAGAACATCCAGCTCCAGCTCGATAGCTTGGCTTTTGCCTCCAAGTCACAGGGTTGTGGGTTCAAATCCCACTCTAAGGGACTTGAGCACTGTGTGTAGGCCGAGGCTGCAGTACAGAGTGAGTGAAACTCAGGCCCTTCCAGGGGGAAACATGATCCAGAGGAACCACTTGAAGAGGAGGAAGGGAGATCTTTTACATCCACCTGTAGGGTCTTGGTGTTGAAATCTGGTAGCACTGACCATGCAGCATTCCCTCAGTACTGCACTGAGGTGTCTTCCTTTGATTAGATGCTTGGATCGCTGAGTGGGTCAGCTGCTTGTGGGGAATCTGTGGAACTTACTGCTGCAGGGAGCTGTGGAGGCCAAGTCACTGAGTGTATTTAAGACAGAGAGAGTTCTTAATTAGGCAGCAGATCAAGGGTTATTGGCAAAAGACAGGGGAAACATTCCTCAAACCCAATCAGCCATGATGGATTGATAGACCTGACTCGATGGGCGAAATGGCCTGATCCTGCACCTATATCTAATGGTCGAATATGAATTATTTTCTTTTGGTTATGTCAGCATCACAGACTAACATCCACCAACTTCTGTTTATTGTTCATTTGGTTAACAATCTGACAGACCAGATAAACTGTTTGATTTGTGATGTTTGAGGGAAAGGTGCTTTTTGGGAGATCAGGCAATATTCCCTTGCTGTTCTTCAGACTAATACGGGGCTGGGGGACTTTTTCCATCCTCCTGAACAATTCAATGGAACCTCAGTTCCTAAAGATGGCTGACTTTTCAGACTGGGAGGGGAGAGCCACGTTGCTGGCCTGAACAAAATTTAGCTCTGGGGGCCGACGTTTGATTGCGCTGGTCTGGGAACTGGTCTTGCTGCGATGAAACCGAGGGTTACGGTGACCGCAATGCAGTATTGTGTGCAGTGTTAGTCTTTGTCGCTAGGCCAGGATGAGCTTGACCTAGAGAGGATGCCACAAAGGTTCACTCAACCAGTTCCTGAGAAAAGGTTTACCAGATCTCTACCTGGAATGAGCAGATTGTTTTGTGAGGCAATGCTAGACAGGTTAGGCATGTATCCTCTGCCAGAGATAGAGATGGACAAGGCCACAGAGGGAGTTTATGACCAGGATGTTAATTCAAAACTTGAGGCTGGACTTCCCCAGGAACCAAAGTCTGTCAGTGAAGACCAGGATGATGGATGGAGGGGACTAGGTGGAGATACAGTTGTGGATCCACGGATAATGGTGCGGAAGTGGTTTGAACTGCCAGGGGAAGTGATAGATGCAGATATAGTCCCAACATTCAAAAAACATTTGGACAGGATCATGAAGAGGAAGGTTTCGAGGGATCTGGGTCCAGCGCTGGTAAATGGGACTAGTTTAGTTTGGGAAACCTGGTTGGTACGGATGAGTTGGACCGAAGGGTCTGTTTGTGTTCTCCATGTCTCTGGAATTTGAGAAGAGCGAGGTGTAGTTTAATTGAAACCGAGAACCAGAGGGGACTGGACTGGACATGGGGTGGGGTGGGGGGGGTGGGGGGGAACCCTGGCACTGTGAGGCAGCAGTACTAACCACTGAGCCACTCTTTGTTAGAACCCATTTTGATTCACTGCTTAATTAGAGAAAGAACATTAGCTCCTCAGAGAGAGCATTGTGAAGACCTAAGTGAGTGAGTATAGGATATGTTTATCCTTCCAGAAGTCTCCAAATATCCAGAGAAAATTCCCATGGCTAACCCACCTAGCCTTCCCATCGCTGGACACTATGGGGTAATTCAGCATGGCCAATCGGCATATTTTTGGACTGTGGGAGGAAACCGGAGCACCATGTGACAGTGAGGAAAAACAGGACATCGTATTTCATTGACTGCTCATGTGGAAGAGGGGTCATAGATAGGAGTGAATTGAAGATATTGAATGAGGAAGAGGAGGCTCCAATTTGACCAGAATTAATTGATTTTCTGAGGGACTCGTTTGGGGGGAAAGAAATTGACTTGGGAAGTGACCTGATTGGCCTTGCTTCTCCATTTTCAATGTCAATTTTTATTAACTTTTTCTTAACTCCGTTCTTAGTCATTTTTCTTCCTTGTATTTTATGACGAGTGCTTCCTCAACCTCTTAAATTATGATTTGCTGTTCTCCAAGTATAGATTTTCTCTCAAAATATATACTTATATAAAAAAATACACTTTGGGAGTTCATTGTGAAACAGTCCAAAGTGGGCACAGCTTGAAGTATAATCGTTTATGTTCTTGTTGTACGCTGTGTTTCAGGAACCTCAGAACTCCGACAGACTTGGTGATCGCAAGAATTATTGAGGCAAATGCTGCATGAGTAGTCAGGAGGTTCCCAGTTTCCTTTTGGGGGCCTTGTAGACTTGCAGGAACAAAGGGGAGGGAATGGGGAGGGCACGTGGGATGCCTGGAGCTGGGGGCACGGCTAGGTGCTATGTGCTGAGAGTTGTAAGGGTTGGTGGGCTAGAGTAGATTCCCTACAGTGTGGGAACAGGCCCTTCGGCCCAACAAGTCCACACCGACCCTCCAAAGTGTAACCCACCCCAGACCCATTCCCCTCCCCTATATTTACCCCTGGCAAGTGTACCTAGCACTACAGGCAATTTCGTATGGCCAATTCACCTGACCTGCACATCTTTGGATTGTGGGAGGAAACCCACACAGACACGGGGCGAATGTGCAAACTCCACGCAGACAGTCACCCGAGGCGGGAATCGAACCCGGGGCCCTGGTACTGTGAGCCAGCAGTGCTAACCACTGAGCCACCATGCTGTCAAGGAAGATTCTGTCGAAGTGAGAACGCTGGGAAAATTAAACTGCAAACAAAACCCTGGCTCTGTAAAGCTGTCGTGTTTTTCACTGACTTGCAGGGGCCTCTGTTCCTGCTGACTGTAATAGTCAGGCGGTTGGAACTGAAGCCCATATTTAGAGTCCTCCCAGTGTTGGAGCTGAGGGCACGATCTGCAGTTGGCACAAAACCAAGATGGCAAACTGCTGAAAGAGATTTCAACTTCTCTCACCCTGCTGCATGCCTTCTCCCCGGCATCAGTGTTCCTGAAGCAGGGAGCAGCTCCGGTGATTAAATCAGGAAACATTTTGAGATTTTTTTCTTGTCAATTTGATCAGACTTGAGAATTTGCTATCTTTGGACAATTCATGTTGGAGAAAGGAGTTGGCACTCCAGTGCGGAGAGTTAGTGTGAGGGTTGGGTGCGGTTCTGAAATTGCCTGTTCCTCTTGTCGTTGTTTTCTCTTGAGTTTTGAACACCTAGAAGCTTTATTTATCTTATTTCAGGAGCTGCTGGTTTCACACACTGCCTCTGATGTGCTGACAGTTGAATCTGACACATTTTCTTTTTATTTTGTGCCCTTTCTATCCCAGCAGTCCCACAACTAATTGTATTTCTGAAAGGAACAAATCATTCCAGGCTGCATTTTTGAAACTGAATTTCTGTCACCCTCATTTCGTTTTCTGTGTGGATCTGCAGGAGACAATTTAATTTCTTTTGACAAGAGTCTGCAGAGTGTTAGTCTGTTAATGTCTTGTAACATCTGTCATCAGCAGGGTAAAACTTTAGCATGATGTTCCGTTGTTCGATAAATTAGAATTCAAACTTATGTAGCTGTGTGTGTGTGTGTGTGTGTGTGTGTGTATATATATACGCACCTACCTGTGTATGGGTATGTGCAGTCCCGTGTGTGTATGTGCACGCGCACACCTGTATATGGGACTGTGCAGTCCTGTGTGTGTGTGTGTGTGAGAGCTTGTGTGCCTGTACCTGTATATGGGACTGTGCAGTCCTGTGTGTGTGTTGGTGCACATAACTGTGTATAGGACTGTGCAGTCCCATGTGTGTTTGAGCACATACGTGTGTCTGTGTGTGTGCGCACGCGCACGCACGCGCAAGCACATGTATATGGGAGTGTACAGACCTGGGTGGGTGTCAGGATGTGCACGTGTGTGCGCCCTTAGAGACGGAACCTCCCCGGAGGCTGCTTCCCCAATTCCCCCATTCATCTCCCACTCTCGTTTTCCCCCTTCGCCTCCTGTCACTCCCTCTCTGAGCAAGTCTTGTCTGTGTAGCCTGACTCCCACCTTAGCTGACACTGTTGATGATTCCTTCTCCTCCTCTAGTCCTGGCCTTTTCTTCCATTAAACTTGCTGTCATCACACCCCACCCTCCCTCAAAGTAAATGAAGCCTTCACCCCCCCTTTGTTGTGAGAAAACAACCTCTCTCCATACCTCGCTTTGCTCTTCAAAACCTTTAGGAGTTCTTCTTTCTATCATCCTTTCGTTATTATTCTTGCGTTTCTTGTCAGTTTTCCTTTCATTCATGTTATTCCTTCCTCCTTTATGTCTATTTGCTTGCTCTTGGTTTGCTTTCTCTTTCTCTGTGTTGAGGATTTCTTGGGAAGCTCTGTCATGAGGCCCTGCTCTGACACCAAATTGCGAAGAACAGATTTGCAGCATTTTTTTCTTTTAGCAGGCAGAGTAAAAAGTTTAGAAGCAGCCAGTTTTGGAGCGAGATTTGTTTGTTGAGTTGGCACTGATACAAGGCACGTGACTTCCTCCACAATATTTAGGAATTTGCCAAGAAACGGGGATTCACTAATGAAGCTGCTCGGAAGACTTGTAGAAAGCAAGAAGGATCAAATCTCCAGGTGCTGATCAGATACAGTTGTTGGAGTGAACTTGTTTTCTCTTTTGAGTTGGTCTTTTCATGTGATTTCTGTGTCCTTGAATTAAGGTTTGAGATTGTTGCAATACAGTGTTAAGGCAGTCCTCAGTCCTCAGAACCCCATTCAATATCTTTGATAAACAGATAAGAATTTCCCTCTCACTGTATCAAGATAAAATTTCATGCTTAGAGACCTTGACTGTAATAAACCTACTCAAGTCAACATCGACTAAACATTTCTTAGCAGTTGAGGCTGACTGATGGTCTGGTTTTCCAGTGTAACTAAGCACAGTCAGGATTATTTAGTAAATGTTGTTCAATGGAATAGTTGACATGGTGTTCTGATATTTCACAAGCACAGCCTGGTCAGTTATTTTCCAAGATGGTGGTGGAGTAACGCTGCAGTGTGTTGGGTCTTTAACCCAGGAGTGGTGCTGGAAAAGCACAGCAGGTCAGGCAGTATCTGAGGAGCAGGAAAATCGATGTTTCATTAAGGAAGGGCTTTTGCCCGAAATGTCGATTTTCCTGCTGCTCGGATGCTGCCTGACCTGCTGTGATTTTCCAGCACCATCTCATCTCACTATCTCCAGCATCTGCAGTATCCACTTCTGCCTAGTCTTCAACCCAGGAGCCCAGGGCTTGCCTACACCATCCACTTTACTTTTCTTCTTAAGTATTTCCATTTGTTGTGGTACCATGCCTTTTATTTTAACAACTTTTGTGGAGGATGCCTTCTCCCGGTTCAGTGACAAGGTGGTTTCCAACGATCTGGAATGACTCTGTCTCAGCCCCAGCATGTTGGTCTTGTCCAGGAGGGCGTGCTCGCAATCTGGCGTGTCCTTCATGTCCCATTGCAGAGGTCTTCTTTGGCCTCATCAAGATGGCGGCAGCGTAGGAGGCTCGAGTTGGAGCTCCTCTGCCCCACCTAATCTTTCCTCTTGCTTTTTTCCTCTTTTCTGGAGTGTTTTTCTCCTTCCAAACATTTAATGTTAAACTGAGTTGATTGAGAATAGAGGAAGAGGCTCCTGGACTGGAGGCCATCACAGACGAGTCCCAGACCGGGTCGTTGTGGGAGGAGAGTCCCAGAGGCGGGCAGGAGGCCTTGAGTTTTGAAGCCTGGCATGTTCTGGAGATTGGGTTCGGTGCTGGTGTGGGCCGGGGTGAAATGGACTGTAAATCCAGGATGTTTTTTATTCCTACATTGGACTTTGTTTATTATTGTCTCAATCTTGTACCAAATTCTTAGGAATCTGTACCTAGGTATCTTTCGCCTAAGGTGGGCCGTAAGTGGTGACATTGCAAACTGCACTCATTCAAGTTCATGAGTTCCTAAAATATAGGAGCAGAATTAGGCCATTCAGCCCATCGAGTCTGGCCTGCCATTCAATTGGGGTTGATATGCTCCTCACCCTCATTTTCCTGCCTTCTCTCCATATCCCTTCACCATCACCAATTAAAAATCTGTCTAACTCCTCCTTAAATTTACTCACTGTCCCAGTATCCACCGGACTTTGGGGAAGTGAATTCCACACATTCACAACCCTTTGGGCAGAGTAGTTTCTCCTCAACTCTGTTTGAAATTTGCTGCCCTTTACCCTAACACTGTGACCTCTCGTCCCATAATGTCCCACAAGAGGAAGCATTTACTCCACATCTATTTTATCCACACCTTTTATCATCTCAACGTGATCTCCCCTCATTCTTCTAAATTCCAGAGAGTATAGGCCCTAAACTGTTCAATCTCATCATAGGAGAAACCTACGTGTTTCTCTGGGATCAATCTGGTGAACTGCCTGTAATCTCACTGCACCTTTCCTCAAATAAGGGGATCAAAACTGTGCACAATATTCGAGGTGCAGTCTCACCATTACCTTGTACAGTTGTAACAATACTTCCTTACTTTGATGTTCTATTCCTTTCACTATAAAAGCCACCATTCCATTCGCTTCCTTTCTTATCTGCTGTACCTGCACACTAGTTTTCTGTGACTCATGAACGAGTTCACCTAGATCCATCTGCACCGGTACACCTCTAAGTCTTTGCCCATTTAGATAATAGGTCACCATCCCATTTTTCTGACCAAAATGTATGACCTCTCACTTACCCACGTTAAACTCCATCTGCTACATACTGGCCCACTCTGCAAATCAAGCTACATCCATTTGTAAGGTCCTTGTTTCCTCATTGCAATTTACCATCCTGCCTATTTTTGTGTTATCCGCAAATCTGGCCATCGGGCTTTCCATCCCTGTATCCAAGTCGTTCATGTAGATTGTAAATAGTTGGGTCCAAGGACTGAACCCTGTGACACCCCACTAGTTACATCTTGCCATCCAGACAAAAAAGCCCATTTACCCCGACTCTGTCTTCTGTCCATCAGCCGGTCGTCTGTCTAAGCTATAAATTACCTTAATCCAATATGATTGAACCTATTAAACACCTTCTGGAAGTCCAGATATATTACTTTTACAGGGTCCCCATTATTCACTTTGCTTGTTACTACTTCAAAAAACTCTAGCAAATTAGTCAAACGTGATTTGCCCTCCATAAAACCATGCTGACTTTGGATGGCATTTTGACATTCCAAGTGTCCTGGTATTGCTTCCTTGATAATCGATTCTAACACTGTTCCATCAACAGATGTTAAACTAACTCGCCTGTAGTTTCACAAATATTGCCTTCCTCCTTTTTTGAATAAGGGCGTTACATTAGCATTTTTCCAATCCACTGGAACTTTTCCCTTGTATTTTGGAATATTGCAACCAATGGATCTACTATCTCCAATGATACTTTCTTTATACCCTCGGATCTTGGCTATCAGGCCTGGTGGCCTGTCTGCCTTTAATCCTAATAGTTTGCTGAGTACCTTTCCCTCTCAATGTTGATTGTTCTAAGTTGTACCCTTGCTGTTGCCTCTGATCTACCCGTTGCAATAGGAATGATAGTATTGCCCTTGACTGTGAAAACTGAATATTGATTCAGCATCTCTGCCATTTCAGTGTTCCCCACTATTAACTCTCCGGTTTCATCTTCCAAGGGACCAACATTCACTATAGCTACTCTCTCCCCTTTTACATAAGCTTTTAAACATACAAGATAGGAGCACGAGGAGGCCGTTTAGCCCCTCGGGCCTGCTCTGCCATTCATCACCATCATAGCTAATTGTCCAACTCAGTCGCCCAATCCTGCTTTCCCCTCATAACCTTTGATCCCATTTGCTCCAAGTGCTATCTCTAGCCGCCTCTTAACTACAATTAATGTTTTGGCGTCAGCTACTTCCTGTGGTAATGAATTCCACAGGCTCACCACTGTCTGGGTGAAGAAATGTCTCCTCATCTCTGTCCTAAATGATCCACCCTGAATCCTCAGACTGTGATCCCTGGTTCTGGATGCACCCAGCATCGGGAACATCCTCCCTGCACCTACCCTATCTAGTCCTGTTAGGATTTTATAAGTCTCTGAGATTCCCCCTCCCCTCCCACCCACCCACTTCACTTATCTAAACTCCAGTGAGAACCTCATCAATCTCCTCATCGGTCAGTCCCACTGTCCCCAGAATCAGCCGGGGTAAACCCTTGCTACACTCCCTTGAGAGCAAGAGCATCCTTCCTCAGAAAAGGAGACCGAAACTGTTCACCATTTCTGAAATTTTGTGCTAGTTTTCTTTTGTAATTGACCTTACTCTTTTAATTTTTTTTTAATATCCCTTTGTTTATGTTGGAAAGTTTCCCAACCCCTTGTCACTGGCCTTTGCAATATGGTGTACCTTTCGTTTTTGACTTCATATTGTCCATGACCACCTTGTTTAGTCATGGGTGTTTTTTAAACTCCCTCTTAGCATCATTATTCCACTCTGGGATATAGTTTAGTTGTGAGGAATTGAATAGCTCCTTAAACAATTGCCACTGCTCATCCGCTGTCTTACATTTTCGCCTTCCTGCCCAATCTACTCAGGCAGGCAAAAGTGAGGACTGCAGATCCTGGAGATCAGAGTCGAGATTTGATTGGTGCTGGAAAAGCACAGCAGGTCAGGCAGCATCCGAGGAGCAGGAAAATCGACGTTTTGGGCAAAAGCCTTTCGTCCTGATGAAGGGGTTTTGCCCGAAACGTCGATTTTCCTGCCAATCTACTCGGGATACACACACTAGTGCATGTGACAATAAAGTTAATTCAGGTTGTAGAAAGCAGGAGACAACAGCTTCACTTCACTTGGAGGTCGCCACTGATGATGTTACCTAGCCAGGTAATGAAATGTCTGGTTATCAAATCTACAGCTCAGCGAGCAAACCTACACCCTAAACCTCAACCTGAGCTACAAACCTTCACAAACCTTGCAAAGTTAATTCAATTCCATTCAGCTGCTGGCTATTACAACAACCTGACGTAAGGTCCTTCTCTCGGCCACGAGGTTCGTCCAGGTGTGGAAGTTTTGTCCCTCGGTGGTGAGCTGGTCTCGGCCTGGGTTTTCTGCGTACCCAGGAGCCATTGATTGAACTGTGATGAACTTTTACATTTCTTCTTTATGATTTCTGTCATTAATTTAGATGCCGTGGTATGGCAAACTTATCAAACTTTTCACTGTATTTTTCTTTTGTAAGATGGCATACGGCAGTAAATTGCTGTTCTAATTCTACTCGTACTCTGCCCTCTGCAAACAGTCAATGGGAGGTGTATGTTTGATGTGGCAATTTGCCAGTCGTTGCGGTATATGGCAGTCTGACACATCTCACTGACTGGCAGACTATACGCTAAGTCGGCCTTGCCACAAAACTGAAACCGGACTTTGCCATTGAGATGCAGCAAGGGTTGGCTATGCCCTGACCAATCAGAGCTAACCTGCCTACCTGGAATACAGTTTTGAGGTGCTTAGATCGTGCCATTTTGAGACAGATCAGAGAAAGTCCACCAGCTAGGGAGGGAACTTCCTCATGAGGGGAGGTAGTGTAGCTTGGGGCCTGTACTCATCGGAGTTCAGATGTATGAGAGGGACCTCACTGAAGAAGGGAAGATTCTTTGGGAACTTGACAGGGGGAGATGTGGGAAGGCTACTTCCCGTTGTGTGAGAGTCGAGGGCTAAGAGTTTAATTTCAGCGTAAGTAGTTGCACATTTGAGACCAAGACATAAAGGAATTTCTTTTCCTCAAATTTGTGCAATTCTTGACCACGGAGGGCAGTCGGGTAAGTACATTCGAGGCCGAGCTGGGCAAGTTTTTAATCAGAAAGGGAATGGAGGCTTATGGGCAAAGTGGAGGTGAGTTGAAATAAGCTATGATCATGTTGAATGGCAAAGCAGAGACCAATGGATTGAATGGTCGACTTCCGCTATATTCTAGAATCCCTACAGTGTGGAAACAGGCCCTTTGGCCTAACCAGTCCACACCGACCCTCCGAAGAGTAACCCACCCAGATCCACTTCCTTCTGTCTAATGCACCTAGCACTATGGGCAATTTAGCATGGCCAGTTCACCTAACCTACACGTCTTTGAATTGTGGGAGGAAACCGGAGCACCCGGAGGGAGCCCACGCAGACAAGGGGAGAATGTGCAAACCCCACACAGGTAGTCACCCGAGGCTGGAATCGAACCTGCTAACCACTGAGCTACCGTGCTGCCACTTCGGTTTTGGAGAAACATCGGAAATGGATGCAAGAGGAGGCCATTTGGCCTTTTTGAGCCCACACCACTATTTAATACGATCATGGCTGATGTGTAATCTCAGGATCCCACTCACGCTTTCTCTCCATGACCCATTGTCACTTCAGCCACAAGGGCTATGCCCAACTCCGTGTCTAAAGGACTGGCCCCAACGGTTTTCCGTGGGAGAGAATTCCACAGGTTCACAACTCCCTGAGTGAAGAAATACTTCCACCTCTCCATCCTGAATGGCTTTCCCCTCATTATCAGGCTAAGCTGTTAGAGGAAAGGATTGGTAGGGTGAAGGTTTGTAGGTCAAAGTGAAATAGGTTTAAAAGTAAATCTATGAGCCTGCAAGCTGGTGTAGAATTCGGAACCGAGATTTTCACATTTAGAGAACATAGAACATTACAGCGCAGTACAGGCCCCTTCGGCCCTCGATGTTGCGCCGCCTGTCATACTAATCTGAAGCCCATCCCACCTACACTATTCCCTGTACGTCCATATGCCTGTCCAATGACAACTTAAATGCACTTAAACTTGCCGAATCTACTACCAATGCAGGCAAAGCATTCCATACCCTTGCTACTCTCTGAGTAAAGAAACTACCTCTGACATTTGTCTTATACATATCTCCCCTCACCTTAAAGTTGTATCCCCTCATGTTTGCCATCCCCATACTTGAAAAAAAGGCTCTCACTGTCCACCCTATCTAACCGTCTGATTATTTTGTATGTCTCTTTTAAGTCACCTCTCAACCTTCTTCTCTCTAATGAGAACAGCCTCAAGTCCCTCAGCCTTTCCTCCTAAGACATTTCTTCCATACTAGGCAACATCCTAGTAAATCTCCTCTGCACCCTTTCCAAAGCTTCCACATCCTTCTTATAATGCGGCGACCAGAACTGTACACAATACTCCAAGTGTGGCCGTACCAGAGCTTTGTACAGCTGCAGCATAACCTCCTGGTTCCGGAACTCAATCCCTCTATTAATAAAAGCCAAAACACTGTATGCCTTCTTAACAACCCTGTCAATCTGGGTGGTAACTTTCAGGGATCTGTGTACCTGGACACCGAGATCTCTCTGCTCATCTGCACTCCCAAGAATCCTACCATTAGCCTAGTACTTTGCATTCCGATTACTCGCCAAAGTGTATCACCTCACACTTGTCCACATTAAACTCCATTTGCCACCTCTCAGCCCAGCTCTGCATCCTATTTATGTCTCTCTGCAACCCACTACATCCTTCGTCACTATCCACAACTCCACCGACCTTAGTGTCGTCCGCAAATTTACTAACCCACCCTTCTAAGCCCTCATCCAGGTCACTTATAAAAATGACGAACAGCAGTGGACCCAACACCGACCCTTGCGGTACGCTGCTAGTAACTGGACATCAAAATGAACATGTTCCATCAATTACAACCCTCTGTTTTCTTTCAGCAAGCCAATTACTGATCCAAACTGCTATGTCTCCCACATTCCCATTCCTCCGTATTTTGTATAATAGCCTACTGTGGGGAACCTTATCGAACCTTTAAACCTAGCATTGGGTAGATAGAGTAGAGTTGCTTTTTATTTGTCACGTCTACCATATACAACAGATAGAGCTAAAACAAGACATCGTTTCTCCAGTACTAGATGGACTATGCAGTCATACACAGGGCAGCATAAAGTACATAAGAAGTGCAAAACTTGCAAGTTACAGTGTTATTGAAGCATGATAAACAATAGACCATTTTACTAGCAACAATTCAAAGTTGTGCAAAGAATTTCAGATGGGAAACAGTCCGATCATCGTGTGTTAAGGAGCTGGATGGCTTGGGGGAAGAAACTGTTGCACACTCTGGCCCTGAGAGACTGAATAGTGAAGAAGGTGAATGGTATGCTTTCCTTTATAGGTCAGAGCATTGAGTTCAGGAGTCGGGAGTTCATGTTGTGGCTGTATAGGATATTGGCTAGGCCATTTTTGGAATATTGCATGCAATTCTGGTCTCCTTCTTATTGAAAGTATGTTGTGAAACTTGAAAGGGTTCAGAAAAGGATGTTGCCAGGGTTGGAGAGTTTCAGCCATGGGGAGAGGCTGAATAGGCTGGGGCTGTTTTCCCTAGAGCATCGGAGGGGTGACCTTCATAGAGGCTTATAAAATCATGTGGGGCATGGAGAGGCTAAACAGACAAGGTCTTTTCCCTGGGGTGGGGGAGTCCAGAACTAGAGGGCATATGTTTAAGGTGAGATGGGAAAAATTTTAAAGGGACAACATTTTCACACAGGGGGTGGTACGTGTATAGAATGAGCTGCCAGAGGAAGTGGTGGAGTCTGAGGCAATTACAACATTTAAAAGGCATCTGGATGGTTATCTGAATAGGAAGGGTTCAGAGGGGTTTGGGCCAAGTGTTGGCAAATGGGGCTAGATTAGGTTAGGATATCTGGTCAGCATGGAGAAGTTGGACCGAAGGGTCTGTTTCCTTTCTGTACAACTCTATGACTCTGTCAGGTACAGACTGGAGCCAACCGGATTCAGAGTGCTGCAGCAACCAAAGGGTAAAATCTCTCGAGCCCTTCTCTCGCACACATTGAACCTCTTTGACTGCAGTCTAATGTGACCTCCTGCAGCCTATAGCAGGGCTGGCTGACTGTGCAGAAATCTGCATGCCGAGAACTTTAATACCAGCTGATTGGCAGTGAACCGAATTGTTTATAAACTGACCCAAGTTGCCTAACCTCGTGATTGATTATAACAAGAGCATAGCATTGTTCCCAACCAACTCCAAGGATCAAGGAGTTAGCGTTTCATGTGACCAGCTCATCACTATGGTAACGTCAGAGTATTTTCACCTATCAAATGTTAGAAGGCCAAGAGTACATAGATTAGTGTGATTAATAACAAAAACTGAATTCTTGTTGCAACCTTTCAATGTGCATAAGTGTTTACATGGTTATGATTCGATTAAATGGCTAGCACGGCCCTGCTGGAGGAGATGGCATAGAGAAAAAAGAAGGTAGTAATAATAATAATAATCAGATGGACTTGCAGTGTTTGGGGTTTGTAAAGTTGAAGATGAGGACACTCACAAAAGGAGAGAGGGCAGAACTTGATGAATGCAGAGAGATTGGAGGAGGTTCTAGAGATAAGAAGGGATGTACATGTTGGAGGAAGTGACAAAAGATAGGGAGAGGGCATAGGGAAATAGAGGTGATTGCACTGATAGGGAGTGGCATAGGGGAATGGAGGAGGTGACAGAGATAGGGAGGGATGTAGGGGAATGGAGGAGGTGACCAAGATAGAGACGGGCGTAGCGGATTAGAGGATGTGACAGAGATAGGGAGGGAAGTGGGGAATGGAGGAGGTGACAGATAGGGAGGGGCGTAGGGGAATGGAGGAGGTGATAGAGATAGAGAGGGGCATTGGGGAATGGAGGAGGTGACAGATATAGGGAGAGATGTCAGGGATTGGAGGATGTAACCAAAGGAAGGGCGTGGTGAATGGAGGACGTATCAGAGATAGGGAGAGATGCCGGGGATTGGGAGGGGTGTAGGGGAATGGAGGAGGTCACAGATAGGGAGAGACGTAGGGAAATGGAGGAGGTGACAGAGATAGAGAGTGGCGTAGGGGATTGGAGGAGGTGACAGAGATAGGGAGAGATGTTGGGGATTGGAGATGGTGATTGGGATAGGGAGGGGCATAGGGGAATGGAGGAGGTGACCAATAGGAAGGGGCGTAGGGGAAGGGAGGAGGTCATAGATAGGGAGGGGGTGTAGGAGAATGGAGGAGGTGACAGAGATAAGGTGGGGCGTAGGGGATTGGAGGTGGTGACAGAGATAGGGAGAGATGTCGGGGACTGGAGGAGGTGGCAGAGATAGGGAGGGGATTAGGGGAGTGGAGGAGGTGACAGAGATAGGGAGGAGTGTAAGGACTGGAGATGGTGACAGGTCGGAATGGGTGTAGGGGCTGGAGAAGGTGATCCAGGTAGGGAGGGTGCTGGTGAATGGAGGAGGTGACAGAAAAGGAGGGGTGTAGGAGCTGGAGGAAATGACAGAGGTAAGGAGGTAGTTATTTGAGTCGGAGTCTTGGAGTTTAGTAATGAAAGCCTTGAATTTAGAGAGAGTACCAAATACTGGGGCTTGACTTCCCTCTAATTAGCTCAATGTAATTCCGAACCATCAAACCATTTGCAGAAATCAGGAATTTTAAACTCAAAGCTTCCCCTAAACTATTTATGTTCATATTCTCTCTCTTGCCTTTCAAATAAGCCCTTTTCATTTGGATCAGATCCCTCTTGAGGATTGACACGGTGAGATTCTGTCAAATGGTGCTCCCTCGTATTAGAGGAATGTTTTATCATATTGACCGATGCTGTATGTAGTGTATGAATGACGAGTGGATATTGATTTAACCATTAAATGATGCTGTATAATTGGTCATTTTCAATTTTATTTTTAAATGTGGTTGCTTGGAGTGGACTTGATGCTTATTTAAAATCTACTTCATAGAATCCCCATGGTGCAGAAAGTGGCCATTCGGCCCATCAAGTCTGCACTGTTTCTCCAAAGAGGATCCCAACCAGACCCAGGCCCCCTGTAGCCCCTCGTTTCTCATGGCTAGCCCACCTATTCTGCTCATTCCTGAACGCTATGGGCAATTTCTTCCCACATCTTGGGAGGAAACTGGAGTACCCGGTGGAAACCCACGCAGACACGGGGAGAATGTGCAAACTCCACACGTACAGTTGCCCAAGGCTGGGATTGAACCCAGGCCCCTAGTGCTGTGAGGCAGCGGTGCTGCTTTTCACCAATAAACTCATTTTCTGGTGATTAACTGGTGTGTGTTTGTGGGAACTTGCTGTGTGTAAATTTGCTGCTGAGTTTCCTGGTCTAACAAGTAGCTACACTTCAAATAAAGTAGTTTGAGGTGGCTCAAGTCTTTTGTAAAGGGCTATTACAGATGCACGTTCTTGCTACATCATTCACTGGGGGCTTATTGGTGTATTTGTAACTCCTGGCATGCGAGCTCTAGATTTCAGGCCATTTTACAAAAGCAATTGATTCTTTCTTGGCCCTCCATGAGGAATCACTAATGTTTTGGGCTATGGTCCACAGGGAACTGAGTTGGGGATTCATGTCAGGAATGGATTTCCGGTGGAGTTTGGTGGGAACATTTGTTTGGGGTTTGCAACTTTATGCAAGTTGTTGGAGGGAATCCTGAGAGACAGGATTTCACAAATATTTGGGAAGGCGAGGACTGATTAAGAATAGTCTGTATGGCTTTGTGTGGGAGAAATCATGTCTCACCAATTTGATTAAGTTTTTGAAGATGTAAGGAAGAGGGTTGATGAGGGCAGAGCGTTGAATGTGATTTATATGGCCTTTAGCAAGGCGTTCGAAAAAGTTCCTCATGATAGGCTGGTTAGCCAAGGTTAGATCTCATGGAATACAGGGAGAACTAACCGTTTGGATACAAAATTATCTTGAAGGTCGAAGACCGAGGGTGGTGATGAAGGGTTGCTTTTCAAACTGGAGGCCTCTGACCAGTGGAGTGCCACTAAGATTGGTGCTGGGTTCACTGCTTTTCGTCATTGGTATAATTGATTTGATGTGTACGTAGGAGGTAGGAGGTATAGTTAGTAAGTTTGCAGCTAACACCAAAATTTGAGTAATGTAAGTGAAAAAAGTTAGCTCAGAGTATAACAGGGCTGAAAATGTGTTGCTGGTTAAAACACAGCAGGTCAGGCAGCATCCAAGGAACAGGAAATTTGACGTTTCGGGCATAAGCCCTTCATCAGGAATCCTGATGAACGGCTTAATGCCCGAAACGTCGAATTTCCTGTTCCTTGGATGCTACCTGACCTGCTGCACTTTAACCAGCAACACATTTTCAGCTCTGATCTCCAGCATCTACAGACCTCACTTTTTACTCAGAGTATAACAGGACCTTGATCAGATTGGCCAATGGGCTGAGGAGTGGCAGATGGAGTTTAATTTAGATAAATGTGAGGCGCAGCATTTTGGAAAAGTAATTTAGGAAATGACTAATACACTTAATGCTAAGGTCCCAGGGAGTGTTGCTGAACAAAGAGACCTTGGAGTGCAGGTTCATAGCTCCTTGAAAGTGGAGTCGCACGTAGATAGGATAGTGAAGAAGGCGTTTGGTATGCTTTCCTTTGTTGGTCAGTGATTGAGTACAGGAGTTGGGAGGTCATGTTGCAGCTGCACAGGACATTGGTTCAGCCACTTTTGGAATATTGAGAGCAGTTCTGGTCTCCTTCCTATAGGAAGGATGTTTTGAAACTTGAAAGGGTTCAGAAAGATTTACAAAGATGTTGCCAGAGTTGGAGCTACAGGGAGAGGCTGAATAGGCTGGGGCTGTTTTCCCTGGTGTGTTGGAGGCTGAGGGGTGACCTTATAGAGGTGTATAAAATCATGAGGGGCATGGGTAAGGTGAATAGTCAAGGTCTTTCTCGCTGGGATGGGGGAGTCCAAAACTAGAGGGCATAGGTTTAGGGCGAGAGGGCAAAGATATAAAAGAGACCTAAGGGACAACCTTTCCACACAGCAGGTGGTACATGTACGGAATGAGCTGCCAGAGGAAGTGGTGGAGGCTGGTACAATGACCACATTTAAAAGGCATCGGGATGGGCATTTGAATAGGAAGGGTTTGGGGGGATGTGGGCCAAACGCAGGCAAACAGGACAAGATTAATTTACGATATGTGGTTGGTGTGGTCGAGTTGGACCATAGGGTCTGTAGAACTCTGACTCATCTTAACTGGATTGCATTGATGCTAAAATGGAGCTGAAGGATGTTGAAGTCTGTGGTTAGCTTTGAGTGTTGGTGTTCAGAGTGATTTGAGTATTTATTGTTTAAGGATGGTTGCAATGGGAATCAATATTTACAGAAGCATTGAGGTGAAGGGGTCATAAATATTGGTGTTGCCTTGTTGAATGATGTGGTTAGAGGTTTGACATGGATGCCATGTAAGCAGGTGAGATATCTGCGTAATAAATTCATGATCACTCAGTTCATTGCAGTCGGAATGTGGAGCAATGTAAATATTGAACTTTGAATGCCTGCTTCATGTTGAAGTAAGACCAAATAAAGCTCTGATTCGAAATCTCAAACTATAATGTATGTCTGTACCCCTCCTGTACAGAGCTGGTGAAATCCACTCAACTGTTTCAACTTCAAGAATAGCAATGATGGCTGTCTGCAACTTTTGAGTTAAGTGGAGCTCAGGAAGTTTCCTCAATGCACAGGCATGTTTGCGACTTGGTGCAGTGTTCTGTTCCAGGACTGATCACGTCGTGAATTTGAGTTGGATGGATTAGCCATGGTAAAGGCAGGTTGCAGGGATAGGGTGGGGGTGGAGCTGGGTCTGAGTGGGATGCTCTTCAGAGGGTATGAGGAGGCTTGATGAGCTGAATGGCCTCTTTGTGCCCTGTAGAGATTCTAACGAAGCAGTGTTTTTAATAAGCGTCAAGTCTAACACGCATGGCCACATTTTAAGCATTTGTATTTGGAGTGGAAAAAGCTGGTTGGCTCTTGCTGTGGTACTGTCCCTATCTCTGGACTGTAAGGGTAAGGTTCAAATCCTACTTTCCCCAGAGATGTGTCATAAACTTTTCCAATTTCAAGTGGATTTAAAAATAACTCAATCATGGCTACCATCATTGATTTTTGATGAAAATCCCATAGGGTTCAGTGATGCGACAATAAATTCTAATTCTAATATCTTTTTAAAAGAGCAGAATATATCTTGTGCACGCCAAAATGGATCTAAAGCTTCTGGATTGTTCTGAAAACCCATTCTCTTTAGGGAAGGAAATCTGCTGTCCTGAGGTTGTTTGGCCTATATGTGACTCCAGTCCTACACCAATTTTATTGAGCGAGCTGAGGGGAGAGTGACATTGAGGTCGCATTTGATCAAATATGGTATCAAGGGGCAGTTACAAAATGGGAGTCACATGGGCAGGAGGTGGGTTGTGGACACGTGGTGTGTGAGGGACTCTGCATTGATTGGAGCCATTGGCTAATACAAAGGAAGATGGGTATCGTTGTTGGAACTCAATCCAAACCGGTCTCAGGACATCTCTGAAGGACTTGGATTCTGTCCATAAAATTGTATTGTTAGAGTGACAACCAGTAACAATCTCTTCTACCATTCCTCTGTTACTTTTGCATTTGAGCCCATCAACCTTGACCTTGCAAACACCACTTAGTGGATCAACAGAGTATTTAAAAAAAAACTTATAACAGCAGCAAAGGGAGACATATTTTATGTAGCACCTTTCATGACTCAGGAAATTGGTAGCCAATGAAACATTGTCACTGTTATATGTAGGTAATGGATGTTGGAACCCACCACCCCTGACCTCGGGACTGAGAGATGGGAGCAAAGCCTTAATCTCTGATCTCTTCCCTCCCCTCACCCCTCACAGTTGACATTACTCTTCTGACCCTAACTCCCAATCCCAACATCCTTGATGTGTCCTTCTGATCAAAGGGCCGAATGGCCCACTCCAGTCTGAAAGCCTTTAGAGCACACTTTGCAAAGTAACAAGCAGAGGCTCACCAACTGGACTTGGGTGAAGGTGTGGAGGCTGAGAATTGAATGACCAGTAAATGTTTTTTTTAACCATTGCTCTCTGGCTGTATAACCCTTATCCCTTCAGGCCAATCCAGAAAGCAAGCAGAGATCCTGCGGTCCCACTTCATGAAGGGTGAATTGGCAGAATTTGAGATTATCAGAAGCTGTGGAAGGAGCACCGCACGGGATGGTTACAATGTGGAATTTCATGAAGTAAATTGTGGATGAGTCAGAACCACTAAATTATTTTCCAAGGAACTTAGCTGGCCCTTCCTTCAGAAACTAACTAGACGAACCCGGAGAATTAAAATAGACTGCAGAGAACTTCGGAGTGTGAAGGGAATTAGGAGGAGATTGGAATTTAGACTGGGCACATTACCAATAGCATCGGATGAATGAGGGGTGACTGTAGTTTAACAGGGTGGGGTATTGAACAGTGCCGTGAGTGAAAGGGAATGTGGATTTATACAGGTTAGTGTATTGAAGGGTGTGGTGAGTGAGGGGGAGGATGGGATTTGGCAGGGTGAAATATTGAAGGGTGTGATGGTGAGAGAGAGATATTGAAGGGGTTGGTGAGTGAGAGAGAGGATAGAGTATTGTCATTCCAACCATAAAATTAAATGGACAGAGTCCAGGTCCTTCAGTGGCGACCTAAGTGAGTGAGGAAGAGGGTGGGGTATTGAAGGGTGTGGCTAGTGAGGGAGAGGGTGGGTTATTGAAGGGTGTGGCTAGTGAGGGAGAGGGTGGGTTATTGAAGGGTGTGGCTAGTGAGGGAGAGGGTGGGTTATTGAAGGGTGTGGCTAGTGAGGAAGAGGGTGGGGTATTGAAGGGTGCGGCGAGGGAGGAGGAGGATGGGGTATTGAAGGGTGCGGCGAGGGAGGGGGAGGGTGGGGTATTGAAGGGTATGGTGAGGGAGGGTGGGGTATTGAAGACTGGGGGAGGGTGGATTATTGAAGGGTGTGGTGAGTGAGGGAGAGGGTGCGGTATTGAAGGGTGCGGAGGGGGAGGGTGGGGTATTGGAGTGTGTGGCCAGTGAGGGAGAGGGTGGGGTATTGAAGGCGAGGTTAGTGAGGGAGGGGGAGGATGGGGTATTGAAGTGTGTGGCGAGGGAGTGGGCGGGTGGGGAATTGAAGGGTGTGGCGAGGGTGCGTTATTGGGGGTGTGGCAAGAGAGAGGGAGAGGGTAGGCTAATGAAGGGTGTGGCCAATGAGGGAGAGGATGGGGTATTGAAGGGTGTGGTGAGGGGTGGGGGGGGGAGGGTGGAGTAATGAAGGGTGTGATATTGAAGGGTGTGGTGAGTGAATGTGGAGACTGTGATGTTGAACAGCCTCCAGAATGAAGCCTGGATGTTTTGGATAACTCCTGTAATAATTCCAGGCCTTGCTCACCATCAGGGATGCATTACGAGAAGATTTTAGTTTAGGAAAATATCTTGAAATTGAGGATCAAAAGGGATCAGAGAGCACAGCAATTGTGGTAAAAATGCTGTACTTCAGTGACCCCACCCATCTCAGCACGAGCGAGGGAGCTTGAAGACTGTTGGTCAAAAGTGTTGCCAGATAAGGTGCTTTTCATAGCTCTGGCATCGTGCCAATTTAATTCCTCATCAGCTCCTGAAATCCTGACGGATCTGGAAGTTATCACAAGCTTCTCTCAAAGTGGGGAAGAGAACTGATGAAAGGGTGTGACTCAGGTTTTCTGCTTGGGAGCAGCAGGCCATCTCCGGTTTGAGGCTGCTGGTGTGGAATCGTCAGGAGAATATGAGTCAGCAAAACGGTAGGCCGTGTGATCCACTTTGTACAGTGCTGGCCCAACGCATGTTCACCACCGGATCTGCTCAGTATAGGAAAGAGTCTTTTGTTAAACCATTGCTCCTCACAGACCTCGGGATGGAATTTTCCGCTCCTTGGGAGTGGTTGTCGGGGAAAATAATTGGGTGACTAGGCCCTGGAAGGAAACTTGCAAATAAATTATTTTCCTAGGCAGTGCTTAGGATGAAGACTATGTGACTCATCGTAAGTCTTTGAAAAAACTCAATAACTCTGCCCTCCTTTGTAAACCTTTCCCCATTCAACTGTTTCCCAACACAGTGTTGAAAACGTTTCTTTTTAATTCATTCTGTGTTTATTGCCCTCCCATCCCGAACTGTTTTTGAGAGGTAAGGAAACAGTTGTGGCTTGAAACTCCCACTGTCCTTGGGATGTGGAGACAGCAATGCTGTCCAAAAGGGAATTTCAGGATCTTAAAGCAGTGATATCATACCAGGTTAAGATGGCGGTGGTGTTCCCATGTATTTTGGAAGGTTCTGACCAAGAGGCCATGAGTTTCTACAGTGTACCTTGCAGGTAGAGTTGTACCGCACGGAAACAGACCCTTTGGCCCAACCAGTCCGTGCTGACCATAATCCCAATCTCAACTAGTCCCACCTGCCTACGCTTGGCCCATATCCCTCCAAACCTTTCCTGTTCATGTAATTATCCAAATTTCTTTTAAATGGTGTAACTGCATCTGCACCCACCACTTCCTCTGGCAGTTCATTCCATAGTACTGTCTTAATAGTCATCATCGTTTCGATTGTTGTAAAACCACATCTGATTCATTAATGTCCTTTGTGGAAGGGAATCTGCCATCCTTGTGTGCCTCTCCTCCAACCCAGTTTACCGCCTCAGGTGTTCCCAATGTGGTCTTCTCCACATCGGGGAGACCAAACGTAAATTTAAGGAACCGTTTGCCGAGCATCTCAGCCAGACCTGCAGGGACTGACCGGACCTCCCAGTCACTGCCCATTTCTATTCACCCAACCACTCCCTTTCAGACATGACCATCCTTGGCCCCTCTCCATTGTTAAAACAAACCACACCTCATCTTCCGCCTGGGCAGCCTACAGCCCAGAGGACTCAACATTGAGGTCTCCAATTTCAAATACCCTCCCTTTCCATCCCCCAAGGTTCGATTCCAGCCTTGGGCAACTGTCTGTGTGGAGTTTGCACATTCTCTGTGTGGGTTTCCTCCTTGTCCTCCAGTTTCTTCCCACAATCCAAGGATGTGCAGGTTAGGTGAATTGGCCATGCTAAATAGCCTGTATTGTTAGGTGCATCAGTCAGTGGGAAATGGGTCTGGGTGGGTTACTCTTCGGAGGGTCGGTGTTGGGCCGAAGGGCCTGTTTCCACACTGTAGCGAATCTAATCTAAACTAATCTAATCTAATAAAATCAAATTACTGCGGATGCTGGAATCTGAAACTAAAAGAGAAAATGCTGGAAAATCTCAGCAGGTCTGGCAGCATCTGTAACGAGAGACAAGAGCTGTCATTTCGACAAAGGGTCAGTTAGACTTGAAGCGTCAGCTCTTTTCTCTCCTTACAGATGCTGCCAGACCTGCTGAGATTTTCCAGCAGTTTCTCTTTTGGTAATCCAATCTAATCCTCACTTCGCCACTCTGTCCCTGCCCCTCCTTCTATCAGCAGCTACCCCCACACCCACCCCCAGTCCTGGAGGAAGGTTACACTTGAAACGTTGACTTCTCCACCTCCTGATGCTGCCTGGCTTGCTTATAGCTAACAGATACTGCCTCAGACTGAAGGCTTTCAAGTTTAAAAAAAAACACTTGTACAATGAAAGGGGAGTGGCCCCTTCTCCCACTCTGGCTTTTCTCTGGTTTGGTTTGGTTTCTAGCAGAGGTGTGGAAAAAGAAGCAGGTCCATGCTAATTCACTTTGACATTTGTCTTGGAAGACCCTGGGTTTGATTTTAACTTTTGCGTCAGAGGGTTTGTTGCACGTATTGGGAACTGCATCATTAAGTTGAGATAATCTGTTGGGCCTTCAGGTAGGTTTGGTTATTCTGTATTCTTTTTCACGTTTCTCTCGGTACTCTTGTAAATAAATTCAGTTTTGTCTAAAATTGAGTGGTCTAACCAGCTGGATCCAGGGTGGCTCAGTGGCTCAGCACTGCTGCCTCACAGCACCAGGGTCCCAGTTTTGAGTCCAACCTCTGTGTGGAGTTTGCACATTCTCCCAGTGTCTGGTGGGTTTCCTCCCACAGTCCAAAGATGTGCAGGTCAGGTAAATTGGCCATGCTAAATGGCCCTTAGTGTTAGGTGCATTAGTCAGAGGGAAATGGGTCTGAATGGGTTACTCTTCAGAGGGTCAGTGTGGACTTGTTGGGCCGAAGGGCTTGTTTCCACACTGTACGTAATCTACTCTAATTGAATATACACTTTACCTGCTTCAAACAACTAGGAAAGTTAGGGTCTGGACCACTTTCTTGAAATGTTTTGAGGAGGTCTGGCCTGGTCCATAAAATCCTGAAGGGTCTGTTTCCATGCCATACTGCTTACTCTATGACTCAAATATTGAGTTCTCTAACTGATCTGAGCAATGTTCCCTCTTATTTTCTCCATCGGTGTGTGGAATGTGGTTTTTTTACATGAACAGATATTAAGCTAGTGTACAGCTTAATGATGTATATATTTGTAAAAATCTTCCTAGTTTTGGAAAAAGATTGTTGACGTGGTCACAAGCTAAATTAGTACATTTGCTGAATTTGGTTTGAAAATGTCAGAAGTCTCTCAACGCCAGGTTATAGTCCAACAGGTTTATTTAAAAACCCTTTTTAAACGAATATCAAATCAACCTGTTGGACTATAATCTGGTGTCGTGTGACTCCTGACTTTGTCCCCCCAGTCGAACACCAACACCTCCATATCTTTGACTGTGTTGGTATTTGAATTCATGAGCTTGAGGTTTTAGATTCGGTGCATAACCATCAGACTGCTGCCCATGAGAGAAGGATTTGTTTTTAATTTGTAGCTTGTATTTTAGTCACTTGACTGAGGATCGGTTGAATTGGTGGCACTCGCTCAAGAGAAGACAAGAATCTTTTGTTAGAATTTAATAAGCACAAAATAGGAAGGGCTGAGGCGGCTTGCCTTTTGAACTTGTCAAAAGTGTGGAAAAGGTAAATTGCATTTTCTCACCTGATTCAGTGTTTGCTTTATTCAAAACTTTGTGAATCGAAAGGAAGGTAGACTAACTCTTCACAGATTCCTGATGAAGGGCTCTGGCCCGAAACGTCGAATTTCCTGTTCCTTGGATGCTGCCTGACCTGCTGTGCTTTAACCAGCAACACATTTTCAGCTCCTTATCTCCAGCATCTGCAGACCTCACTTTTTACTCAACTCTTCACAGTGGCAACCATTCTCAGGCGGAGGTCACATCTTTCTGGATTTGGAGAGAGTTTGGCTTTTGTGGAGTGGAGGGGGAAGATCAGAGAGACACCGTGTCCCTGTGAATGAATCCACGATTGTTCTTCAGTCTGGTAGATGGGGAAGGTCATAATAGTTTTTGGGGAAGTGGTGACTTTTGTATCTCCCGCCTTTTGTTTTTGAAAGGTTAGAAATTAATGAATTACGTGTTAATAAACCAGTTCACTCCTTTGAACGCAAAGAAATAAATTGAGGATAGGCACTGTGGCAAGTTTACATAGTTAAATCTCACACGAGAGATGAGCCTTCACATTATTATTTAGTGATTTGCACCAGATCCTGGGGTATGGGAAGAGAGTCAGGAAATGCAGTGCCAACAACACATCCGGATCTCTCAGAATTACCCAATTTGTTGTAACTTTAAGAATTTGGAACTTGGAAGGAAAAGGCACTATTCACAATTGGGAGGATGAAACTTCAGTTATTCATCCGGTCTCCGTCACCCCAGGGTGAAATGTGGACAGTGCCTTTCTGTTCGTAACCTGGTGACTGTTTTCAGAGTTAATCTTATTTTAATAACTCTGAGGGGCAGGAGAATCGACGTTTCGGGCATAAGCATTTTATCAGGAATTCCCGATGAAGAGCTTACGCCCGAAACGTCGACTCTCCTGCCCCTCGGATGCTGCCTGACCTGCTGTGTTTTTCCAGCACCACAATCTCGACTCTGATCTCCAGCATCTGCAGTCCTCACTCTCTCCTCCTTATTTTGATAACTCTTTTTAAACAAAAAACTGGCTGCAGCAGATGATTTAGATCAATTGGAATCTGGATCCAAAATTCTCTTGTTAACAGTTCATGTCCTAACTCTTTCCCCATAGCTACCTTCCTCATGCTCTCGGCAGTGATAAGAAGAGAGCGAGCAAACAGGGCTGTGATTATGAGGGTCAAGTAGGAAAATGGAACCATTAGGGAGAGAGTCAGTGATGAGAAAGTGGGCATGGGAAAGATATGCATTGAGTGACGACTTCAGATATTGGCATGAGTGAATTCTGAATATTAATTTCACCTGATTGATCCTGTCTGATTTGGTTCTCTTCTGTTTATTTTGTGTGTGGAGATCATTTTATCAATATGCCTTTAAAACCTAGTATGCCAGGATACATGAAAGAGCCCTGCTCATGCTATTATCACTGTATCATAGTCATAGAGTCATACAATACAGAAACTGAACCTTCAGTCTAATCAGTCCAAGCCGAACATAATCCCGAGCTATACTAGTCCCACCTGCCTGCTCACAACCCATATCCACCCAAACTTATCCAAATGTCTTTTCAACACTGTAACTGCACCCGCATCCTCCACTTCCTGGCCATTTGGTTACAGAACTGGCTCAAAGGTAGAAGACAGAGGGTGGTGAAGGATTGTTTTTCAGACTGGAGGCCTGTAGCCAGTGGAGTGCTACAAGGGTCAGTGCTGGGCCCTCTACTTTTCGTCATTTATATAAATGCTTTGGATGGGAGCATAAGAGGTACAGTTAGTAAGTTTGCTGATGACATCAAAATTTGAGGTGTAGTGGACAGCGAAGAAGGTTACCTCGGATTACACCCGCCAGAACCCGGCCCATATCCCTCCAAACCCTTCCTATTCATATACCCATCCAGATGCCTTGTAATTGTACCAGCTTCCACCACTTCCTCTGGCAGCTCATTCCATAAACGTACCATCCTCTGGGTGAAAAGGTTGCCCCTCAGGACCCTTTCCCCTCTCACCCTAAACCTATGCCCTCTAGTTTTGGACTTCCCCACCCCAGGAAACAGACTTTGTCTATTTACCCTCTCCATGCCCCTCATGATTTTGTAAACCTCTATCAGGTCACCCCTCTGCCTCCGACGCTCCAAGCAAAACAGCCCCAGCCAGTTCATTCTCTCCCTCCAGCTCAGATTCTCCAACCCTGGCGACGTCCTTTGTAAATCTTTTCTGAACCCCTTCAACTTTCTTGTGGAGAGAAAGCAGAGTTAACATTCTGAAGAAGGGCCGCTGAACTGAAACGTGAACTCTGCTTTCTCTCTGCAGATGCTGTCAGAGTTGAAAGTATGCCGTAACATTTGAAAACAAGGCGCTCTGTAGCCTACTGCAGATGTGTCTATGAATGTAATGTTTTTAAATATTAGTGAGCTGTAATAAGTGCCTCTTGGATTCTTCAGAACTGTGTCTGCATGTTTAGTTTCTGGTGGTTACCACTCACAAAGGGAACACAAATAAATGAGTATAAATTCCAAGTGGTGCGCAAAAGAAGTGAGGGTGACCGGAGACCAAACATCTTCATCACTCGGTGAATGGTTGGAATGCACTGCCTGGAAATGTGGTGGACACAGGTTCAATTGAGGCATTCCCGACTGGATAGGATGAGAACTTGGATAGAAATGGTGTGTAGGGATATGGCGGTAAAGCAGGGTATTGGCACTAGGTAATGATGATTGCTGGTGCAGAGACCTGGATAGAGTGGATGTGGAGAAGATGTTTCCACTCATAAGAGAGACTAGGACCCGTGGGCACAGCCTTGGAGTGAAGGGACAACCCTTTAGAACAGAGATGAAGTGGAATTTCTTTAGCCAGAGGGTGGGGAATGTGTGGAACTTAATGCAGTAGCGGCCAAGAGTGTATTTCGGACAGAGACAGATAGGTTCTTAATTAATAAGGGGATCAAGGGTTACAGGGAGAAGGCAGGAGAATGGGGTTGAGAGACACATCAGCCATGATCAAATGGCAGAATGGAGTCAATGGGCCAAATGGTCTTATGCAGTCATGATAAGCCATTTAAGGGTATAACATGAGGCCGACCTTGAATCCTGGTGTTTTTGCTGCTAAGTTAAAGTTGCCCATTCCGTTGTACAAACTCTGCTCATTGTCTGAGCTGAAGCCTGGACATGGAGTTGACAGGCTCATGTTGAGCATGAATCCGTTGTCGATTTGTCAAGAAAAACCCATCTGGTTCACTAATGTCCTTTTAGGGAAGGAATCTGCCATCCTTACCTGGTCTGGCCTACATGTGACTGCCGACCCACAGCAATATAGTCGACTCTTAACAATTAGGGATGAGGGAGAAATGCTGGCCTGGCCGGTGTCACCCTCATGCCATGAATGAATTTAAAACAAGATTGACAGCTTCCACCGTCCATCAATACATTTCTTCTTTCTAACTCAACTGTTGCACAATTCGACCTTCTCCGTCTGCAGTTAACTTAACACTGAGAAGCAGACGTAGACCATTCAGCCCAGCCATGCCATTCAATGTCGTCATGATTAATCTGATAATCCTCATCTCCACTTTCTTGCGTTATCTCTCGGTTTCCCTTGCTGGTTAAAAATCTGTCTCTCTCTCTCAGCCTTGCGTATACTTAACGAATCAACCTCAACAGCCCTCTGCAGTAAAAATAAAAGTTCCATGGATTCACTCCCCTCAGCGAGAAGAAATTCCTGCTCCCGTCTGTCTTAAATGTGCCACCCCTTATTCCCTGTGGTCCCAGACTGGTTTGCTTTTTTGGGACAATCTCTCCGTTTCTTTGGAGCTCTGAATGAGTTCCTGCAGTCGACCGTTCAAACAGCTCAGAGCAGAATGCTCTCTCAGTCATGAACTGGGTCCTTTTCACTAACTCGGAGCAGCTGCTCCTGCTCCCCAAGCTGTAATGCCAGCTGTTGTACAATTTTATTCCTTTGGAAGTAAATACAGTTGTCTGCCATCTCACAACAAACCCGGATGAAGTTTCACAGCAACTTCCAAGTTGTGTAAACAATTCTTTCCATGCGAGAATGGAAAAGGCAGGACTAGACGCAACTCCTTCCAGTTGGAGCTGGCATGGATGGCGAGGTTGAGCAGACAGTCCCTTGGCACTGAAACTGAATAGGACCCCACACCCCCCCCCTCGCCACCCCGAGGTCCCCTGGGAATAATGGCAGGGGGCACAATGTGTGGCAGATGGTTCCAGTTTGAAGAAGATATAACCAAGGTCAAGAGCCTTCACTTGGTTCTGTGGTTGGAAGAGGCCTTCGTCAATCTGGAGGATGTCCCTGCCCTGGGGTTAGACTCTGGAAAGCTATCCAGTCCAGAGTACCAGTGGCTCAGTGGTTAGCACTGCTGCCTCACAGTGCCGGGGACCAGGGTTCAATTCCAGCCTTGGGAAACTGTCTGTGTGGAGTTTGCACATTCTCCCTGTGTCTGCGTGGGTTTCCTCCGCGTGCTCCGGTTTCCTCCCACCGTCCAAAGATGTGCAGGATAGGGTGGATTGGCCATGCTAAATTGTCCGTAGTGTTCATGGATGTGTAGGTTAGGTGCAGAATCTAACTGAATGGGTCTGGGTGCGATACTCTTCAGAGGGCCTAATGGGACTTGTTGGGCCAAAGGGCCTGTTTCTACACTGTAAAGATTGTATGATTCTAGAGTAACGTTTGATGGGACAAGATGCTTCAGTCCAGTGGATTGCCAATTAGGTCCAGAGCATGGGAATTTGGAATTCCCTTCCTACTCCTCTCTGTCATTTGGCTTCTCTCTCCTTTTTTAAATCTTACCTCGATCAGGTTTTAAAATCCCTAAGCTGCTTCCTTCTATGTGACTCTGGTGATGTACCAGTAAGGCAGTTTTCTGACATTTTGAGACACTATGTAAAAGCAAGGTGTCGATTCTGAAAGGGCTAGGATGTGACAAAGAACTGAGTGGCCCTGGAAGATCTCCAGTGAAGCATCAGTGAGCAGGTTATTGTTCTGTAAGTGCCATTTGAAGATGTTGTCAGTAACATCTTATCTTTCTGGTAATGGAGTGGAGACTGGAATGTTAAATGGCTGGATTTGTTGAGTGAGGTTTTAACCCAACTTTTTGTGACCTTTTTCTGTGACCTGCTGGAGGATTGGTTTCTGTTCTATGTTTGTCTCGTGGTCACCTGGTGGTTCGAGATCCATTGAAATCTGTTGTGGCTTTAATGAATTGCCCGAGTGTATTGGAACATCGTGCGGTAACCAGCAATTGCCTCAGTGCTTTTTGCTCTCCGCTCGAGCTAATACTTTGTGGTTTGAAATGCAAATAGAAACAATAAGCTCTTCCAAATCCTTCCTGTGGCGGACTGAGTCTCAGGAATTTGCTTTGAGGAGAGTTGGTGCAGTCCATCTTGTTTTTTACAAAAAAACCCAAAGGGAAGAGATTGAAAATCTGAAGGAGATTGACTCACTTCATGTGAATAAATTGAGGCGAATTTTAAAAAAGGAAAGAATAGTTGTAATTATTTGATCTACGGATGTGTTAAGGAGGTTTACAGACGTGTAACTCATGGAGAGCGGAGGTAGTGGTCACTGGACTAGTAATCCAGAGACTTGGACTAAATTTCCGGCAATTTGAATCCCACCGTGACAAATGGTTAAATTTGAATTCTTGAGAAGCTGAAATTAAAAGCTTGTCGAATGATGGCTATGTAACCATTGTCAGTGCTCGTCACTAATGTCCTTCAGGGAAGGAAATTCATAGTTAAGAGTAAACCACACGGCTGTGGGAATGGAGTCACATGTTGGACAAACCAGATAAGAGTGGCTCAGTGGTTAGCATTGCTGCCTCACAGCGCTAGGGAACATTTGGCCTAAGCATCCACACTGACCCTACAAAGAGTATCCCACCCAAACCCATTCCCTCTACCCTGTTGCTCTACATTTACCCCTGACTAACACACCTAATCGATACATCCCTGGACCCTATGGGCAATTTAGCATGGCCAATCCATCTAACTTGCTCATCTTTGGACTGTGGGAGGAAACCCGCGCAGACACGGGGAGAACGTGCAAACTCCACACAGTCAGTCGCCCGAGGTTGGAATTGAACCTGAGTCTCTGGTGCTGCGGGTCCACAGTGCTAACCACTGAGCCACCGTACCACTGTTATCTGGTTTGACGAACATGTGACTCCATACCCACAGCCATGTGGTTTGCTCTTAACTGCCCTCTGAAATGGCCCTAGTGATCTTCTCAGTGCAAAGGGGCAGTTTGAGACATGCAACAAATACTGGCCTGACCAGTCACGCCTGCATTCTGTACAGGTATGTTTAAAAAGTTGTTGCAGGGCATGCAGCAGCCAATCAGTGCACAGCAAGATCCCACAAGCAGCGACGGGATAATGACCTGAAACGGTTTGTTATTTCCATGGTGACTGAGGGGGACAAGAATTGACCAGAATTCCAGGGCTAACTGTGAGATAGGGACATGTGGTCATTCATGATGCCTCCCCCCAAAGACTGCAGAGGTGGTCTCAGAGTTTGAAGATTGATCACAAGTTCTCTATGGGAAAGATGTTGTGAAACTTGAAACAGTTCAGAAAAGAGTTACAAGGATGTTGCCAGGTTGGAGGGTTTTCAGCGATAGAGAGAGGCTGAATAGCCTGGAGCTGTTTTCTCTGGAGCGTCGGAGGCTGAGGGGAGACCTTACACAGGTTTATAAAATCATGAGGGGCATGGATAGGGTAAGTAGACAAGGTTGTTTCTGAAGGGTGGGAGAGTCCAAAAGTAGAGGGCGTAGGTTTAGATGAGAGCGAAATGATTTAAAAAGGACTTGAGGGGCAACTTTGTCATGCAGAGGGTGGTACATGTATGGGATGAGCTCCACTACAGGAAGTGGTGGAGGCTGGTACAGTTACAACATTTAAAAGGCATCTGGATGGGTATATGAATAGGAAGGGTTTAGGGGGATATGGGCCAAATGCTGGCATATGGGGCTAGATTAATTTAGGATATTGGTTGTCATGGACTGGTTGGACTGAAGCATCTGTTTCTGTGCTGTACATCTCTATGACTCTATAACTGAAACAGAACTTTTGAACTCAAAAGAATAACAAGTTGCCAAGGAAGGCCATTGAGGCCAATGTTTGGACTGGTGGGCATGCCTTCAGAAGAAAAGAGAGTGATCGGGTGGAAAGATGATACAGATTCAGGTAGCTCTGTCAGATCATGACCCACTTCTAAAATTCCATCTGTCCAATGCTGTAGGACACGCAGCGTTTGTTGACCTTGGTGCTCTGTGACTGGTTTTGATGAGGCCTGGCCTAGTTTTGAGGACAGCCCTTGAGTGTGTTGTTTGAACACGCCCTGTGTCAGCCTAGGATGGGTCAGTGTGCTCACTTGCAGCTCGCTCAGGGGGAAATCTGCAACAGGAAAATTGCTCATTCTGGAAATGTTTGCTCAGGAAAGGTGTTGGTGTTCCTTTCTGCCAATACTGCGGAGACTTCAAAGCACCGACTCGAAATATTGCAGCGATGTAGTTGGCAATGATTTTTGAAGTTTGCAGCCAATTACAGTGTAATTACTGTCACCTTTTTTTTTGGAAAGGGCTTTCGTTTATAAGAGGAAACAAAGCAACTCCGGCAATGCCACTCTTTTGTAATTTTGGTTTCAGATTTTCCATGAGAAAAGAAGTTAACAATTTCACTCCTGAAGTCTTTTTGACTGTTCACTTAGATTGTGGCTGATCATTGCCACGTGTTAATTTAGTTAAACTCTCCTCACGTTGCTTATAGAATAAGGGTATCCATTTGGACTGATTCTTGATATTTTAACAGGTTGATCCTGTCCTTTTCCAACCCCTTGCCTTTATCTGTCAGACGACAATGAGAGATTCCCTTGCAGTGGGTTCCCGCAATGTGACTATGTACAATTACAATGTTTAAAATACATCTGGATGGGTACATGGCTAGGAAAGGTTTAGAGGGAAATGGGGCAAGTGCTGTCAAATGAGACGAGATTAATTTAGGATATCTGGTCGGTGATTGGACTTGAAGGGTCTGTTTCTGTGCTGTTCGGCTCAATGACTCTGACAGCTCTGGTCTTCCCCAAGGGTCTACCACTGAAGCCCCCTCGTCTGACCCCTTTCTCTCAGCCACGTCACCCGAAGGTCCAGTGTTTAGTTTTGAAGTGTGACCTTCTCTCCCAACCCCTCCGCTGTTTCTGATTGGTCAGTCTGCATGCCTGACATCCAAGATGGGCAAAAGTTGCCTCCAACTGGTTTGTGGGAGGATGGAAACCATTCCCTTTAATCCCTGCAACGGACTCCACTCCCTCGCCATTGACCCCGTCTTACACGGTAATCTTGGAGAGGATTGGAGTCAATGGCGAGGGAGTGGAGTCCGTTGCAGGGATTAAAGGGAATGGTTTCCATCCTCCCACAGTCCAGTTGGAGGCAACTTTTGCCCATCCTGGATGTCAGGCAAGCAGGATGCCACTTGGTTTCACAATTAACTCTGAGCCAGATAGGAGTGGAATGAGGCCATTCAGCCCATTCTATGCTCTGGCCTCTGTTCCTGTTCGTATATATTGACATAAGATTGCTTGCTTCCATTTCCACAACTGCTCCTGTCTCTGTCTTCTATCCCAGGTCATAGTCATGCAGCATGGAAGCAGACCCTTCGGTCCAACCAGACCATGCTGACCATATTCCCAAACTAAGCTAGTCTCACCTGCCTGTTCCTAGCCCATACCCCTCCAAACCTTCCCAATTCATGTACTTATCCAAGTGTATTTGTTCTCTCTAACCTAACTCTGGCCAAGTCCCATTCATCCATCATCAAAATTCCAGAGGTGAGCTGAAACAGACTGTCCTTGACATCAGGATAGTATCTGAGGTCCAACTGTCTTCAGCTGCTTTATCAATGGCCATCCCTCCATTATTAGGTCGGAGGGGAGGGGTTTCACTGACTTGTCCAACATTCAGCAACCACTTGCAATTCCTCAGATACTGAAGCAGCCTGTGAGCAGATGCAGCATGACCTAGACAATATCCTCTAGCAGCACGTTCCAAAGCTACAAACCTCTACCATCTGGAAGGTCAAGGACAGTGGGTCCTTGGTAACATGACTTGCTGCAGGTGTCCCACTCACCATCCTGACTTGCAAATATGTTATTCTTCCAGGATTTTGACCCCGCCACACTGAAGGAACTCCCTTTTCTGCAGCATTGTGAGTTTACCTGCACCAGACAGACATTTTGACAAGCTAGCTCACCAACGCCTTCTCAAAGACAATTAAGGATGGGCAATAAGTGCCAATCCATGTGCCATGAGTGACTAATGAACAAAGAATGCCCCAATAAATTGAAAAAGTAGACTTTTCATATTCCAGTTTTCTTCCTGTCTTTGTGGGCAGCACGGTGGCACAGTGGTTAGCACTGCTGCACTCACAGTACTAGAGACCTGGGTTCAATTCCCGACTCAGTCAACTGACTGTGTGGAGTTTGCACATTCTCCCCGTGTCTGCGTGGGTTTCCTCAGGGTGCTCCGGTTTCCTCCCACAGTCCAAAGATGTGCAGGTCAGGTGAATTGGCCATGCTAAATTGCCTGTAGTGTTTGGTAAAGGGGTATATGTAGGGGTATGGGTGGCGGGTCGGTGTGGACTTTTTGGGCTGAAGGGCCTGTTTCCACACTGTAGCCATGTCCTGATCTTCAATTCCTGAATATTCCAGGTTATTCCTGAAGGATTGGCAGCTCTCCCCAGACTGTAATCCCAATATGTTTTTTTTTGATATGTGATTTTTTTTTGATGTTCCCAACTTTACAAAACTCAGAGTAAAGAACTGAGAATTAAACGATCTGTGGACTTGAATACAAAAGACAGGGCGCGAGACCTTTAATTTTAATTTAATAAATTGAGGATGCTTATATTTTGCAACGTATTCTAATTGTTTGCAAATTGCAATGTTAGTAAGTGTACAATTTCTTTATCACCTTGTATTTTGTTTTAATGTTTCCCGTGACAGTTATGATAAAACAAATGCAAATGCCAGAAATCTGAAGCAGAAATTGCTGGAAAATCTCAGCAGGTCTGGTAGCACCTCGTAGTCATAGAGATGTACACCATGTAAACAGATCCTTCAGACCAACTCGTCCATGTTGACCAGATGTCATAAACTGATCTCTTCCTGTTTGCTGCATTTGACCCAACTTCCACTAAATACTTCACATTTATGTACCCATTCAGATGCTTTTTAATGTTGTAATTGTACCTATCTCCATCACTTCCTTTGGCAGCTCATTCCATACATGCATCACCCTCTGTGTGGGAAAAAAAAACTACACCTGAGGTCTCTTTTATATCTGTCCTCTCTCACCTTTAAACCTATGCCCTCTAGTTTTGAACTCCCCTACCCTGGGAAAAATTCCTTGAATATTCATCCTAACCATGCCCGTCAGCCTGTGTCACTCCAGGGAAAACAGTCCCAGTCTATTCAGCCTCTCCCTAAAGCTCAAGCCCTCCAACCCTGGCAACATCCTTGTAAATCTTTTCTGAACCCTTTCAAGTTTCACAACATCTTTCCTTCCAAAGAATTGAATGCAGTATTCTGAAAGTGGCCGAACCAATCTTCTGTACAGCCACAACATGACCTTCCAACTCCTGCAATCGATGCACTGACCAATGAAGGCGAGCATGCCAAATACCTTCTTCACTGCCCTCGGCGAAAGTGAGGACTGCAGATGCTGGAGATCAGAGTCAAGATTAGAGTGGGGCTGGAAAAGCACAGCAGGTCAGGCAGCATCCGAGGAGCAGGAAAGTCGACATTTCAGGCAAAAGCAAAAGTTTCCTGATGAAGGGCTTTTGCCCGAAATGTAGATTTTCCCTGCTCCTCGTATGCTGCCTGACCTGCTATGCTTTGCCAGCACCACTCTAATCCTCTTCACTGCCCTGTCTACCTGCGATTCCACTTCCAGGGAACCTGCACTCCAAGGTCTCTTTGTTCAGCAACACTCCTCCTGGATTCACATGCAAATCGTTTACACAAATGACTTCCTCCTTCCGTCCAATCCTGGTCCCAGGTACATCGCTGATTTTGATTGATCCTCTTTTGACGTCGATCCTTCCGGTTTCCAGATCTAGAACATCATCCTGAACCGCTCTGCTTCCCACCCCTCCTTAAAGTACACATTAAAATCTGTCTTATTGTTGCCTTATGTGGTCAAATAGAGTCAAATGGTGGTCTGATAACACTCCTGTGAAGCATTACAAGATTTTTATTGCATTAAAGGACACTAATAAACATGTTTATTAATGTTGTCACATTGATTCAAGTCAGATGTTTTCTCCCAAGAGCCATAGCAGTGTAGTGGTAATAGAGAATAATGTTCTAGGGACGTTGGTTCATTGTAGTGACAGGTTGGCTCCGTAGCTAGCACCACTGCCTCACAGCACCAGTAACCTGGGGTTTGATTCCATTCTTGGGTGACTGTACAAACTCCACACCGACATTCTCCCCGTGTCTGCGTGGGTTTCCTCCAGGTGCTCCGGTTTCCTCCCACAGACCAAAGATGTGCAGGTTAGATGGATTGGCCATGGGAAATGCAAGGTTACAGGGATGCAGAAGGAGGGTGGGCCGCTGTTTAGAGAGTTGGTATGGACTCGATGGGCTGAATGGCCTTTCACACTGTAGTGTTTCTATGATTGTATGGCAAAAGGTGGTGTTTTAATCCAGTTAAGGAAATCCAGCCTTTGAAGGTCACTTGGTAGTGGTGCAGTGGTAGTGTCCTATCTCTGAACTAGAAGGCAGAGGTTCACGTCTTATCCACACCAAAGGTATGTATTAACATCTCCGAATAGATTGGTTAGGAAATACCTCGGCCTGGAATTGAAAACTAGCCTCCATCATGGTGAACATGCCAACTATTGGCGATCGATAGAGAGAATGCAGAGTTAACATATTGAATCGAGAGTATAATTCAGAAGATGGATCACTGGTCTCGAAACTTGAACTCTGCTTTCTCGCTCCAGATGCTGCAGGACCCACCTGAGTTTCTTCAGCAATTTTTGCTTTTGTTACCAGCTATGACTCCTCATCTTCTTTGTACCATCATCTTAACCCGGCAGCTGCCTCCAAGATAATTTTACAATGAACCAGTTATCTGTCTTTTCATAGCTCGATTTAGACCTGTGAATTCTATGCCATTACCTAGCTTGTTATTAATTAATGGAAATGCATGTGTTTGGTGGCATTCTGTTAAAGCAGAGCTCGTGGAATGAGCTGCTGTTTGAGAGACCAAGAGTCCTTGGCATCCTTTTGTAGATGTGCCCTGTTATAGTTCATTATAATTAGTTAATGAGGAATATGTTTGCAATGAGAATGTGTTGGGGAGTCAGGATGTGCAGATAGCAAGGTGTTGAGCTTTTGTAGGATGTATATTCCTTGCTGTTTGAAGTACAGTGTTATCAAGCATTGTGATATTTCATTCTCCCTGTGTCTGTGCGGGTTTCCTCCGGGTGCTCCTGCTTCCTCCTACAATCCAAAGGTTAGGTGAATTGGCCATGCTAAATTGCCTAGAGTATTCAGGGATGTGTAGGTTAGGCGCATTAGTAAAGGGAAATGTAAAGTAATGGGTCAGGGTGGGATATTCTTCTGAGAGTCGGTGTGGACTTGTTGGGCCGAATGGCCTGTTTCCACACTGTTGGGATTCTTTGATTTCCGGGAACGAAATCCCAAGTTCCGTTGGATGACCAAGTTTCGGAAGTGCAATCAATATCAGTCTTGGCTTTATTGGAAAATGGATACCCATGACTTTCACAACCTCAGGATGTCCTGCATCACTTGAGAAGAATGCTGATTGGCTAGGAATGCTACGCCTTCGAGAAAAAATGGGGCAGCCATTTTAAACTCAACAAGATCTTCCCAAAACTTAAAGGAATGAATAACTGGATGATACATTTTCACTGGGTTTGACTGAAGAGTGTTGAGCAGGACATGAGCAGAGCGTTTTTTTTTGTTCACTAACAGTAGAGCTGCTGGTTGATTTTTGTCCACTGAGAAATGGGCAGATAAGTCTCAATTTTACAAAATGTCTGACAATGCAGTACTCCCTCAGTTACATATAGAAATGTCCGCTCAATAATGTGCACATTAAGCTACCTGAAAGTATATTATGAAGATAGCCCTAGATACTTATTACAAAGGGAAGTGCCAGGTAGCTTGTTCCAGATGCAATTTGAGTGGTCAAACTACCAGTCTTGATGCAAAGCGCACTTTATTCATACGCTGTAGTTAAAACACAACAAAAGAAAGAAGAAATTGGAATAACAACTCTATCGGAAAACTTAACAGAATAATAGGTTATTTAACTACTGAACAGTAACTGTTCCAAATATAGTAACACCCCATGAACACACCCTTGGCAAAGGCAAATTCAGCAAAATAAATGATCTCACATTTCATTCTGCACTCTAGGAGGAAAGCATCAAGAGAAAACTCAGAGAGAAAGAGAGTAGTAGGGAGAGATGTACTGCAGCTTCAAGACCCCAGCAATTGTTCCTGAAAAAATAAAACTAAAAAATCCTGGCTCTGGGGGAGTTTGACCCCACCCATTCAGACTTTTTACTGTTCCAACCTCTCTTTTTTTAAAGAAAAAAACCAAGCCTCTCAAACTGTTTACTTCATTTGATTCAAATTGACAGCTCAGTGTCTCTGTCTTAAAACCAGGATGAAATACATCTCGTAAAATCATAGCATTGTCACAGCACAGTCTCTTTGGTCAAATTCAGTAATTTGGCATAATTCAGAGGTTCCAAATTATGCTCCAGAGTCAGACAGACCCTACATGAGCTTCTGTTATGTACACAGCAGTTTGATCATGAACTATGTGCCAGTGAGAGAGCGAACTATAGGATATTCTATGTCATTACACAAGAAGGGCAGGATTCAGGATGCGTCACTGGGGGGAAGAAAACTGACAAGCTCCTCATTGACCTGGCTCCTAAGATTTCTCTGTTGGGATGAATACTGCGGTAGTTTTCAAATGATGTACTGTGACAAAATGAGAAATGAGTTGTGAAATGTTTGGGAAGCAGTGTTGTTTTATCTGAGACTCTGTGCTTCCAGTTCCTCCTGGAGTCTGTGTCTGTTCTTGAAGGGAGTACCCTGCTGATGAGAATTGGTCTCCTGATGAGGTGACCCTCAGGCAGAGCTCAAGACCTTCTGCGTTCCCATTCACTCTAACTTGGCAGTTCAGTTTGACTTTTTCTTACTCCCCAGTGACAAACCTGGTACCAAGTCCCTCATCCTTGCAAGTGTCATAGAGTCATAGAGACGTGCAGCACAGAAACAGACCCTTCTGTCCAACTCGTCCATGTCGACTTGATATCCCAACCTAATCCAGTCCCATTTACCAGCACTTGACCCATATCCCTCTAAACTCCTCCTATTCATATTCCCATCCAGCCTTTAAATTGCTGTAATTGTACCAGCCTCCTCCACTTCCGCTGGCAGATCATTCCATACATGCCCCACCCTCTGTGTAAAAATGTTGCCCCCTTAAGTCCCTTCTGAGTCTTAGCCCCTCCCCCTAAACCTCTGGCCTCTAGTTCTGGACCTCCCCCACCCCAGGAAAAAGACCATGTCTGTTTATCCTGTCCAGGTTTTGGGGGAAATACCTGCCTCCAGTTGCCATCACTCTCATCATCTTGTCCCTCCTCTTGGATGCAGCAACCCCCATGACTGTGGTCTGGGACTGCAGAAGCAGCTAACCAATCCAACTGGGAGGATGTTCACCTCTAAGCCTGGTTAGTCTGCACTCAGTATGGATGCATTGAGAGGCAAGCTTTTTACAGGTATACCTGTCTGAGACCATTTCCTTCCAAAGGAGGGATAGGGCCAGCAAATAGTCCACACCCTCCTTCATAAAATCCAGCGCCATGTTTTCCCTACAAGTTCACAGATCACCTTCACCTTCACGTGAGGTTGGATAAATCCAGCAGCCCAGCTCTTTAAGACTCGAGGTAGGCTACATTTGGAATACTGTGTGCAGTTCTGTTCGCCGTACTAAAGGGAGGATGTGGAGGCTTTGGAGAGGGTGCAGAAGAGGTATCTCGGGGTGTGGCCCTGATTGGAGTGCTAAAGCTATAAGGAGACGGTGGGCAAACTTAGGTTGCTTTCATGAGAATGTCAGAGGCTAAGGGCCGACTCGATGCAAGTATATAAAGACTTGCCCCATCTCACTAGAATCTTTACATACGGATGAGGAAGGACACCACTTTGACAGGGACAACACATCCATCCAAGGGCAAGCCAAACAGATATGCACAAGAATTCCTGGAAGCATGGCATTCCAATCAGAACTTAATCAACACACACATCGACTTGGATCCCGTTTCCCACTCCCTGACAACAAGAACAGGAAATGACATCACCACAGGAAATGATGTCATCAACCCAAGGAAACCTAACCATCTAAATAAAAAGTGGACCATACCACCAGTGCTTCAGTGGAGGCTCTCTGATGATGTTACCTCGTATGGTGAGGAAACATCTGAAAACAAATCCTCCCGCTCAGTGAGCAAACATACATCCAGGAGTATATATTATGAGAGGCGTGGATAGGGTGCATAGTCAGAATCTGTTTCCCAGATTGGAAATGTCAAATATTAGAGGGCATAGGTTTCAAGTGAGAGAGTTTAAAAGAGACATGTGAGGTAAGTTTTGCTCTCCACAGTGGGAAGTGGATGCATGGAATGCGCTGTTGGGCACCTTATGAGGATGGGAAAGTATTTGATGAAGCAGCTGCAGATGGTTGGGCCTAGGACACTATTCTGCAGAGGTGTAGAGCCCTTGTGGCATAGTGGTTGTGTCCCTATCTCTGAGCCAGGAGAACCTGTTTCAAATCCCACCTGCTCCAGAGATGTCCTAATCATAACATTCCTTAATGTGTTGGTCAGAAAATATCTACTCTGCAGGCACAGGAATGTGGTACTGTGGGCGGCCTAGGTTCACTGCTCCAGAGGTGTCATAACATCACTGAACAATCTGATTAAAAGAAAGCTATCTTGCAAAAATGTGCTAAGACTGAGAGGTCTGGTCTCCAATAACTGCAAGCATCTCAATCAGTGCACAAGTTCAAAAGAATTCTAATGACCCTGTACGCTGTAGTGTTCTTTATGCGTGTTGTTTATGCATTGAAATGCAGTGGGGAGAAGGTCAGCAATGCAGTGTTCTAGAAGTTGTGAAGGAAGACTGGACATTGAATGTATGTATTTGAAACTGATCCATGTCGCCATTGGTAAGTCAATGGGACTGGTATCTTCCTGGGTATGCAGAATGCCTCCATCTGTTGCCAGTTTCTAAACTTGTTGTGTCAACCCAGTGTCATAACTTGCAAGACCGCCTGGAGTTCACAAAACGTCAGTGTAAAGAGCGAGTGAGTGTCATTCCTGCAGTGCTCAGGCTTGGATGGACCAATGCAGTCCGGAAGTGAGCCATCAAGCTTCTTTCCAATTGGCCAGCGCTGGCCATTAGAAGCCGACAACTTGATGGGCAGCACGGTGGCTCAAAGGTCAGCACTGCGGCCTCACAGTGCAAGGGACCGGGTTTGATTCCGGTTGTCTGTGTGGAGTTGCACATTCTCCCCATGTCTGTGTGGGTTTCCTCAGGGTGCTCCGGTTTCCTCCTACAATCCAAAGGTGTGCAGTTTAGGTGGATTAGCCATGCTAAGTTTCCCATAGTGTCCAGGGATATATGGGTTAGTTGCGTGAGTCATGGGAAATACAGGATTAAGGGACTAGGGTAAAGGGGAGGTGGGGTCTCGGTGGGATGATCTACGGAGGGTCGGTGTGGACTCGATGGTCGATTGGTTGTCTTCCACACTGTAGGGGTCCTATGATAAATCCATAGCTTAATGGGGCAAGTTCACCCAAGAACAGTACAAATGACACATGGTGGAAGCACAGTAAACAAAGAGCAGTAGATTAACCAATCTCGGAACTGGTAAAATATACTGCCGCCCCAGCAGAGCATGTTTAATGTGGTGAAGTATTACACTTTTGGCAGAATGATTGAGGCGAAACAGTGTAAAGTAAATGGTAAATACTTTTTTCACAAGGCCTGCAGTGGCATTGTGAAGTAAATGTACACAAAGTAGCAGAACAAATAAACAGGCCGCATCCTGGCCTTTTGTCTGGAGATACATGGAGTTTAAACTCAAAGACGTAGAATCATAGAATCCCTACAGTGTGGAAACAGGACATTTGGCCCAACAAGTCCACACCGACCCTCTGAAGAGTAACCTACCCAGCCCCGTTCCCCTACCTTATTATCCTACATTTACCCCTGACTAATGCACCTAACCTACACATCCCTGAACACTATGGGCAATTTAGCATGGCCAATTCACCTAACCTGCACATCTTTGGATTGTGGGAGGAAACTGGAGCACCCAGAGAAAACCCACACAGACACGGGGAGAACGTGCAAACTCCACACAGTCACCCGAGGCTGGAATCGAACCTGGGTCCCTGGTGCCGTGAGGCAGCAGTGCTAACCACTGAGTCATCATGCTGCTGAAACAAAGTTGTTACAAAATTTTTTCTTTTGTTTTGTACCCCAGCTGGAAGATTGAGAATATGACCTGCACACTGCACTTTAGGATGGATATCGAGGCCTTGGAGAGGTAATGCTGCAGAGTTTTTTTCAAAAAGTGCATTCACAGGATGAGGACGCCACTGGCTAGGCCAGCATTTATCACCCATCCAGATAGGGTTGCTGGGGTCTGGAGTCACATCTAGGCCAGACCAGGTAAGGATGGCAGTTTCCTTCCCCAAAGGACATTAGTGAACCAGACAGGTTTTTCCAACAATCAATAATGGAATCATTGTTATCAATAGATTCTTAGTTCCAGATATTTTTAACGGAATTCAAATTCCACCTTCTGCCATAGTTGCATTTGAACCTGGGTCCCCTGAACATTAGCTAGATTACCAGTCATAGAGATGTACAGCACAGAAACAGACCCTGCGGTCCAACTCATCCATGTTGACCAGATGTCCTAAACTGATCTAGTCCCATTTGCCAGTACTTGGTCCACCTCCTTCTAAATCCTTCCCAAATGATAATACCACCAGCCCATTGCCTCTCCAAAACGGGAATGTGCCCAGTTCTGAAAGACCTCCGTTAGTTGACAATGCAGTTGGGATGGTTGTTCTTGTGGTAGAAGTTGAGGAGAAATGGCTTTGGATGTGGAAAGGGTGAGGTAGGGAAGCTGGCTAACCAGAAGACAGATTGAAGGTGATTGGCGAAGGAGTCAGAAACGACCAGGAATTGGCATGCTGTTGCCTCCAATGGGGTATTTGATTGGCTGTGGAAATGCTTATATTATCTTTTAACATAAAACGCAGGGCTCAGAATGATGCTGAGCCTCAGTGAACACCCTCAATTCTGACATGCGGATGAAGGCACGGCCATTAGAGCTACTGAAGATAGTTAGGCCTTGGATACTACCCTGAGGAACCCGGAACAGGGGCTCCGGTGCAGTGGTGGTGTCCCTACCTCTGAGCCCAAAGGCCTGAGTTTAAGCCCCACCTGCTCCAGAGGGGTGCCATCACATCTCTGACAAATTGATTAAGTGCACCAAGAGTTGAAGTTAACCTCACCATCTTAAAATTTGCCTCTTGTCTCCGCTGATGCCTCACAGTTCAGTGTCACATTTTGTTTGGTGTTTCTATGCAGCAGCTTAGAATGCGTCCTCAAAAACTGCATGGATGCAAGTTGTTGGAGGATGGACAAGTCCTCTCCGGAGATTGGTGGACTGTGGCAAGAAGATTTGTTCTGGAATACAGTTCAACAAGTATGCACCACCAGTAGTATTCAAACAACCCCGTGGTTCCCTTGCATCGCATTTTCATAACACTTTATCCTGCCAACAAAGCTGATTTCTGGGTCACAAAATCTGTAATTTGTTGGGAAAGTGAACTTTGTGGTAGGTACCATCAATCATTACACTTTGGGTTTCATGTGCGTGCGGTGGAGAGTGGTTGGCAAGTTGCAAAAAGTTATACTCCAGTTGGTTGTGACGTTAGTTGTATCGGTGACGATCAGGGAGATTGGTTGGAGGAGTTTAGTAAAGGGACAACAAAACAATTGGCAGTTATTGGGGGCTTTCTTGAAGTTTGACAGGAGTATTACTTGTATATTACAGAAGAGACATACTTTGTCAAAACTTCTCGTCTCACGATCAGCAGGACAGGTCACAAGAATACCACTTCAAGGAGAAAAGCCAACATTTAGACTACAGAAGATGAAAGTGCTAATTGTTTGGCAAATGGAAGGTGATACGGAGAATGCACCAACTGATGATGGTTAGCAGTTAACTGCCAGATTTTATTTAAATGTTGAACTAGGCAGATTAACTCTGACTCAAATTGGTTAGGGCGTAATACTGAGAAAGGAGCCAGTGAATAGCTGTTACCTCTGTTCTTTTGAACCAGGCCCTGTAAATGTACTTGTTCTGTCTGCCTACAAAGGCCAGGGCCCTGTGTAATTTATATATACACACGCAAGTGCACTGCACTCTGAACCGGATGGTCAGTCCTACATTGGTGCCTGTGTAGTTCTTTGTGCACTTAGGATTATTCAGCAAGTGTTATCCATACCTAATGTAGGTGGCTATGTTATGAATTTTGCTAGTGAGGTCTTGCTGGCAATGGTCTGTATTATGCTTTTGGGTTTAGATTGTGGCATTAAGATGCTGCTCTGTCTGTGAGATAGTCTCCTTCCTGCCAACGGAAATCCCTTTTCTACTTCCACGGCAAACTCCATGGAGGCTGAATTAATCCAATTCTTATTTTCCTCTATGTGAACGGTTCAACGGAAAAAAGATTCCCCCTGCAAGTCTGTGCCTGGCCAAAAACCCTCGGGATCTTGGGCTTGGTCTGTTCGTTCTGTCAGAGTGAGGGGTGGGGTCAAATGGCTTTGGCATCCAGTTATTTTCTCCGGTTTGCAGCCCACAGGATGTGAGCCTCTGGAAAACGTGAATCTTTCAATTCCCCAAGCAGCAAGGTGTCTGTCTTTACACTGGATGACGTTGTTACTGAACAGAAGGACCTTCATCCCGTTGTGCCCATGCTGGCTCTCTGAATGTGTGAGTCCAATGATGCCATGCCGCCCCCCACCCTGCATTCTGATCCTCCTCAGGGGGTGCTCACATTCCCTTTTGAGTGCATGCGTTGAAGCTGTCTCCACCACACTTCCAGGCAATGCATTCCCAGACCCCAACCGCTCGCTGTGCAGAATAGATTTCCCTCCTGTCACTTCGTTGCTTTTGCCAATTGCATTAAGCCTGTGTCCAAACAGTTTCTGACTCTCGCATTTGTACAGACCCCTCATGATTCTGAATGTCTCTATCAGGCTTCCTCTCTGCCTTCACACTTCCACGCAGAGCTTCTCAACCTCTCCTTACCCCGTACAAGATCTCTGCTGACATTGGCTTTTCATTTCTCTTGCCTTTCACCTTTCTGCCTAATGCACTGTCGGTCAATGGGGGTCCAAAGGGAGTTTCATTTGTACAAGGCTCTTGTCAGGTAACATCTGGGAGTCAATCAATGTGGGAACCTAGTTATATTTCAAGGTGGGTGCAGCGTTGAGAATGCACAGCGAAGGCTTACCAAGGGGAGATCTGGTTCGAGAGAATGTGAAGGGTTTTGTTCAGTGAAATGGTCTTGTGAGTTTCCTGAAAATGTCAAAGGAATCAGAAGATGTTCTGACTATACAATGGCTTTAGGCAGTGTAATGTGCCTTTTTTAAAATGAAGAAACGTTGAGACAGAGATACTGAGCACTCTGCTCCAAAGCCAGTAAAGAGCTCGTGAGGCCTTGAGTATCTTAAAGTTGGAACAAAAGAAGCAGCCTGGCTGGGTGGGGGTCTAGCTCCCATAGAACCAGGATGCTTTTTTCAGTTTGTCTTCAGTAATGGTTGCTGCTGGGGTCTTGAAGCTGGATGTGAAAGCGCTTTTTCCTCTCTCTATTACAGCTGAAAGCTGGGGGTTCTCTTCCTGCTGTTAGATTGCATGTGAGGCAATCTATTTTACTGAATTTGCCAAGAGTGTGTTTATGGTCTGTTATTATATTGGAACAGTTAATCAGTAATAGTTACTGTGTCTATTATTTTGTTACATCATTCGTTAGAGTTACAGTGAAGCCAGTTCTTTTATGTTGTCTATATTTTAACCGTAATACAAAAAAAAGTATTTGGTTTAACATCTAGTAGTTTGACCAATTGTATTGCATCTGGAATTCAACATCTTACACTTACAGTGAAAATAAGATAAAGTTAAGGTCTAGGCCATATTCGTCGTATATTTTGATTCGGTTTGGTCTTGTCCATAACAGTGAGAAGTGCGAGATTTTCTTTTCCTTTGATAGTTGAATGGTGATAATTTGGCGCAATGAGTAAATGGCTTTGAAGATCAAAGTGTGGAATTTAGATATTTTCTGACGAGTGGCTATTGAGACAGACACGATGATTTCATTCGACAAGTTTTCACGTGTGTGAGAAAAAACAATGTACAAACATATCCAGAAAGGGGAGCAACTGAGACTCAAGTGGATAGTTCTAGATAAAACCTTCATGTTTCTATGTCGCTATAATGTCAATGACTGTCTCACACAATATGTTTCAGCTTGAACTTCAATTGCTAGTGTGTCTGAAGTATATCTTCAATCAGTGCTTCCCAAATCTTTTTGAGGCTTGGAAGCTATGATCCCCTCAGTACAAGCTGAGAGCCTGGGGGCCTGTTAGAGCAGTCAGAGAAAGCTAGAAAATAGGAGTAGGTCATTCGGCCCTTCGAGCCTGCTCTGCCGTTCATTCAATATGGCCGATCATCTAACTCAGTCCCCTGTCCTCGCGTTCTTCCCCCAGGCTCTTTGATCCCTTTCGCCATAAGAACTTGGATCTCAGAACCTCAATTTTTTAGATGATAATCCCACTTGAGATCCTAACCCCTCCTCCTCTGTTTGGGAAGCTCTACTTTAGATGTTGATTTGTTAACAAAGCTGTTGATGGGTCCTGTTTGGGTGGAATCTAAAATGGTTGGGGCGTGGAAACTGACCACTTGACCCTCAGTTCTCTGGTGCTTTGGTCAGCTACAACAATCACATCAAATGCTGTTCTACTCCAATCCTCTTTGAAATTAACTAAATACTCCCTTAAATTCAGGAGAAAAGTGAAATATTGCAGATGCTGGAAATAGAACGTGGAACAGAACAGCACTGGAAGAGGCCCTTCGGCCCACGATGTTGTGCCGAACATGACACCAAATTAAACTAATCCCTTCTGCCTGCCCACGGTCCATATCCCCACATTCCTTGCATATTCATGCACTTCTCTAAAAACCCCTTGAACACCCCTATCGTGTCTGCCTCCAGCACCACCCCTGGCTCCAGACTCCTACCACTCTATGTTTTGAAAAAAAAACCTGTCCCTCACATCTCCTTTGAACTTTCACCCTCTCACCTGAAATGCACGCCCCGCATTATTAGACATTTCACTTGTCGGGAGAAAAATTCTGAAGCTAAAGCAAATGATGCCAGAAATACTGAGCAGGTCAGGCATCATTCCTAAAGAGCGAGAAGCAGAGTTAATGTGACTTTTGATGAGATTTGAGGAAAGGTTTGCGTTGTAATAGATTTGGAGCAGGTGAGAGGAGAAACTATGATAGGGCGGACGACAGGCGAGAGTTAATGCTGGAAGGTTCCATGGTTGTGGGCCCGGAGAGTGCTCATGGGAGAAGCCAAAGATCAGAAAAACACGAGCAGAGGAGGTGTGAGTGGTAGGATACGGAATTGTCTGAAAGCCGGGGAAGAAAATCGAGGGAAAAGAAAATGAACCAGCAACAAAATGGGGAGAGGAAGTCAGTGATAGATGCTTGTTAAATGACTGTCCAAGTGTTTAAGGATTTCCTGAATGAATCTCCACTCCTGGAGCCATAAACTCTCTCTGATGGGAAAGGGAACTGAGCTCTTGTCATTCCTGCTTGGATTGGCATGAAGCAAGCTGTTCTCCGAGTGGATGGACTTACTTTCTGCTTTCCACCCTCTATACAATCGCTATCTTTTCTCCTCATTTGGCGTTGGGCGCCTTTACAATGTGTTCAACTCACTCCTCCTCCTCCGTCTGTCTGCAACATAGAACCAAACGTAATTCTCCAATCTCTGTCGTTTCCAAAGAAGCATCAGATCCAACTCACGGCACAGTGGCTCAGTGGTTAGCACTGCTGCCTCACAGCACCAGGGTCCCAAGTTCAGTTCCAGCCTCGGGCAACTGTCTGTGCGGAGTTTGCACTTTCTCCCCATGTCTGTATGGGTTTCCTCTGGGTGCTCCGGTTTCCTCCCACAGTCCAAAGATGTGCAGGTCAGGTGAATTAGCCATGCTAAATTGCCCATAGTGTCAGGTACATCAGTCAGAAGGAAATGGATGGGTGGGTTACTCTTCGGAGGGTCAGTGTAGACTGGTTGGGCCGAAGGGCCTGTTTCCACACTGTAGGGAATCTAATCTAATCAAATCAAAACATTCCTCTCTGCACAGACCTACTGAGTTTCTCAAACACCTTTTTATTTTCATGTAAGTTTTCCTCCTTCCTTGGTCCAGATGGAGATCCATGTGCTCCGGCTGTACGTTGTCTTCCAACCCTCTCTGAGATTTTCTATAACTCTCTGATTCCGACTGTGAGGCACGATTGCTGCCTGGTTCAGTGTTCTGGCAGTGGGGAGAGATTTCCGATGTTTTTCATGAATGGATTGTTCTCGGGCGAGGGAGGGTAATGTGGGGTCAATCATGCCCTTTCCCAAAGGCAATGTCAGCTCGCAGATGGCTTCTTCCCATGAGGGCTGGGAGCTGAAGCAGCTCACTGAAAAGACAAGAGAGAGACATGACCCTGTCCAAAAGGAGGAATTCCAATGCTCGGTGCACACTGTGGTTCCTTGCCAAAAAAAACGCCCAGGACTGCTCTTGGTTGAAGCTGAACTTTTAACCCAAGCTTGCAGTTCCCAGAATTGCTACGGCACAGAAAGAGGCCATTCAGCCCATCGTGCTTGCACTGGTTCTCAGAATCCTTTCACACCAATCATCCAAAAGGCATCCCACCCTGCCCCCCTACCCTATCCCCATATTTTCCCATGGCTGACCCACACATCCCCGATCGCAATGGGAAATTTAGCATGACCAAACCACCCTAACCTGCACATCTTTGGACTGTGGGAGGAAACCCATGCAGACACGGGGAGAATGTGCAAACCCCACACAGACAGTCACCCAAGGGTGGAATCGAACCTGGGTTCCTGGTGCTGTGAGGCAGCAGTGCTAACCACTGAGCCACCATGCCATTCCTAGGGTTTACTGCTGAGTGGCAATCTCATACCCTTTCTCCATACCCCCAGCACATCATTTCTAACAAGAAATCATCCAGTGCCCCTCTTGAATATACCTCAATTGAATCTGCCTCCACCACATTTCCAGGCAATGCATTCCACACCAGAGCTATTCACGGAGTGTCATAAAGTCACACTGCACAGAAACAGACCCTTTAGTCCAAATGGCCCATTTACACGTATTTGGCCCATATCCCTCTAAACCTTTCCAATTGGGGCAGCATAGTGGCTCAGCACTGCTGCCTCAAAGCAGCAGGGACCCGAGTTTGATTCTACCGACTGTCTGTGTGGAGTTTGCACATTCTCCCCGTGCCTGCGTGGGTTTCCTCCTCCCACAGTCCAAAGATGTCAGGTCAGGTGAATTGGCCATGCTAAACTGCCCATAGTGTTAGTCAGGGGTAAATATAGGGTAAGGGAATGGGTCTGGGTGGGTTACTCTTCAGAGGGTCGGTGTGGACTTGTTGGGCCGAAGGACCTGTTTCCATACTGTAGGGAATCTAACCTAAAAAAGTTGATGTACTAATCCAAATGTCTTTTAAATCTTGTATCTGTACCTGCCTCTACAATGTCCTGTGACAGTTTATTCCATATATACCCAACACTCCGTGTGAAAAAGTTGTCCGTTTTAAATCTTTCCCCTTTCACCTTGATCATGTGCCCTCTACTTCCCCACCAAGGTAAAAGACCTTTGCTATGCACCTTATCTAGTCCCCTCATGTTCTTTTCACTCCTCAGTCTCCTACACTCCAGGGAAAAAAATCCCAGCCTATCCAGCCTCTCCTGCGAGCTCAAACCCTCCAGTCCTGACGACACCCTTGTAAATCATTTCTGCACCCTTTCCAATTTAATAATATCCTCTCTAAAGTAATCATGTGTGAATTTTAACTTCCTAAAGTAGGGTGACCAGAATTGTCGAAAAAAAATGAGGACCGCAGATGCTGGAGATCAGAGTCGAGAGTGTGGTGCTGGGGAAGCGCAGCAGGTCAGGCAGCATCCGAAACGCAGGAGAATCGACATTTCCAGTGCCACACGTTTTGACTCTGATCTGCAGTCCTCACTTTATGCCCGAAATGTCGATTCTTCTGCTCCTCGGATGCTGCCTGACCTGACCAGAATTGTACTCAGTATTCCAAAAGTGGCCTAACCAATGTCTTGTACAAGCTGTAGCATGATATAATTACATTTACTTTATTTGCACATTACTTTGCCTTCTCATTTTTGTTTTCTTTTACAGTTGGGAGCAGCTTCCCCCATGGACTCCTGTGCAAGCCACTGTCCAATACTTCTCCCAATATGTGCAGATTTGAGAAATTAAAGTCGTAACCGATGTAGTTATCCCAAAAATAAGTCACTTTCCTCTAATTCTCAAAAGCACTAAACGTTGTTCGATTATAAACAAACGAGAAAACAAGAATTGCTGGAGAAACCTAGCAGGCCTGGCAATATCTGTGTGGAGAGAGAGAGAGACTGCGGCTTGAGCCTTCTTTCCATTCCCCAGAACATACCTCCTCCAAGTTCTGAAGAAGGGCCACTGGACTTGAAATGTTATCTTTGTCTCTCTCTCTCTCTCTCTCTCTCTCTCCACAGATGCCACCAGATCCACCAAGCCCCCCTCCTGCGACCCCAGTATCTCAGACCTCCTATACACGCAGTTCATTGTTTGGGCTTGGTAGATCGCTTTGGAGAGCACTTCCTGTGTGCTTCACTGAAAGGAGGGAAAAAAATGTCTTAAAAACCTAATCCTACAATTTTTGTTCCTTTGAATCCTGCCCTCAAAAATGGCCCAGCGCATTTAGTTAGTGATGGGCGACAAATACTGGCAATACTCACGTCCCTGTGAGGAATTAAAACTTAGCACCGAAACTGGCCTGCTCTTTATCACATCACTGTGTGGGAAGTAGCAGCGTGCAAACTGGTTGTCAGATTCCACAAAGTGCGCACCACTCTTCAAACAACACTTCAAAAAAAAGTATTTATTGGCTATATCATAGATTGGGAGAAAGTGAGGACTGCAGATGCTAGAGATCAGAGTCGAGAGTGTGTTGCTGGAAAAGCATAGCAGGTCAGGCAGCATCTGAGGAGCGGGAGAATAGACGTTTCGGGCATAAGCCCTTCATCAAGAACATTCCTGAAATGTTGATTCTCCCGCTCCTCGGTTGCTGCCTGACCTGCTGTGATTTTCTTCCAGCACCACACTCTATATCGTCGATTGGGATTTTTTGAAAAGGTACTAGTTAACTTCTTTCTAGAACAAACCTGCAGTGGCTCATTTTATTCAAATCTCCATAATTGGCAATTTTTGTCTCCTATGTAGTCTCCTGATGTGAGACCTAATTCTTACCCTTTAAAATTCATCTATTCCCCTTGTGTCTCACCCTGGAAGGAGTATTGAGTTGGATATACCTGTTAGTTGGTGCTTGTGTTAATTGTTAGTCAGATAGATTGCTGTGAATTCTTTTATTTCAGTTGGGAATAAAATGACTTGGGTTTGGAGGGAGCTGATTGTTCTCAGTTCCAAGCTTTTATCTTATCCCTTCTTGAAGCATCGACACATCTGTTTTCAAAGGTTGTGGTCAATGAGGTTTGAAGTGAGTGCGACAGAATCTGGGCAAGGCCTAGTTGGATGATCCCTTGTCTTTTTTAATCCAGTGACCAAGGTGATGTTCCGGTGACCTGGGTTTAATCCTGTCACGGCAGATGGTGGAATTTAAATTCAATAAAAATCTCCACTGCTGATCATGAACCTATTGTCGATTGTTGGAAAAACCCACCTGGTCATGCATGTCCTTTACTGTGGAAAACTGTCTGGTCTGACCTACGTATGGCTCCAGCCCCTTAGCATTGTGGTTAACTTAACTGTCCTCTGGGAAAATTAGGGCAATGAATGTTGATCTAACCAGTGATGAATAATTAAAAAGAATTGAGCATCACCGCGATGTATTGATCTGCTTAAAATTATTGGGTGCTGATCTTCGTCTAGCAGGGCTAGCAAATGCAGATTATTCTTGGGCCACAAGATGGATTCAAGGCCAGCGTTGCTCTTGGCAACATGGCGTAACTCCCTGAACTTGAGAAAATTGACCTGTTTCTACAGAGTGAACGAATATTCAAGCAGAGCACATTATCAGAGCTTTATGGAAACTTTAATGAAAAATTGGGTTGGATTGTTACACACTGACATAAAATCAATGGGAATGATCACTGCCTGTGCTTTTATTCACAGACTGTAGAATTACTGTAGCACAGAAAAAGGCCATACTGCTATCATTGCTATGCTAGCTGTCCAAATGAATACTTTCAGGAGTCCCATTCCCCTGCTTTCTGCCCGTGACCCTACATATTATGTCTTTGTGAAATGATAGTCAAACTGTGTTTCAAATAGAAATGTGTTCCCTATGCACTCTCACAGGCTGTACTTTCCGGATCCTTAAAACCTGCTGCACAAAAATATTTTTTCTCCAATTGTTTTTACTTCTTTGACCAATTATTTTCAATCCATGCCGTCTTGTTCTTGATGCTTTGACAAATGGCAACAGTTTCCCTCCCTGTTGGTTCTGCCTTTATGGTTTTCATTACTCCTGTCAGATCTCTGAATTGTTCACCTCTGGCTGTTTTGAACTGAATTGAGAATTACCTGACTGGCAATGATAGGATGCTCTGAAGGTCTGGATCAAAGAATTTCAAATAAACTTGTTGGGCTATAACCTGCTATCGTGTGCCTTTTGACTCTCACTTTTCCTTACAGCTTTTCTTAAATAATGGCACCATGTTAGCCAACCTGCAGTTCTCTGGCACCTCACCCATGGCTATCGATGATACAAGTATCTCAGCACGGTGAGGGGATATTTAATGAATTGCAGGACCTGGATACCTTAGAGGAACAGAGGGATTATTATTCACAAATCGCTGAAGTCAGCAGAACATGCGAATAGGATAGTTAAGGCGGCATTTGGGACACTTGCTTTCATAAGTCATGGCATAGAGTATAAGAGCAAGGAAGTAATGTTGGCATTGCACAGAGTGTTGGTTAGGCCACAGCTGGATAATGTGTGCAGTTCTGGTCTCCTCACTACAGGAAGGATGGGATAACAGTAGAGGAGATACAGAGGAAGTTCACCAGGTGTTGCCTGGGATGGAGAGACTGAGCTAAAAGGAGAGGCAAGTTATGGTTGGATTGTTTTCTTTAGAGCAGAAAAGACTGAGGGGGGGTGGTGACATGACTGAGGTGTCTAAGATTATGAAGGGTATGGACAGGGGCAATAGAGAGCAGCTGTTCCTCTTGGTTGAGGGGTCAGTCACAAGAGGGCATAGCTTTAGGGCAAGGATCAGGAGATGGGTAAATTTGAGGAAATTTTTGTTTCACAGCGGGTGGTTGGAATCTAGAATACGCTGCCCAAGAAGGTCATGGAGGCTGGAAACATAACAACCTTTCAAAAGATATTTGGACAAGCACTTGAAAGATCATAACATTCAAGGATATGGAGCAAGTGCAGGGAACTGGGGTTAGTGCACCTTTTGTGGTAGTTTTGACAGTGCAGACTTGATGGGCCAAAGGGCCTTTTCTGCACTGTTTGGCTCAATGAATATTTTTTATCATTTATTCATTCACAGGATGTGGGTGTCACTGGGTAGACCAGCATTTATTGCCCATCCCTAATTGCCCAGAGGGAGCCAACCACATACCTGTGGGTCTGGAGTCACATGTAGGCCAGACCAGATAAGGATGACAGTCTCTTTCCCTAAAGAACATGAGTGACCCAGATGGGGCTTTCCAACAATTGGCAATGGATTCATGGTCATCATTCATTCCAGATTTTTATTGAACTTAAATTCCACCATCTGCTGTGGCGGGTTTCGAGTCCAGGTCCCCAATATGTGTGGTCTTTCCTTATAACTCAAGCCTTCCAGCCTCAGGGAACTGAGATAGAAAACCCATGAAGTAAACGGAGATGGAACATGAGAGAATGTTCGGAAGACGAGTGGGACTGGACTCGCGACGTTAGATTGGTTTCTTGCTCTCCACAGATGCTGCCAGACCTGCTGAGTTTCTCCAGCACATTGTGGTGTGTTTCTGACTCCACACTCTGCCTCAGTTCTGGTGTTGCTGGCCACAGTCCGGGCTCTGTGTGGAGCAGAGTTATTTTTGGAATTGGCGTGGGGTCCCACCACCGCTGCTCTGGCCTGTCCCTTTTGGCCGGTATGTCATCGGAAGTCTTGCTATTTTTATTGGACAGGTAGTCGGATGAGGGAAGCGCTCCACGTCTGCCATAAAAAGAGCTCACGTTAAATCATCAGGAGCAGTGCCATCAATTTTGCCAGTCAGTGGATATCAGATAGCACCTCCCTGCCCCACCAGCGCTCGTTGTCCTGTCATCGTTATGAGAAGAGTCTCGACATTTTAATGACAGATAGGAAGCTGCAGGGGGGAAAAATGGGCATTCCTCAAGATACTTGAACATTTGGCCATCTCTGAGGAATTAAAGGATTTTTCTTCCCACTACAGCTGACTCTTCTTCCCCCACCTCCCCCCCCAACTCGCCCCTAAAGTTTCAGCCACTGCCCTTTAGCTCTGGCAGAATCTAAAACATTCAGCAATCTGGAGCACTTGGACGGTGGGGGAGGGAGGGATAGTGGATAAAGAAGCCTTTCTGTTTGGCTGTGAGCCAGAGATCGCAGTTGGTCCTGTCAGTTTGTGCCTGGGAGAGGGCAGTGAGCAGCAAGATTCCCAGCTCATCCTGGCATTCCCCCAGCCCATTGGCAACGATTAATCTCCAGTGTCTTGGAAACAGCCCGGCTTCCTGCAGCTAACTTTTGAATTGAAGCGAGTTTTGATTTGCAGGTTATGTGTCTCTTGAGGCTTCCTTTTATTTCAGATTATTTAGCATCGGTGATGCACCCTTCGTTAGAAATTTATTTGATTAGTTTCCATACAGTGTGGAAACAGGCCCTTCGGCCCAACCAGTCCACACCGACCCTCTGTAGAGTAACCCACCCAGACCCATTTCCCTCTGACTAGTGCGCCTAAAACTATGGGCAATTTAGCATGGCCAATTCACCTGACCTGCAGGTCTTTGGACTGTGGGAGGAAACCAGAGCACACGGAGGGTGCCCACGCAGACACTGGGAGAATGTGCAAACTCCACACAGACAGTCACCCGAGGCTGGAATCGAACCCAGGACCCTGGTGCTGTGAAGCAGCAGTGCTAACCACTGAGCCACTGTGCCGCCCTGAGCCTTTTTCTTTGCTGTTAATTTACTGCAACGGATGTGCCCCTTGCTTGTTGTTACTGATCGGAATTGGAACACTTCCTCCATTTAGCACAAGCAATGTTGGCATCGCTTACTACCAGTGCTGAGTGGGCTGCTGCAAAGTAAATCTCTGCCCACTGTCCTCCGAACAAAGGCCTCGTGATTTGATTCAGAGTTGTAGAGGCCTACAAAATGAGTCAGGCCCATTTGTCTAAAATCAGTCTGTGCCGACCAGAATGCCCATCCAAGCTAACTCCATTTTGATTTTATTATTGTCACGTGTACTGAGGTATAGTGAAATGTATTCATAGAATCCCTTCAGTGTGGAAACAGGTCATTTGGCCCAACAAGTTCACACTGACTCTCCAAAGAGTATGGAGCAGTGGTGCTGGAAGAGCACAGCAGTTCAGGCAGCATCCAACGAGCAGCGAAATCGACGTTTCGGGCAAAAGCCCTTCATCAGGAATAAAGATGAAGGGCTTTTGCCCGAAACGTCGATTTCGCTGCTCGTTGGATGCTGCCTGAACTGCTGTGCTCTTCCAGCACCACTGATCCAGAATCTGGTTTCCAGCATCTGCAGTCATTGTTTTTACCTTCTCCAAAGAGTATTCCCACCCAGATCCATTCCCCTATCCTATTACTCCACATTTACCCTGCCTAATGCACCTAACCTACACATCCCCTGAACACTATGGGGCAATTTAGCCTGGCCAATTCACCTGACCTGCACACCTTTGGACTGTGAGAGGAAACCCACACAGACACGGGGAGAATGTGCAAACTCCACACAGACAGTCACCCGAGGATGGAATCGAATCCAGGGCCCTGGTGCTGTGAGGCAGCAGCGCTAACCACTGTGCCGCCCTGTCTTACTGTGTTATACAAATGCATCAGGGTAACAGAGCCGAGTGCAGGATACAACTGCTGAGGAGGTGCAGAGAGAGGTTGACATTAACATTAGCATTATCATGGTATCATCGCTGGACTGTTAATCCAGACACCCAGATAATGTTCTGGGAACCTGGGTTTGAACCATGCCATGGCACATGGTGAAATTGGAATTCAATAAAAATCTGGAATTAGGAGTCTAATGATGAATCCATTGTCAATTGTCAGGAGAAACCTGTCCAGTTCACTCATGTATTTGAGGGAAGGAACGTTACCTGGTCTAGCTAAAGTGTGAGCACCCTTGGTTAGAGACAAAAAGAACTGCAGATACTGGAATCCAAAGTAGACAGGCAGGAGGCTGGAAGAGCACAGCAAGCCAGGCAGCATCAGGAGGTGGAGAAGGCAGCATTTTGGGTATAACTCTTCTTTACCTCCTGATGCTACCTGGCTGGCTGTGTTCTGGGGGTGGGGGGGCGGCATCACATCTGCCTGCTCCTGTTCCATGGTTATGTTTGATCCCAGGTGTCCTTGGAGATGGAGCACGCGGGTGTCCATCAGTGCTCTCGATGCGTTTAGAGAGAGGTGGACACTGCTGGGGGGTGGGGGTGGGGAGGTGGGTTGGAGAGAGAGCTGGGTATGTTGGGGGGGATGGAGTGGAATGCTTTATTTCCCCTTCCAATTAAATTTTGATTTCATTCCATTCCTCTCCCTACCACACCTTCCCCACCTCCACCTCCCCCTCCTCTTCCACCTCCCCCCTCCCCTCTCTCTACCTCCCCCTCTCCCTACCGCTCCTTTCCCTACTTGCCCCTCTCCCTCCCCCTTTTCCCCCCTTTCCCTTCCCTATTCCCCCCTTCCCCATTCCTCTCCCTCCCCTATCTCCCCTTCTCCTCCCCCTACCTTCTCTTCTCTTACTCCTACCTTCCCCACCTCCCATCTCCCCCTTTCCTCTCCTCTCCCCAGCTCCCCCTGCCCCTACCTCCCCCTCGCCCCTACCTCCCCCTCGCCCCTACCTCCCCCTCGCCCCTACCTCCCCCTGCCCCTACCTCCCCCTCGCCCCTACCTCCCCCTCTCCACTCCTCCCCTTCTCTCCACCCCCCCTTTCCCAACTTTCCCCCCTTTCCCTACCTCTTCTCCCCCCCCCCCCCCCCCCTTTCCCTACCCCCCCTCACCTTCTGATGGTTTGCCTTGCAATGGCTTTGTGTATAAATATTAAATTGCCTACACAAGTGATTGGTGATTGTTAATAGTGTAAAAGAAACAAAAAACATGTCTTGGTGATTTGGTGATGGGGGAAGAAAGCATTCAGTTGTGTGGAAGAGCCCTTTCGAGTACGTTTTTAATAAAAAATTAAGCTTTGTCCCGGCCTGGGATTAGCCTGTGTATGTCACAAGTCGTGGCTGTATTTAGTATTCAGCAATAAATGACATTCCTTTCCAGTCTGGCTCCCTGAGTTATGACGGTGAACAGCTCCCTCTCTGAGGACAAACTGAAATGTTCAGAGTGTTACCATTGAAGCATCGGAGGAAATCCTTACGACTGTGAAGAGTTTTGATCGAAGTGAGAGGGAACAATTATTGATTTTAAGGTAGCCACTGAGAGTAAAGGGAGAGGTGTAAGCTGAGAGCTGGTACCGTTAAGATGGGCCAAACAGCCTTCTGCTAGGTAACAAATGGCAATGAGTCTTCTCTCAAGTTGGAGTAAACCTATTTTTGGTGGACCTGTCTCCGGGCTTGAGGAGCGGGGCAGGTGTTGCCATGGATCAGAGCGTCTGTTGATCTGGGTTGGATTCCTGCAGTCTGCTGTTGTTGCTTTGTGCTGTCGAGTGTTTTCGCAATGGCATTCCTGTGCACTTGCGGAGTCAAGTGGTGACATTTCTTCCATTACCCTTGAGATGGTACCAGCGAACCTGACCCAGCCCAGCATTTAGAAGTGGTTAGAGACAAGAAAAAAACTGCAGATGCTGGAAGGTGGACAGGTAGAAGGCTGGAAAAACACAGCAAGCCAGGCAGCATCAGGGTTACACTAATTATTTCACAATATTCCCCATGAACAGGACTCAACATATTAATGACATAATTTAACCTACTCTGTCTTACCGATAGTTTTATCAGCAGACTTTTCAAATGTGATATGCAACACAGGTCAGCACAGACTGGATGGGCAGATGGGCCTCTTCTGTGCTGTATCTAGGATCACTGGAGCAGAAATTTGAACCTCCTCACCCAAAGATAGGGACACTACCATTGAGTCTCTTCAGGTCTCTGTAAGCAGTGACTCATTGTGCTTGCTGGTGAGATGGACGTTTGTCCTTTTGTTTTAACCGTAGGGTTTGAGTAGACATTCCATGGCCCTTCATCGGATTGCCCAAAACGTTGATTTTCCTGCTCCTCGGATGCTGCCTGACCTGCTGTGCTTTTCCAGCACCAATCTACTCTTGATTCTAATCTCCAGCATCTGCAGTACCCACCTCTGTCTATTTCGAGGAGGTTGTCGGAGGAAATTATTGGGAAAGATTCTGGTATCTGAGATGTTGTTTCTTAGCAACTTGTTAAACCAAGGTGGGGGGTGGGGATTCTCTGTTTGACTTAAGTAGAAGAGTAAATGCTGAAAGTAGCGGCGAGGTCAGACAGTGCCAGCGATGAACAAGGTTAATGGTGGGATCGTGTTGTGGTGTTGGCATCTGGAGAAGCGGTGGACCTTGATTTTGGGAAAAACCAGGTTGAACCCACGTGACATTCGGGCAGTAGGGGAAGACGCCAGCATGTGTTCCCATGGAATCAGGACCCCAGGCTTGAGATTCCTGCCAAGCGACAGCTTCCAGCCAATCAGCTTGGCTCCTCCCGTGCTCAGCAGCACCATGGAGATGCCAGTGGCTGATGCTGGAAGGACAGCCTTGGTAACCCACCATCAGGAAGGAACCAGGCCGCAGTCAGGTGATGTTGAGCGGGAAGGCTATTTCTGTGGTTGGAGGTCATGGAGAGAGGTGAGGGGGTGAAGGGAGTGATGGAAGCAGGCCTACCCCAGGCGCCTGATGCCCACTCCCTTGATTGAAATTCTGATTGCTGAAGATTGTGGGGCTACTCTCTTGTGATTTGTTGTCTGCCTTTCTGAGGAAGGATGCTCTTGCTCTTCAGGGAATACAGCGGAGGTTTACCAGTTGAATTCCTAGGTTGGCAGGACTGACATATGAGGAGAGATATCGTCAGTTAGGATTCTATTCGCTGGAGCTTAGAAGAATCAGGAGGGATCTCATTCAAAATTCCGAAACCCGAACAGAACCAGACAGATTAGATGCAGGAAGGATGATCCCACTGACGGGGATGTCAAGAACTAGGGGTCCAAGCTTAATGATAAAGGATAAAACTTCTAGGATTGAGATGAGGAGAAATTTCTTCACCCAGGGAGTATTGAGTATTGGAATGTAGTCGAGGCTAGAACAACTGTTTTCAGGAATAACATAGGTACGGATCGTGTAGCTATAGGGATCAAGGGGTATAGGGGAAGGACAGGGCTGGGATGTTGAGCTCAATGATCACCCCTGGTCGTATTGACCGGGAATCAGCGCGAGTGTGGAGTTGAAACCACAGTCTGTTAGATTAAGATCTAACATTGACAGATCTCAGTGAATGGTGCAGTAGCCTGAGGGGCTGAATGGCCTCCTATTGCTTGTATCTTCAGTGTGTCAACAAGGTGACAACTGCCCATGGGGCTGGGATGCCACATGGCTCTTCCTGGTGAAGGCTATATGGCATTGGGATCTGGGTAACCTGCGAAACAGCAGGGGCCTGAGTGCAAGCGTAGTCATAGCAGCCAGCACTGGAGTAACTGAGATGGTCTGGCAGCGACTGTGGAGAAAGAACTGGGAAAACTTCAAAGCTTCTGATTGGAGAGAGTCATAATGGACTCAGTGTTAACTCTGTTTCTCTCTCCGTAGATACTGCCAGACCTGCTGAGTTTCTCCAGCATTCTCAGTTTGGCTGTCAGAGTCCCTGCATTTTGTTTAAAATGTAATTTCTTGTTTGGCTCGGCGATATGTACATTTTGCATTTGATATACGCATGAAGAACTCACGTACTTGTTTATTTTTCAATTTCACTCAGTGTGTGTTGAACTGTCTAGAGCACCTTTACTGAAATGGAGCATACGTTCGACAAAATTGATTACTATCTTCTCTGTTGCACTTTTCATGACCTCCAAGGGCCCCCGACCCCTTGTCAGTCGATGAAAACCCTTCCAAAGTGTTGTTCACTGTTGCAGAGTAGGAAACATGGCTGATGTACGCACAGGACGATCCCACAGTCAGCAAAACGGCATTGACCAGATCGGCTGCTCTTGTGATATGGATTATCGAAATGCAACTGACTCGAATGAAATCAACAATTGGCCATTTGAAGGGCTTCAGTTGGTGTCAGGGTGGTGCATCCATCCACCAACTTTTTCCCCCCACCCCTCCGCCCGGCCAACTATTAAGCAGACCCTTCAGCCCAACCTGTCCATGCTGACCAGGTTTCCAAACTGAACTAGTCCCATTTGCCTGGACTTGGCCCCTATCCCTTTGAGCCTTTCTTGTCCATGTACCTGTCCAGACATCTTTTACATGTTGTAATTGTACCCATCTCTACCCCTAGCAGTTTCTTCCATGCATGCACCACCCTCCATGTGAAAACGTCGCCCCTCAGGTGCCTTTTAAATCTTTTCCTCTCTCGCCTTTAACCTATTTTGGACTCCCCTACCCTAGAGAAAGGACTGTTGCTATTAACCTTATCTACCTCCCTTGTGATTTTCTAAACCTCTGTAAAGTCTTCCCTCAGCCTCCCACACTTGAAGGAAAAAAGGTTCCCGCCTCCCCTTATAACTCAAACCCTCCAGCCTCAGGGATTTTACAAACCTCTGTAAACCCTTAGCATCCATGTGTTTGGAAGGTGCTGTCGAAGGAGCCCTGGGGAATTTGTTTCCTGACTCGACTGCTGTGTTACCAAAGATAGGCTGTATTACACGCAGCCCTTTGGATTTAACCTCTGGGTAAGAGCTGAGATTTCACAGAAGGGCCCGACTAAATAAAGTAACGGTAGGGGAGAGTCATTTTACTTTGTCATTGAAGACTTTGTCAATGGCGATCTCACTTCCTGTTCTCCTCGCAGGAGCTGGGCGAATGATGTCATTCAGTTGAACACTCTTGAGTGATGGTTACAAAGGGTGGCTGTGAAGGAGCTGTACTGTGGGAGCTGGACACATGCTGACATGGCCTTTGTGATTGAATGAGCCACTGTATCGGTGCTGGCTCGTTTCCAGGAGATTTACATTGCTAATTACTGCACGCCAGTGAATGAAGGCGACCGGCAGGAGAGTGCAGCCGTGGCTAGCAAGAAGCTGCTTTCGTGATGTTCCCGGGGAGGTGGAGATTGTGGCGGGGGCAAGGTGGGGGCAGTGGGGAGGAGTTTTCGTGAGTGTACATGCCTCCCAACCCGCGGCCCTTCACCTCCTCCCCTCAGCGGGAGAGGCAAGAGTCGGGCCTGACAAGGCAAAGGAATCTCTCACCTCGTTCCTCTCCCGATTGCGAAAAGGTCAGCAGTGGTTAGCACTGCTGCCTCGCGGCGCCAGGGACCCAGGTTCGATTCCAGCCTGGGGGGATTGTCTGTGTGGAGTTTGCACGTTCTCCCCGTGTCTGCGTGGGTTTCCTCCCACAATCCAAAGATGTGCAGGTTTAGGGAAATTGGCCATCGGAAATTGCCCACAGTGGTAGGGGAATGGGTGGGGTACTCTTTGGAGGGTCGGTATGGACTTGTTGGTCCAAATGGCCTGTTTCCACACGCTGGAGATTCTGTGATTCTATGATTTAAGGGTTAGTTGTTGTCAAATCCTGACTGGACTCAGTCAGGAAACCTCCTTTCTCTTTTCGGGAAGGCAGGGATCCAGTCCGTTTCCCGTCGCATATCTGGTCTCGGTCCGAAAGAACGCCGTCAGAAACTGTATAAGATCCAGGAGCAGTCCATTCAGCCCATTCTGTCCGTGCTACCACCCATCTTCCAGCCCTTGATTTCTTGATGTTGAGGGACGTGGGAAAGTGGAGATGGTGTGGAAGAGAGCTGCCGTGATATAGCTGCAGGGGACAGCAGACTCTGGATGGCCAAATGGCCTACTCTGTTTCCTGTGAGAGGGGAAAGATATAAAAGAGACCTAAGGCGCAAATTTTTCACGCAGAGGGCGGTACGTGTATGGAATGAGCTGCCAGAGGATGTGGTGGAGGTTGGTACATTTGCAACATTTAAGAGGCATTTGGATGAGTATATGAATAGGAAGGGTTTGAAGGCATATGGGCTGGGTGCTGGCAGGTGGGACTAAATTGGGTTGGGATATCTGGTCTGCATGGACGGGTTGGACCGAAGGGTCTGTTTCCATACTATACATCTCTATGACTCTAATTGCTGGCGGTGTGGGTGGTGGGAGGAGATTTTAGCCAGTTCCAAATACAAATTCACCTATTTACTTTTCGAACGGAATACACTGGGGGTGTCTAGCATTCGGTAGCCGATTGCTGTACCTCAGTGCTGGGTGTGTCATACTGGCTGCTTCCAAGCAATAATTCAGTGCTCTTGCAGCTGAGGTGGGGTCACCCCAGTGCATTGGCCCATGGGGATGGGAATCAATTTAACCTGAGGTTCTGACCAGTCTGGGGGGAATGCAGATAGTGGTCATTGAGTGAGCAGAGCTCATTTGTAAGAGTGAGTGAGTGGGCTGAAGATTAATGGCCAACTTTAAGGTGAACATCAAATAGCTGTTGAGCCGTTGCTGAATGGTCAGACTTGAAGAGTTCCCATTGTTTGAGTCCGGAGATTGGATGCTGTGTCGCATCCATTTGAACAGAATTGTCAGCACAAGTGCAGGCTGTTCAACCCAACTGAGATATGGCAGTGTTTCAACTCATTGTAAAACTCCTCCCATTCCTGTTTCATCTCCATTCCCTTTTCCATCCTTCCCCTGAATTAATTGCAACAACCAACTCTGGGACAATGTCAATGGTCTAGTAATCAGGAACCTCAGGTTTCTGTCCTGGGGACGGGAGTTAAATTCCACCACGGCAGTTTAGGGTCATAGAGACGTACAGCACAGAAACAGACCCTTCGGTCCAATCCGTCCATGCTGACCAGATATCCCAACCCAATCTAGTTGCACCTGCCAGCACCCAGCACATATCTCTCCAAACCCTTCCTATTCATGTACCCACCCAGATGCCTTTTAAATGTTGTAACCGTACCAGCCTCCACCACTTCCTCTGGCAGTTCATTCCATTCACGTACCACCCTCTGCATGAAAAAGTTGCCCCTTAGGTCTCTTTTATATCTTTCCCCTTTCACCCTAAACCTATGCCCTCTAGTTCTGGACTCCCCCACTCCACTTATCCTATCCATGCCCCTTATGATTTTCTAAAACCCTATAAGGTCAATTGAAAAACATTTAATAAAAAAACTAGTCCAACAAGAACCCCATAACCATTGTTGATTGTCGTAAAATGGTGGCAGTAGTGATGTAGTGGTCAGAGCTGAGGCCTTGCGAGCAGCAGCGAAGCCTGGTGTTTCTGGGCAGGTCTTAGCCCAGCCTCAGGGGAGAGAGGGAGCCATCTTGGGGAAAGTCCAGCTCAAAGCATCTGTAGGCCCTTTGACTTATTAACTTTGTTTCTTTATTTTTCTACTTTTATGCTAAGAAGGCTGTAGTGATGAACTTTTTAACTTCTTTATTTTTCCATTTCTGTAACTAAGCTTTGTAACGAGGTACTTTGTACCTAAGATGGTACCGGTTGTGGTGACATTGTACGTTTTTCACTGTACTCTTGTATCCTGTATTCTTGTACCCGAGACAATAAAACCTATATCTAAACATCCACCTTTTAGGGACTGTCCTTACCTGATCTGGCCTACATGTGACTCCAAACCCACCGCAATGTGGTTGACTCTTAACTGCCCTCTGGGGCAATTAGGGATGGGTTCAGCTTAATAAGTGCTGGTATAGCTTGTGTGCTTGTATCCTGTGAAAGAATCTTTTCAGAACCGAGTCAACGTGCACCTTTGCTTTCTCTCTGTTTAGACTCATCGAGTAATAGAGATATATAGCATAGAAACAGACCCTTCAGTTCAACTCTAGTTCTGGACACCCCCACCCTGGGGAAAAGACCTTGTCTATTCACCCTATCCATGCCCTGCATGATTTTACAAACCCCTATAAGGTCACCCTTCAGCCTCCAATGCTCTAGGGAAAACAGCCCCAGCCTATTCAGTCTCTCCCTAAAGCTCAAATCCTCCAACCCTGGCAACATCCTTGTAAATCTTTTCTGATCCCTTTCAAGTTTAACAATATCCTTCTACAATTGTATAAATTTACACAAACCATTCGTGGTTGTTTGAGTGTTGCAGGAGTTGTCTTGGGGGCAATTATTAATCACTGTTCTTTTTCTTGAAATCTTTTTCAGCTGTGAACTTGGACCAGAAGCCAAAACATCAACATCCCAGGTTTAAGGTGAGATTTATTTCTAGTTTCTGCTCCCTTTGCACTAAATACTCAGTCTGCAATGCTGTGATTCCCATTTCTGGCTAAGTACTTTGGTGTGGAGAGCTTTTAGGGATTTTGTCGATTCTTTTCCTGCGCCTACAAGTGATGATCAGTCACATGTTCCACATTGAGAAGCACCTTTAGATCATTTCCCTCAGTTTTAACTGGGATTAATCGCACGGCACAGGAACAGACCATTCGGCCCAACCCATATAGGCTTCACTTGAGCATCCTCTCATCTTTCTCTTCAATAATGATCAACAGAATCCTACATCTGCTTCTCCCTCATCTATTTCTCCAGTTCGCTCTTAAATGCATTTAAAATATTCGCTTCCTGTGGTTGTCTACAGAGGGTGGTAGAGGCGGAGTCATGGACTATTTTTAAGGCAGAAGGAGGTGAGTTTCTTGATGAACCAGGGAGTCCATGGGCTCATTGGGAATATTGAGGCTACAATCTGTTCATCTGTGATTATATGGAATGGTGTAGCAGGCTGGAGGGGGCTCAGTGGCCTCCTCCTGCTCCTAATTCAGTTGTTCGCATGCAACAGCAAATTTGTTGCAAGATGTTCCTTCCCAAACTCTCCTTTAGATTTCCTGGTGACTATCCTGTCAATGGCCTCTTGCTCACTTCCTCTTGAGGGTTGCCATTCTCTCGGAATCTACTCCATCACAATCTTCACAGCACTTTAAAGATGCCAATGGTTCATGGTTAGCCCTGCTCCCTCACAGCGCCAGGGACCTGGGTTCGATTCCACCCTCGGGTGACTCTCTGTGTGGGGTTTTCACATTTTCCCCGTATCCGCGTGGGCTTCCTCTGGGTGCTCCAGTTTCCTCCCACAGTCCCAAGATGGGCAGGTTAGGGTGGATTGGCCAAGCTAAAATACCTCATATTGTCCAAGGATGTGCAGGCTAGATGGATTAGCCATGGGTAATACAGGGATGGGGTAGGGAGGGGGTCTGGGTGGGATGCTGTTTGGAGGGTTGATATGGACTCGATGGGCTGAATGGTCTGCTTCCACACCGTGGAATTTGGTCACTTCCATCTGTTTCGGCCTTCTCTTTGTTCAAACAAATTTAAATTAAAAATGCAGTGAAGCCTGTCCTATCAGTTTCCTGGATTGTTTTGGAATGCTCTTGTGTATATAGAAGGCTGAATCAAGTGTCCTTTTGTAGCGGATATGGTCATGACAGCAATGAAAATAAACACTCGAATATTGGCGTGTTAACCGGTGCATGCATTAACTCGAAAGCAGTCTGTATAAACTGTGGTTTGTTCTGCATGATTGCAACCTGAATGAAAATGCTTACTTCATCCGAGACTCGAAAGAACTGTTCTGTGGCCAAAGCTTTATTCTTGCCCAGTCTCTTCGCTGAACCGTATACATGACGGGGGTTACCTGTGCAGAGATGTGTGTGGAAGGAGAAAGTGAGGACTGCAGATGCTGGCGATCAGAGCTGAAAATGTGTTGCTGGAAAAGCGCAGCAGGTCAAGCAGCATCCAAGAAGCAGGGGAGTCGACGTTTCGGGCATGAGCCCTTCTTCAGGAATTCCTGAAGAGGGGCTCACGCCCGAAACGTCGACTCTCCTGCTCCTTGGATGCTGCCTGACCTGCTGCGCTTTTCCAGCAACACATTTTCAGAGATGTGTGCGGGTCTGTATGTGTGTGACTTCAAACCATTCTCAGCGTTGAGTGACTGTCGAGGATGGGGAAGATTTGGGTGGCTGAGTGAGGTGTCTGTTTCCGTTTCCCTTATCCTAATTGAAACCTATCTTTTGATTGAAGGAAGGAGGATTTGCATTTGCATAGCACCTTTTGTAACATAGCTGGATGCCCCAAAGTGGTTGCGAACCAATGAAGGGCATGCAGCAGTGTCGGAAACACGGCAACTAATTTGTGGACAGCAAGCTCCTTGAAAGCAGCGAGATCGTGATCAAATGTAACATGGTGTCAGACACAAAATAATGCTTATTCTACTCTTTGAAGCTAAAAGTAAAGTGACCTGATAGAGGTTTACAAAACCATGAGGGGCATGGATAGACCAAGTCTTTTCCCTGGGGTCAGAGTCCAGAACTAGAGGGCATAGGTTTAAGGTGAGAGGGGAAAGATATAAAAGAGACCTCAGGGGCAACTTTTTCACGCAGAGTGTGGCTTGGAAAGGGTGGACGCCAGGAAATTGTTTCCGTTAGGCGAGGAGTCAGCTATTACGAGGGGGCAAAGCTTTAAATTATGGGGTGGTAGGTATAGGACTGATGTTCGGGGTAGATTCTTTACTCAGCGAGTCATGAGTTCATGGAATGCTCTGCCAGTAACAGTGGTGGACTCTCCCTCTTTATGGGCATTTAAACGGGCATTGGATAGGCATATGGAGGATAGTGGGCTAGTGTAGGTTAGGTGGGCTTGGATCGGCGCAACATCGAGGGCCGAAGGGCCTGTACTGCGCTGTATTTTTCTATGCTCTATGTTCTATGAGACTAGGACCCGTGGACACAGCCTTCGAATTAGAGGGGTAAATTCAGAACAGAAATGCGGAGACATTTCTTCAGCCAGAGAGTGGTGGACCTGTGGAATTCATTGCTGCAGAGTGCAGTGGAGACCGGGACGCTAAATGTCTTCAAGGCAGAGATTGATAAATTCTTGATGTCACAAGGAATTAAGGACTATGGGGAGAATGCGGGTAAGTGGAGTTAAAATGCCCATCAGCCATGATTGAATGGCGGAGTGGACTCGATGGGCCGAATTGTCTTACTTCCACTCCTATGTCTTATGGTCTTATGGTCTTAGTATGGTATGTGTATGGAATGAGCTGCCAGAGGAAGTGATGGAGGCTGGTACAATTGCAACATTTAAGAGGCATCTGAATGGGTATATGAATAGGAAGGGTTTGGAGGGATATGGGCTGGGTGCTGGCAGGTGGGACTAGATTGCGTTGGGATATCTGGTCTGCATGGATGGGTTGGAATGAAGGGTCTATTTCCATGCTGTACATCTCAATGACACTATGAAAACCAAGCTCCCTTGGCACTGTCCCCATCAAATGTTCCCAGGTCAGGGACTGCACTGGGTTTGATGCAGAGTAAGGCTCTCTCTACTCTTTTAAAACTGAAGGGAAATGGAAAATAAAATTCTCTCAACGTCGTCCCATCAAACACTTGTAGGTCAGGGACAGCACAAGGTTAGATACAGAGCAAAACTCTTGCTGTTCATTTGAACTAAAAGTGGTAAGTATTTTCCTGGTCTATCACCAGTGCACCAGTACTTTCTCCCTGAATATTAATTCTTATAATTTATACATGTTTGATGTGCACTTGAATTTTGATTTGCTTTACTGGATTATGACAGTCAGTGGAAACACAGATTTTTAAAACAAAAATAGTGAGTATCACTCTTACCTTTCAAGGAGAAATTTATGATTTTAATTCCTACCTCAGAGATCTGAGTACAGACGCACAGCTGACCTGCCAACACAGCACTGTGGGACTGCTACTGTATCGGACCTCCCACCAATAGAGGGAAATTTAAACCTTTGTGTTTTTCAGGTGAACATAAAATGTCCCATCTCTCTATTTTTGAAAAAGCATAGAATTTTCCCCAGTCTGACCAATATTCACTCCTCAACTAACTGTGGACAGATTACCTGGTCATGGTCATATGGGATCTTGCAGTGTGCAGACTGGCTGCTGTATCACAGACAGTGAAGTACAGGTCGTTCTGCTGTAACATGCAGTTCGTTCATGTGAATTTGCTTTAACGCGATTGATGAACTGCAGAGACTGTGTTTCTAAAGTGTGAACTTTTAAAACGCGATTACATCCTGAACACTTTAAGCGCTGTTTCTAAAGTGTGATTTTTTTCTGTAATGTGGGGTCGCACAAAGACACAACTTCTTGTTATAGAAGAACTGACTGTACTTTTGAGGTGTTGCAGAGCGCTTTGGAATGTTCTGAGGTTGCGCCAGGTGCTTTGTAAATGCAGGTTGACTCTTCAGGGTGTGACTATATAATTATGTCTGTGACAGTCCCAAAATGAGCATTGGATCTTGAATTCTGGTGGCGTTGGTGTGTGGCTTTCCTCAGTTTTGCTATCTGCTTTTCACTGAGCTCTTTACACTCCCCCCAGATGGGAGTTTGTCTTTGGTGCAGAACGTTTGATGACTGTACCTCAGGCTGATCGAGCGATGGCCCTACATTGGGCCAGTTTCATTTTGAAAGTTGATCTTTTCTGTGCAGGTTGATGGCACGGTGAGGAGCCAGAATTATTTCCCTTTTAAAGCTGGAGGAGAGGGAGCTGTGTTTGGCCGGATATTTTTGCAGCAGCTAATGCCCGATGTTATTTTTACGAATTTGGCAGTGGCAGCACCTTGGTTCATTACACTGCTTTAGCCAAACTCAGACAGCATGTTATTGGACAGCAGTAAGCCAGAGTCTGTCAAAAACAAAGGGGCAGGAAGTACAAATCCCACTAGTATCCGTGTTTAATGTGCCATGGATTATCCGTTCTGCTACATCACAGCTTTGTTCACTCACCCTGGTTTACCCTGGAGATTAGGCTTTCTGCTCCCTTCCTGTCAAGGTATTGAATGATACTGGAGGGCATTGATATTCAGTCATGTGACTGCCATTTCATTGCATAAAGCGTTAAGGATACGATGTAAATGGCTACGTTGTTATTGTGTGGGCAAAAAGTGAGACTTCCTTCCATTTAGAGTCATAGAGTTGTACAGCACGGAAATAGACCTTTTGATCCCTGCCAACCAGATATCCTAACCTAATCTACTCCCATTTGGCCTATATCCCTCCAAACTCGTAACTAGTGAGGTGCCACACGGTTGGGTCCTTGGACACCAGCTATTTACAACCTACATTAACGACTCAGACAGAGGGATAGAAGGCCCTGTAGCCAGATTTGTAGACGACACAAAAATAGGCGGGATGGGAAATGGTAATGAGGAAACCAGGACCTTACAAATGGACATAGCTAGGTTAGGAGAGTGGGCCAATATGTGGCAGATGGAGTCTAACATGAGTAAGTGTGAGGTCATGCATTTGGGTCAAAAAGTGGGAAGGCGACTTATTATCTAAAATAGGAGAAACTTCGGGGTCGTCTGGTGCAGAGGGATCTAGGTGCAACTGTTCATGAGTCACAGAAAACTAGTGTGCAGGTACAGCAGGTAAGAAAGGAAGGGAATGAAATGGTGGTTTTTATAGTGAAAGGAATAGAACATCAAGGTAAGAAGTATTGTTACCCCTACACAAAGTATTGGTGAGAGCACCCCTGGAGTATTGTGCACAGTTTTGGTCCCCTTATTTGAGGAAAGACGTAATGGCTTTGGAGGCAGTTCAGAGGAGGTTAGACTCCCCTACTGTGGGGGAAGGACCTTGTTTATTTGCCCTATCCATGTCCCCTCATGGATTTTATAAACCTCTCCGAGGTCACCCCTCAGCCTCTGACGCACCCGGGGAAAACAGCCCCAGCCTATTCAGCCTCTCCCAATAGCTCCAACCCCGGCAACATCTTCGCAAATCCTTCAAGTTTCACAACATACTTCCTATAGTAGGGAGACCAGAATTGAAGACAAAAATGGCCTCACCAATTTATATTTAGCTAAGTTGGCTGGACGCCTGCTCGCATTGCAGAGTGACACCCACAGCGTGGGTTCACTTCCAGTGTGGCTGAAGTTACCTGGTGATCCTCAGGTTAAACCACATGAGTCGTGTGCCTCACTCACGGGATTGAGCGAGCAGCCCTATGGTGTGGTCAGACGGCGGTGACTTTACAATCTCAGAATGATGCAAGGTGTTTGCAGCAGCGAGGCGATAGTGAGGACTGCACAATGCTGGAGACTTAGAGTCGATAGAGTGTGGCGCTGGAAGAAGCAGAGCAGGTCAGCCTGAAGGGTCCTGCCTGAAACGTTGACTCTCCCACTCCTCAGATGCTGCCTGACCTGTTGCCAGTATCCCACTTTGTTGGCAAAGTGTTTGCAGCCAAGTGTTGTTGAAGTGTAATTGCTGTAGTGGGGACCAGGGCAGATGATTTCCCACTTTTCCTAAACAGCAACCTGAGCAAATTGTCTGGTTTTGTGATGTTAATTGAGGGGTCACCGTTGGCCAGTATGAGAGGGACCAGTTCCTCAGGCCCTCTTAGCGATCGTACGTACGGAGGTTTTTTTTTAATGTTGATCTGAGAAGACAGACAAGGTCTGGCTTTAGTTTCCCATTGGCAAGGTGGCACGTCTGACAGCGGCGCATTACTACTGAGCACGGTGGCTCAGTGGTTAGCACTGCTGTCTCATAGCATCAGGGTCCCAGGTTCAATTCCCGCCTCAGGCGACTGTCTGTGTGGAGTTTGCACATTCTCCCCGTGTCTGCGTGGGTTTCCTCCGGGTGATCCGGTTTCCTCCCACAGTCCAAAGATGTGCGGGTTAGGTGAATTGGAAATTCGGCATTTCGGGCATAAGCCCTTCATCAGTTTCCTGATGAAGGGCTTATGCCCGAAATGTCGAATTTCCTATTCCTTGGATGCTGCCTAACCTGCTGTGCTTTAACCAGCAACACATTTTCAACTGTGATCTCCAGCATCTGCAGACCTCACTTTTTACCCGGGTTAGGTGAATTGCCCATCGTGTTAGGTGCATTAGTCAGAGGGAGATGGGTCTGTGTGGGATACTCTCTGGAGGGTCGGTGTGGACTGGTTGGGCCGTGGGGCCTGTTTCCACACTGTCGGGAATCTAATCATTCTGGGAACTCTGCTGGGCGTATTCGCTGAGGTTGTTGTGTTTGAATCCTCGGGTGGGATTGAACCCCAACCTCGTGGCTCAGAGGCAAGACTCAGACAGTTGGCTCCTGGAATAAAGCAATAAATAGCTTTACTCTCAGCCTGAAGTAATTGTTTTGTTTGCAAACAATTATACTTTATAATTCAGAAAGAAAGGAAATCTTTATGTACGTTCGCAGTTACTAAGGCAGTTCAGATCTGTGGAGTTGTTGCGTTCAGAGGAGAAAATAACATTGAGGTTTTGACTTTCTCGTTAGTTAAAACTAATCCAAAAATATTTCTTGATTATGTGAGGTATTAAGAACTATTTACGTGTATATGAGGCATCAGGAGGGTGAAGTAATGACAGTGCAGCAATTGTAGTCCTCGAGTTTGGAGGAAAGACTCAGGACGTAAATTTTAAAATGTCTAAAGGTGACCCCTTGTGCATTTATGCAACATCTTGTTAGTAATGCATCAGGGTTAGTAATGCATCAGGGTTAGTAATGCATCAGGGTTAGTAATGCATAAGGTAGGGCTCTCCGACCTGTTACAACTCAATCTGCAGCTTTCTGCATTGCTGGATTAAATACGTTTAAACATCGCTCAGTTGGAGCTACTCACTGACTTCACTACAGATTAGCAACGTGCAAGAGACAGTGCAGCCAAGGGTTTACGCCTCTGAACCTTGGCTGAGTCCTGGGTTTGCTGTTGGATTCCAATAGCCTGGAATCCACACTGCCAGACTGCGAGAACCTTAGACATTAGGAAGGATATTATTAAGCTGGAGAGGGTTCAGAAAAGATCGATCAGGATGTCGCTGGGAGTGGAGGGTCTGAGTTGTAAACAAGGGCCGGATAGGCTGGGATGTTTTTCACTGGAGGGTGACCTTATAGAGGTTTATAAAATCACCAGGGCTATAGATAAGATGAATGGCAGGTGTCTTTTCCTGAGGGTGGGAGATTTTGAAACTATGGGGCATACTTCTAAGGTGAGAGGAGAGAGATTTTTAAAAATACACAAGGGGCAACTTGTTTTATACAGAATGATTTGGACTGAATTACCTTTGTTGCCACATGTACTCAAATGAATAAGTGAGAAGTTTACAGCCACCTCATTATAGCATCGTCTCAGCTACAGGTACTGAAGGTCACATTCTTAAAAAACACAAAAACCTAGAAAGGTGAAGAAATAAATAGTCCAGCATTATTGGTAATAGGAATAAGTTAGAAAAATAAAGATGTAAAGCAGTCAGAATATCAGTTTTTCTGACCCGACCCATTCAGCACTAGGCTCACCCGCCTCATTGCTGCCTGAGCCAGAGATCTCAATGTCTGGGTCACCACACATTAGGCACCAATTCTGGGCAGACTTTATTGACACTGCTAAGCCCACACTCACCCCGTGACCGAGAGTCCCTGGCACTGCTGCCAGGCTGGGCTGCAGATGGGTCTCGAGACTCCCTTCACCCTGCCGGCGCTGGCATCGAGAATGGTTCACTTTCACTGCCCCGATGGCAGGATAGCACCTTTTTAATGCCGCTATGCCCTCTCACCGGGAGAATGTACCCGGCGCTATGTCGTCTCACCGTAGAATGTACCCGGCGCTATGTCCTCTCACCGGGAGAATGTACCCGGTGCTATGTCCTCTCACCGGGAGAATGTACCCGGCACTATGTCCTCTCACCGGGAGAATGTACCCGGCGCTATGTCCTCTCACCGGGAGAATGTACCCGGCGCTATGTCCTCTCACCGGGAGAATGTACCCGGCGCTATGTCCTCTCACCGGGAGAATGTATCCGGTGCTATGTCCTCTCACCGGGAGAATGTACCCGGTGCTATGTCGTCTCACCGTAGAATGTACCCGTCGCTATGTCCTCTCACCGGGAGAATGTACCTGGCGCTATGTCCTCTCACCGGGAGAATGTACCCGGCACTATGTCCTCTCACCGGGAGAATGTACCCGGCACTATGTCCTCTCACCGGGAGAATATACCCAGCACTATGTCCTCTCACCGGGAGAATGTACCCGGCACTATGTCCTCTCACCGGGAGAATGTTCCCGGCGCTATGTCCTCTCACCGGGAGAATGTACCCAGCACTATGTCCTCTCACCGGGAGAATGTACGCATCGCTATGTCCTCTCACCGGGAGAATGTACCCAGCACTATGTCCTCTCACCGGGAGAATGTACCCGGCACTATGTCCTCTCACCGGGCGAATGTACCCAGCACTATGCCCTCTGGCCGGGAGAATGTACCCGGCACTATGTCCTCTCACCAGGATAATGTACCCGACGCTATGTCCTCTCACCGGGAGAATGTACGCATCGCTATGTCCTCTCACCGGGAGAATGTACCCGGCGCTATGTCCTCTCACCGGGAGAATGTACCCGGCACTATGTCCTCTCACCGGGGGAATGTACTCGGCACTATGTCCTCTTGCCGGGAGAATGTACCCGGCGCTATGTCCTCTCGCCGGGAGAATGTACCCGGCGCTATGTCCTATCACCGGGAGAATGTACTCGGCGCTATGTCCTCTCACCGGGAGAATGTACCCGGCGCTATGTCCTCTCGCCGGGAGAATGTACCCGGCACTATGTCCTCTCACCGGGAGAATGTACCCGGCACTATGTCCTCTCACCGGGAGAATGTACTCGGCGCTATGTCCTCTCACCGGGAGAATGTACCCGGCACTATGTCCTCTCACCGGGAGAATGTACTCGGCGCTATGTCCTCTCACTGGGAGAATGTACCCGGCACTATGTCCTCTCGCCGGGAGAATGTACCCGGCACTATGTCCTCTCACCGGGAGAATGTACCCGGCACTATGTCCTCTCGCCGGGAGAATGTTCCCTGTGTTATGTCCTCTCACCGGGAGAATGTACCCGGCACTATGTCCTCTCGCCGGGAGAATGTACCCGGCACTATGTCCTCTCACCGGGAGAATGTACCCTGTGTTATGTCCTCTCGCCGGGAGAATGTACCCGGCGCTATGTCCTCTCGCCGGGAGAATGTACGCATCGCTATGTCCTCTCGCTGGGAGAATGTACGCATCGCTATGTCCTCTCGCCGGGAGAATGTACCCGGCGCTATGTCCTCTTGCCGGGAGAATGTACCCGGCACTATGTCCTCTCACCGGGAGAATGTACCCGGCGCTATGTCCTATCACCGGGAGAATGTACTCGGCGCTATGTCCTCTCACCGGGAGAATGTACCCGGCACTATGTCCTCTCGCCGGGAGAATGTACCCGGCACTATGTCCTCTCACCGGGAGAATGTACCCGGCACTATGTCCTCTCACCGGGAGAATGTACTCGGCGCTATGTCCTCTCACCGGGAGAATGTACCCGGCACTATGTCCTCTCACCGGGAGAATGTACTCGGCGCTATGTCCTCTCACTGGGAGAATGTACCCGGCACTATGTCCTCTCGCCGGGAGAATGTACCCGGCACTATGTCCTCTCACCGGGAGAATGTACCCGGCACTATGTCCTCTCGCCGGGAGAATGTTCCCTGTGTTATGTCCTCTCACCGGGAGAATGTACCCGGCACTATGTCCTCTCGCCGGGAGAATGTACCCGGCACTATGTCCTCTCACCGGGAGAATGTACCCTGTGTTATGTCCTCTCGCCGGGAGAATGTACCCGGCGCTATGTCCTCTCGCCGGGAGAATGTACGCATCGCTATGTCCTCTCGCTGGGAGAATGTACGCATCGCTATGTCCTCTCGCCGGGAGAATGTACCCGGCGCTATGTCCTCTTGCCGGGAGAATGTACCCGGCACTATGTCCTCTCACCGGGAGAATGTACCCGGCGCTATGTCCTCTTGCCGGGAGAATGTACCCGGCACTATGTCCTCTCACCGGGAGAATGTACGCATCGCTATGTCCTCTCGCCGGGAGAATGTACCCAGCGCTATGTCCTCTCACCGGGAGAATGTACCCGGCACTATGTCCTCTCGCCCGGAGAATGTACCGGGCGCTATGTCCTCTCACCGGGAGAATTACGCGGCGCTGCCGCTCTGCCATTTTGCTGGGAGAATGTACCTGTAATGTTAAAAGGTTAAATTGTACTCTCTCTGTCTGAACATTAATGTTAAAGGGTTAAACTGTACTGTATTTGTCCAAGGAGCTGAACATTCTGGAAGTGGGTAGGGGTGACGTTCTGTCTCATAGACAGCATGCAGGAATGTGGATGACTGTCCGTTGCAATTCACACTTCACCTGGGCAGCCATTTACTACCATTCTACTGCTATTTTCAAATTAAACTTTAATTCAGTCCCTTCCACTCAGAAATGATTTCATAGCCATCCCCCAGCCAGTCGTTTGTGTGATCATCCCCTGATACTGCAGTATATCTCACCTATATTGTCTGGGGAAGGAGCGGGACCAGAACTCTTTTGCAGAGCCACCCTGAAGCAAGGACATATCCCACCCACACTGTCTTTGAGAATCACGGAGTCAGGAAACTGTCTGCACAACAATTCCCCAGGATTAGGGTGTTTACATTCACATTATTTCCCAGGATGACCCCAGCCTACCGTTGTACCTGGGGGAACGTGGTTATGGGTGGGGGGAGTGGCTGGAGTACCTGTGAGCAGTACCAACTGACCTAGATAAAGGGAATGTGTTTCCTTAGTTCGAAGCTACCTTTTCCTTGACTTTGCACGCCTGCAAGGAGGGTCAAAGGGGTCACCTTGCTTGTGCAGGCTTTAATAAACTTTAACTGTTTGTGGAATTGGTGTGTGCAAATTGCATCTCATCTGTGAAACCTCGGGAAAAGAACCTGACATCGTCTCTGCTGCCGGTATCCCTCTCACCGGGAGAACGTCCCTGCTGCCGGTATCCCTCCCACCGGGAGAACGTCCCTGCTGCCGGTATCCCTCTCACCGGGAGAACGTCCCTGCTGCCGGTATCCCTCTCACCGGGAGAACGTCCCTGCTGCCGGTATCCCTCTCACCGGGAGAACGTCCCTGCTGCCGGTATCCCTCTCACCGGGAGAACGTCCCTGCTGCCGGTATCCCTCTCACCGGGAGAACGTCCCTGCTGCCGGTATCCCTCTCACCGGGAGAACGTCCCTGCTGCCGGTATCCCTCTCACCGGGAGAACGTCCCTGCTGCCGGTATCCCTCTCACCGGGAGAACGTCCCTGCTGCCGGTATCCCTCTCACCGGGAGAACGTCCCTGCTGCCGGTATCCCTCTCACCGGGAGAACGTCCCTGCTGTCAGTGCCCCCTCTCACCGGGAGAACGTCCCTGTTACCAGTATCCCTCTCACTGGGAGAACGTTCCTGCTGATACCTCCGTTTGCCGAGCGAAGCCACGTCTGTCTCCCCGCATGCGGCTCCCTCTCACTGCCGTGCCGGTGCTGCTGAGCCAAGCACCACAGACAGGAAGGGAAGCAAAAGCCAAAAGAAAATAAAACAAAAGAAAAGCGAGGAAGTGAAAGTAAAACAAAGTAGGAGAGTGGATGGGAGAGGGTGGGACCTGGGCAAGTGCCCGCACACAGCCCTGTTACCCCACCACCACCTATCACCGGCTTCTGTGGGGAGTGAAGTCCCAGAGAAAGTGACAGATGTGGGTACAGTCACAATCTTTCAGAGACATTTGGACAAGTTCATGAATAGGAAAGATTGGAGGGATATGGGCATGGAATTTAGTTTGGTTTGGGTTTATGGTTGGCATTGACTGGTTGGACCGAAGGGCCCATTTCTGTGACTGTATGACTCGATAGGCAAATGTGATGGAAGCAGTTTAATTTGCGGCATTCCGGACTGCGATGCATGGTTATCTGGGTAACAAACAGAGTGCGAAATCCTGAAAAATAAACCAAGGATAACATAAATTTATTCAAGGAGCAGCATAATCACAGTAGCCAAGGGGATGTTGCCAAATTGGACAGCGCGATGACAAGGAATATAAATGTTGACTGTATATCATAGGAAATAATGCAGGAGAGGCAAATCATGGGAACATACAGCTTGGAAAGAAGTCTTTCAGCCCATCATTGCTGTACTAGCCCTTTGAAAGAACCATCCAATGAGTCTCACTCACCTTTGTTTCTCTCCACAGCCCATGCTTCCTCTCATGTAGTTATTCACTCCCTTTTTGAACTGTCTGTGCCTGATTGGCAACGTCTAGGGAAGCTTTGCAGAGTGAGGGGACCTCATTGAGGGGCATAAGGTGCTGTCGTGATGGACTGTATTTGCACACTGGAATACTCCTGTCAGTTCTGTTTTGGAAGAGGGTTTAGGGAGTCTGCTGGTACGTGACAAAGATCAACAGGGTCGAAGATAACCCAAGGTCGGTAGTAGTATTTTCTGGCGGCAGTGACTGAAGGAGTTAATATCAAACCAATCCAGTCATTGCAACACATCCAAATATCCAGCATGACTTTAAGGTCAATGGAACTGAGGTACTTGGCAAACGGAAGTTGCTGAAGAACAGCCAATCCATTGGGGTCAACTGGCAGACATTAGGGCCTTGAATGAGACTCGTGAACCGGCCCAAGTTCTGGAGGAGACTGTTGGGCCGGGACACGATCCATTTGGGAAATGTGACACCTCGGGTCCATTGAGTTGAGGCTCTGTTACTATAACTACAGTGGCTGCTGTCAGTGTTGGGTAAGTGCTCATAATGTCAGCTGGACAGAGAGCATGTACCCAAGTTGGGAAATGAACAGGCAGCGCAGCTACGCGAGAAGATCATTCTGAGAATTCGAGGAATCTATGGCCTGGTGGTACTTGGATTGGGCTGTTAACTCAGAGAGGGAGGAAGATTTTTGCTGAGGAAGGAGATGTGGCTGTGGTAGCGAGTCTGTTTGAGGATATTTTATCTGAGGAAGGAGTTAACTCAGAGACCCAGGTAACGTTCTGGGGGCTTTGGTTCAAATCCCACCATGACCAATGGTGGAATTTGAATTCAATCTTTAAAAGTCTGGAATTAAGAGTCTAATGATGACCATGAATCGATTGTTGATTGGTGGAAAATCCCATCTGGTTCACTCATGCCCTTCAGGGAAGGAAACTGCCATCTTTACCTGGTCTGGCCTACTTGTGACTCCAGGCCCACAGCGATGTCGTTGACTGTTAGCTGACCCCTGGGCAATAAATGCTGGCCCAGCCAGCCATGTCTCCCCCTCAATCCAGCGAACAAAGTTTTTTTTTAAATGACCACTCGAAGGGTCAAAGCACTCTGTGAAATCGGTCAACTGGATTTTCACAAAGCATTTGGCAGAGTTTTGCAGGTTAAACAGAAAATCAGTTTTTTTAGATTAGACTTACAGTGTGGAAACAGGCCCTTCGACCCAACAAGTCCACACCGACCCGCCAAAGCGCAACCCACCCATACCCCTACATTTACCCCTTACCTAACACTACGGGCAATTTAGAATGGCCAATTCACCTGACCCGCACATCTTTGGACTGTGGGAGGAAACCGGAGCACCCGGAGGAAACCCACGCAGACACGGGGAGAACGTGCAAACTCCACACAGTCAGTCCTGTGGCGGGAATTGAACCCGGGTCTCTGGCGCTGTGAGGCAGCAGTGCTAACCACTGTGCCACGGTGCCGCCCACAAACTATGGGCAATCTAGCATGGCCAATTCACCTGGCCTGCACATCTGTGGGAGGAAACCGGAGCACCCGGAGGAAACCTGCGCAGACGCAGGAAGAATATGCAAACTCCGACACAGACAGTTGCCCAAGGCTGGAATCGAACCTGGGACCCTGGTACTGTGAGGCAGGAGTGCTAACCACTGAGCCACTGTGCCGCCCCAAAGGTAGAAGGCCAGATGGTAGGAAGCTTCAAGTTGTGTGCTTAAATAAAAATCCCGCGTTATCAAACAAAAGCAGAAGTGGAGAGAGAAAAACAGTTAACATTTCTGCTCCAATGACCCCAAAAAGAGACCTGATGTTCTCCAGCACTTTCTGTTTTTACTTCAACTTTCCAGCATCCGTGGTTCTCGGTATTACTATCCTGCATTGTGAAGTTTGTTTTATCCCATTACTGCATTGGTAATAATATAAGTTTATTTTCCTCTTTATTCTTTCATTGGATGTAGGTATCACCGGCAAGGCAAGCATTTTTAGATTAGATTCTCTACAGTGTGGAAACAGGCCCTTCGGCCCAACAAATCCACACCGCTCCTCCGAAAAGAAACCCACCCAAACCCTTTCCCCTACCCAATATTTACCCCTGACTAACACACCTAACACCGTGGATAATTTAGCATGGCCAATTCACCTGACCTGCACATCTTTGGGAGGAAACCCACGCAGACACGGGGAGAATGTGCAAACCACACGGACAGGTGTTTTGACCCTGGTGCTGTGAGGCCGCAGTGCCAACCACTGAGCCCCCCGTGCTGCCCCTCTCTCATTGCCCTTGAACTGATCAGCTCACTGGGCCTTTTCAGAGGGTAGTTCAAAGTCAACCCGTTGTTGTGGGTCTGGAGTCACATGTAGCTCAGGATGGTGGATTCCCATCCCTGAAAGGATTTGAGTGAACCAAATGAGATTTTACGCCAATCCTGGACTGACTGTGTGGAGTTTGCACGTTCTCCCCGTGTCTGCGTGGGTTTCCTCCGGGTGCTCCGGTTTCCTCCCACAGTCACAAAGATGTGCGGGTCAGGTGAATTGGCCATGCTAAATTGCCCATAGTGTTAGGTAAGGGGTAATGTAGGGGTATGGGTGGGTTACGCTTCGGCGGGTCGGTGTGGACTTGTTGGGCCGAAGGGCCTGTTTCCACACTGTAAGTCTAATCTAATCTAATCTAAAAACCCCATGGTCACCATTGCTCAGTTAAAAATCACCCAACACCAGGTTATAGTCCAACAGGTTTAATTGGAAGCATTAGCTTTCGGAGCGCTGCTCCTTCGTCAGGTGAAAGCTAGTGTGCTTCCAGTTAAACCTGTTGGACTATAACCTGGTGTGTGATTTTTAACTTTGTGCACCCCAGTCCAACACCGGCATCTCCAAATCGTCATTCCGCAGCCTATCTTTCAATTACACATTTAATCATTGAATTTAAATCCAGTCAGCTGCAGTGGTGGACATTTCCCCACAGTCGGTGTACAGAGTGTGGGCGAGGTTTCCATCCAATGAAATCCCATAGGTATCAACGCATGGCAGATCGAAAAATGTAAATTTGGGTCGTGCCTTTCTCCACCTCAGAATGTCTTGAAGCTGGTCACAGACAGCTATGTGTTTTGTAACATCCACCTGAGAGAAAGGTATTCATTGAAAAGGCAGTCCCTCTGATAGTGTAGCACTCCCTCTGTATAGCACTGCAGAGTCGGCTTGGATTAAGCGCTGTGTTGTACAATTGGATGGACATGGGTTGAATTACATTTATTAATGGCAAATGTTGAACACTGAAACAATAATTTTGCTGACAAAAATTTAAAGATTATGAATACCAAAAACTGTGCTCTATTTTAAACGCTCAGTTATGTTGTAAGTATGAAAAGTGCACTGGAAATCAAGGAACAGTCACTTTATTAGGAGTTTCTGCAGACCCCCATAGCAACAGAGACACGGAGGAGCAGATCGGGAGGCAGATTTTGAAAAGGTGCAGAAATAACAGGGTTGTTGTTATGGGTGACTTCAAGTTCCCTAATATTGATTGGAACCTCCTTAGTGCAAATAGTTTGGAAAGATCAGATTTTGTCAGGTGTGTCCAGAAAGGATTTCTGACTCAGTATGTAGATAGACCAACTAGAGGGGAGGCCATATTGGATTTGGTGCTTGACAACGAACCAGGTCAGGTGTCAGATCTCTCAATGGGAGAGCATTTCAGTTATAGTGATCACAACTCCCTGACCTTTACTGTACTCATAGAAAGGGATAGGAATAGACAGTATGGGAAAATATTTAATTGGGGAAGGGGAATTACAATGCTATTGGGCGGGAACTGTGAACCATAAATTGGGAGCAAATATTTTCAGGGAAATAGACGACAGAAATGTGGAGGTTGTTTAGGGACCACTTGCTGGATAGGTTTGTTCCACTGAGACAAGGAAGGGATGGTAGAGTGAAGGAACCCTGGGTGACGAAAGATGTGGAATGACTAGTCAAGAAGGAAAACAAGCTTACTTAAGGTTGAGGAAGTAAGGGTCAGACAGGGCTCTAGAGGGTCACAAGGTAGCCAGGAAGGAACTGAAGAATGGACGTAGGAGAGCTGGAAGGGAGCATGAAAAAGCCTTGGTGGTAGGATTAAGGAAAGCCCCAAGGCGTTCTACACTTGTGAGAGGAACAAGAGGACAGCCAGAGTGAGAGTAGTGTTGATCAGGTATAGTGGAGGGAACTTGTGCCTGCAGTCGGAGGAGATAGGGGAGGTCCCTTAATTAATATTTTGCTTCAGTATCCACAGATGAGAGGCATCTTGTCATTTGTGAGGACAGCGTGAAACAGGCTGATATGCTTGAACAGGTTAATGTTAAGAAGGAGAATGTGCTGGAAATTTTGAAAACATAAGGATTGATAAGTCCCGTGGGCCAGGGGAATATACCCAAGGTTACTACGGGGAGGAGAGAAAAGAGGAAGTGGTGGAGGCAGGTACAATTGCAACATTTAAGAGGCATTTGGATGGGTATATGAATAGGAAGGGTTTGGAGGAAAATGGGCCGGGTGCTGGTGGGTGGGACTAGATTGGATTGGGATATCTGGTCGACATGGACGGGTTGGGCTGAAGGGTCTGTTTCCATGCTGTACATCTCTATGACTCTATTTAAGCAACTCTCGGACAGACGCATGGATGATAGTAAACTGAAGGATCTGTAGGTGAGTTTCATCTTAGAGTAGGATAAAAGGTCAGCACAACATCGAGGACCGAAGGACTGTGCTGCGCTGTCCTATGTTCTATATGCCTTGGCAAAGTATTCCATGACTGTTGCAATGTCAGAAATGTGAAAAACAAGATCCCACAAGCATCATTAGCAGTAGCCAGCCAATGACCAGTTTGTTAGTGCAATGGGAATTCTTATGCAGCTGACTCCAGTTCCTGATGTTTGGAGGTTGGTTAGCTCAATTGGCTGGCTAGCTGGTTTGTGATGCAGTATGACCCCAATAGCGTGGGTTCAATTCCCACATCAGCTGAGGTTATCATGAAGGACTCCCTTTCTCAACTCTCCCCTCACCAGAGGCATCAGTCCTCTCTCTTTCAGGAGAGAGCAGCCCAATGGTCTGGTCAGACCTTACCTCTAGGTGTTGGTTAAGGTATAAATAGTAAGATCAGGACTCCAGGGGTAAGCAACTTCCACCATCTTCAAAATTGTGCAATTGGATGTTTTACATTGATCTGTGAGGGGAGATATTCATAGAAAAGACAGTATAGCACTCCGACTGTCTTGCACTGCAGAGTCAACTTGGATTATGTGTGGCATTGCGCAATTGGGTAAACATGGGTCCAATTGGATTTATTAATGGTAAATTTTGCTTACAATTTTGCTAATCAAAATTTCAAGGTCATGAAAGCTAGAAACTGTGTTCCGTCTTAAACTGCCAGTGATTTTGTAAGTACTGTGTTAAAAATGCACTCAAAGTCAAAGTATCTTGGAATAGTACTCCTGAGTAATTGGTCATGATCAAAAGTATGCCCCTTGTCAGATCCACGCCCCCACCAGCCCTCACCCCACACCCGGCACCTTCCCCTGCTCCCCTGCCACCGCAGGAAGTGCAAAACCTGCCCCCACATCTCCCCCCTCATCTCCATCCAAGGCCCCAAAGGATCCTTCCACATCTGTGCTTCCACAAATGTCAGCTCCAGTATCTATCGCACCCAGTGTAGTCTCCCGTACATTGGGGAGACGGGACGCCAACTTGTGGATCACTTCAGAGAACATCTCTGGGACACCCGCACTCACCAACCCCACCGCCCCATGATTGAACATTTCAACTCCCGCTCCCACTCCGTCAAGGACATACAGGTCCTGGGTCTCTTCCACTGCCAAACCCAAACCACCCGACGCCTGGAGGAAGAACGCCTCATCTTCCACTTTGGGACTCTGCAACCACACGGGATTAATATGGATGTCACCATTTTTTTTCCTTCACCCCCCCCAATACCTTATCCCAGTCCCAAGCCTCCAACTCAGCACCGCCCTCTTGACCTGTCCATCATCGTTCCCATCTATCCACTCCACCCTTCTCTCCAACCTATCACCTTCACCCCCACCTCCATCCACCTATTTCACTCTCAGCTACCTCTCCCCCCAGCCCCACCCCCCGTCCCATTTTTGTCTCAGCACCCGAGGCTCACAAGCCTCATTCCTGATTAAGCGCTTCTGCCTGAAACGTTGATTCTCCTGCTCCTCGGACGCTGCCTCACCTGCTGTGCTTTTCCAGCACAACACCCTCGCCTCTGATCTCCAGCATTCACAGTCCTCACTTTCTCCTAGTTACAAAAGTATGTTTGGATTCATAGTGACGAATGTGGAGAAGTGGGGTGGCATTAGTCTGCAGACTGGTGAGTAAGACCACACCAGGAGTTCTGAGAATCTGTGGACAGCAACAAAACAGCGAGGTATAGTGGGATTTGAGGCCTTGGGATGGAGGGAGAAGTCCAAGGATTGGACTCGGAAGCAACAGAGATTTGATTTGAGTGTTGGAACAAAATAATGGAGTAGCCAGAAAGGGCAGTGGAGAAATTAAGGGAGGAAAGAAATTCATTTTCACTCAGCAGCCATATTCTTCAGAGAAGGCATTCTAGAAAAATCCGTGTGGTAATGAAGTCATCAGAAATGAGGAGGGACGATTTGAAAGGCTGGTGGACATGAGTTACATCAGTTCACGTTCTGTCACTCTGGGAGGAAGGGAAACTGGTGGAACAGGAAGTGTGTTGCCATGGCAACCTGCAGGTAGAGCAAGTGGGCAATCTGAGACAGAGAGAACGATAGCCCCAGGCTTTTGAGGGAGACGTAGGCCTGGGAACTACTTTATATTTCAGGTCATTTATGAAAAATGTTATTTTAACCGCCAAAGGATTTAATTTGAGCTGCAGATATCTGAGGCAGAAAACCAGTGGTTGTCAGGTAAATCCAATCAGTTCATTGTGAAATCTATAACTTTTGAATTTGGTTCTAAGTGGAACCTTATTTTGAACGGATGATTGGTAGCCGAGAGAGTGAATACGTGTTGCTATTGGAAACCACTCAGGTCTCGCATGTATTTTTTAATATGTTGATAAAATATTCTTGTTTTGTAATCCTGCTTCATAAAATTAAGTAGATTGCATGTCATGCAAACTGCTTTTGAATTCCTTATTTTATCAGTGACTCTTTGAGACATTGGGTTCTAACTTTGGTATTCCCTCAATTGAGAGCATCTTCCTTGTGTCTACCTTGTTAAATCATTTCATAATCATTAAAAAAAATCTCAGTCTTCGCCTGAGCTGTCACTTTTCTGAAGACAAAAGCTCTCCCCCTTCGGTTTTTTTCCTCATGCGCGTAACCACTCAGCTGTGCAATCCTTGTGGTTTTCTTTGCTCTGTTTTGTTTCCTGTTCTCTGGCTGTGTTGGTGTTATCAGATTGTCAGTCCAGACTGTACGAGTTGATGATTTGTTTAAGCCTACTCTCAACCCCTTCATCTGTTCACTAACCCCACTCTGCCCCTTGTTAAAACATTCCATTACAGTCTGTGGGGCATAATTTAATGTGATTGGAGGAAGGTTTAGGGGAGGTGTCAGAGGTAGGTTCTTTACACTGAGAGTGGTGGGTGCATGGAATGCACTGCCAGTGGTGGGTGTAGAGTCAGATACATTCAGGACATTTAAGCAACTCTTAGATAGACTCGTGGATGTAAAATGAAGGGTATGTAGGTTAGTCTGATCTTTAGAGTAGGATAAAAGGTTAGCACAACATCGAGGACTGAAGGGCTGTGCTGCGCTATCCTATGTTCAGTACGTCTTGGGAAAAATATATTCAAAGCATTGTTACTGTTGCAATGTCAGAAATGTGAAAAACAAGATCCTGCAAGCATCATAGCAGTAGCCAACCAATGACCAGTTTGTTGATGCAGTGGGAATTCTTATACAGCTGACTCCAGTTCCTGATGTTTGGAGGTTGGTTAGATTGGCTGGACAGTTGGTTTGTGATGCAGCATGTCCCCAATAATGTGGGTTCAATTCCTGAACCAGCTGAGGTTATCATGAAGGACTCTCTTTCTCAACCTCTCCCCTTGCCTGAGGCACGGTGACCCTCAGGTTAAACCACCATCAGTCCTCTCTCTCTTTCTCTCAGGAGAGAGCAGCCCAATGGTCTGGTCAGACCTTACCTCTAGGTGTTGGTTGAGGTATAAATAGTAAGATCATGACTCCATGGGTAAGCACCTCCCACCACCCTCAAAATTGTGCAAATGGATGTTTTACATTCATCTGGGAGGGGAGATATTCATAGAAAAGGCAGTACACCTCTGACAGTGTAACACTCCAACTGTACTGCACTGCATGAGCAGTGTAGTACAGTGTAGAACGTACGAGCTGATGATTTATTTGAGTCTACTCTCAACCCCTTCATCTGTTCCCTAACCCCACTCTGCCTCTTGTCAAATCATTCCATTACGCTCTGTGCTCTTCAGTCATTAATTGGTCCTCGTTCAAAAGCTATTGGTATTTCCCGTGGATCACAGTGCTTATGTCAACCTGTAGTCATACAGATGTACAGCTTGGAAACAGACCCTTCGATTCAATTTGTCCATGCTGATCAGATATCTTAAATTTGCTTTGTCCCAGTTGCAAGCAGTTGGTCCTTATCCCACTACAAGGAGAAAGTGAGGTCTGCAGATGCTGGAGGTCAGAGCTGAAAATGTGTTGCTGGAAAAGTGCAGCAGGTCAGGCAGCATTTCCTGCTCCTTGGATGCTGCCTGACCTGCTGCGCTTTTCCAGCAACACATTTACAGCTCTTATCCCTCTACACCCTTCCTATTCATATACCCACCCAGGTGCCTTTTAAATGCTGTAACTGTACCAGCCTGCACCACTTCCCATGGCAGCTCATTGCATACACGCTCCACCCTCTTGGGTCCCTTTTATATCTTTCCCCTCTCACCTCAATCTATACCCTCTAGTTCTGAACTCTCCTACCCCAGGGAAAATACCTTGTCTATTTACCCTATCTATGCCCCTCATGATTTTGGAAACATCTATAACGTCACCCCTCAGCCTCTAACGCTCCAGGGAAAACAGCCCCAGCCTATTCAGCCTCTCCCTATGGCTCAAACCCTCCAACCCTGGCAACATCCTTGTAAATCTTTTCTGAACCCTTTCAAATTTCACAACCTGGTATTAGAGGACCTTCTTTCTCCTGCCACCAAATGTTATGCTTTTGCATGCACTTCCCCTTGGGGTCAACCTTAGAATTACAGAATCCCTACAGTGCGGAATGAGGCCATTCAGCCCATTGAGTCTGCACTGCCTCACTGAAGAGTATGCCATGCAGACCCATTCCCGTACCTTATCCCTGTAACCCTGCATTCCCCATGGCTATTCCACTTGACCAGCACATTCTTTGACACAATGGGGCAATTTACCATGGCCAATCCACCCTAACCTGCACATCTTTGGACTGTGGGAGGAAACTGGAGCATTCGGAGGAAACCCACGCAGACACTGGGAGAATGTGCAAACTTCACACAGGAAGTCACCCAAGGCTGGAATCGAACTCGGGTTCCTGACACTGTGAGGCAGCAGTACGAACCGTTGTGCCACCTCAAGTGGCCACACAAATGAAATGCCCATGAATTTTGATGTAGAGTGCTTAGCTTCAAAGACCATTTGAATGAAAGCAGCACATTATAAGAATTAGATTCACTACAGTGTGGAAACAGGCCCTTCGGCCCAACAAGTTGACACCAACCCTCCGAAGAGTAACCCACCCAGACCCATTTCCCTCTGACTAATGTACCTAAAACTATGGGCAATCTAGCATGGCCAATTCACCTGACCTGCACATCTGTGGGAGGAAACCGGAGCACCCGGAGGAAACCTGCGCAGACGCAGGGAGAATGTGCAAACTCCGACACAGACAGTTGCCCAAGGCTGGAATCGAACCTGGGACCCTGGTACTGTGAGGCAGGAGTGCTAACCACTGAGCCACTGTGCCGCCCCAAAGGTAGAAGGCCAGAAGGTAGGAAGCTTGGTGGTGTTCATCTACAGTGGGTGTTGCAACAAAGTTAAAGCTGAGAATCTTTGTCACATGTAAAACTGGAGAAAAGCAGTTTTTGTGATGACATTTGAATGGATGAGGATAGATTGAAGGTGTGGATTAGGTACTTTACACAAAGGATGCAACTTAATAATAGTTCTTGATCTCATGAGTTTAGATGGCACCTGTGCTCAGATACCATCTAAATCCATGAAATCAAGAACTACATCCATATTCCTGATATACTGAAGGAGCAGAATATTCAATACTTAAGCTGAACAAGCCATTTGAGGATCATGCACATCCTGAAAGGAGAAGGTGGATTGGTTTACACAGCGATAGAGAGTGGAGACTTGTACACCACTCCACTTGATGTTTCATGCAGTTTCATGACCAAATCAGGAGGTGCTATTAATGCCAAAAGCTATCAGTCAGCACCAATATCCAGCTCAAGGTGAGGAAGGTAATTCTGAAAAGGAAAGAATCAAATCTGACCCAGAGTGGGACCTTGCCATGATGCCAGTGTGACTTAATATGAATGCAGTGAAGTCTTTGCATCGACTGCTAAAGGCAATAAATTTTTAAAACGCTTTGATTGTGGTTAAGTATATCTTAGTTGACCGAATTCATCTCGTAAATTCTACCACATTAATTTAATTTCTGTTACCATAATGTCTGTTTTCAAAATGGCGCCAACACTGGGCGACTGTTTGCGAGTTCTGTAAAGCAGATCTTATTCTCAAATATCTAACAACCATCTGCACTTTTAAACCCAAACTCTTAAGTCTGTAAAAATTGCTAATAATGTTATGCCTTGTTCTGTCTAAAGACCCTATAATTTGTATTTACTTGTATGCTGTGATCTGCATAGTATTACACGTAAAACAAAACTTTCTATTGTACTTAGGAACATGTGACAAGAATAAATCAAATGAAATCTAATCATATTAATATGGCAACCATCCACACTGCATGTGATGTTTTATTCTCAATACTTTTGGACGGGCTTTGGGGACTTCTTTTGTAAGCCGTATATAACACCTTTGATGTGGTAAATATAGACAAATTTAGAAATCACACAACACCAGGTTATAGTCCAACAAGTTTATTTGGAAGCACTAGCTTTCAGAGCGCTGCTCCTTCATTAGGTGGTTATACTCCAAAAGCAAGTGCTTTCAAATAAACCTGTTGGATTATAAGCTGGTGTTGTGTGATTTTTAACTTTGTCCACCCCCAGCCCAATACTGCCTCCTCCACAGCATGTTAAATGTGCTTTAGACACTTTGTGAGTGGTAACCAGTCGAGTTTGATATGGTACCAAGTCAGGAAATCTCAGGGTAGATGACCAAAATTTGGTCACAAGGTAGGATTTAAGGTGTATCTTAAAGGACAAGAGCGAGGTGGAGAGGTTGGAAAAGAAAACTCTGGGGCATAGGCCAAGTAGCTGAAGGTATGGTCTTGAGTTATGGAACAATTAAGATGAAGGCAGCTTAATAGGCCAGAACTGGATCATTATAAATATGGGGGGAGCTAGAAACACTGTGGCAAGTAACTCACCACCTGACTCCCCCATGAAGTACATGAATAGAAGAGGTTTGGAGCACGCAAGTTAGACTAGTTTGGGATTCTGGACTGGTTAGACCAAAGAGTCTGTTTCTGTGCTGTATGACTCTTAGCCTATCAATGTCGCACCCTGATTTGGCACTGTGTCACTGTTCCTTCACGACCAGCAGTGTGGGTTGACCTAGACGTCAAGGCCTGTAGCAATTCAAGAAGGCATCTCACTGTCACCTCGTGGGAAATTAGGAATGGGCAGCAAGTGCTGGTCTGACCCACAACACCCACATCCCATGAACTAACTTCAGAAAATCTCACTTGTGTTGCACTGAAGCGCAGCTGGGAGTTCAAACCTAGAGAATATAATTTTAAGACGAGTGGAGAAAGATTTAAAAGGGACCTGAGGGGCAGCTTTTTCCCACACAGCTTGGTTCGTATGTGGCATAAACTATCAGAGGAGGTGGTAGTTTCAGTCACAGTGACATTATTTAATCGACATTTGGACAGATACGTGAATAAGAAGGGTTCAGAGGGAGATGGGCCACTTTGCAGGCAAGTGGGACTAGTTTAATATGGGAAACCTGGATAGCATGGATATGTTGGACTGAAGGGTCTGTTTCGGTGCTGTATGACTCCATCATTGCTGGGCGGATTGGTGAGATGAGGGGGTGCTGACGACATGAAAAAATTGTAAAATGGGATGAAAGTTCTCAAATGAAGGCATCACCAGAGCTGGAGCTCATGTAGGTCAATGAACACTGATCTTGGGGGCGGACTGGGGTTGTGGTGGAGGAGGTGGGGGGAATCCCTGACAATACGGAAACCAATGGGAATGGACTTCTTTTCTCTGCATCCTGGAAGGACTGGTGCCTCTTTTTAACATGAAGGAGGGCCCTCATTTAGTCTCCTTTCACCTTTACTCTGAGACTCCTCTTCCCCATCACTTCCCCTTTGTGACTGGAGCCAATAGGACCCCTGTCCATTTGCTGCTCCTCTTCAGCGAGGGTCCTCATTTACAAACATATCCTCCGACTTGCTGTTCACAGTCTGAGCTGTTGATGATTGTCGGGGACCAAATGGAAATAGGCAGCTCCTTCCTGTGCCACACCTGTTCCTGATGTGCTGTAGCTCACCATTTCACCTAATCACCTCCCCTTCACACATCCCCACTGTGCACTTTCTCTCTTTGGTCTCCTGTCCAGGACCGTGTTACAATCCCCCGGCCTGAGAATTGACAGCGCTGTGAGGCTTTCCAACTCTGCAGCAGTGTCCTGCAGTCTCCAGGACATTTTGAGGATACAGCAGTGCGCAATCCCAGAGAACAAAAGAGAAGTACAGCACAGGAACAGGCCCTTCGGCCTTCCTGGTCCTGTGCCGATCATAATGCCCTAACTAAACTAAAAACCAAACCTTCTGCTCTTATTCGGCCTGTCCCTCTATTCCCTCCCTATTCAAGTAACCATCCAGATGCCTCTTTAATGTCACCGATGTGCCTGCTTCCACCACCTCTTCTGGCAATGCTTTCCAAGCTCTTCCCACTCTCTGCGTGAAAACTTTCCCTCACCCATCTCCCTTACACTTTCGCCCTCTCACCTTGAACCTGTTCCCCCCTTTTCATTGAAACTTCAACCTTGGGGAAAACGTCTCTGACCATCCGCCCTCTCACAGTTGTGTAGATCTCCATCAGGTCTCCTCTCAGTGAAAACAACCCTGGTGTTTTTAACCTTTATCCATAGCCAATGTCCTCGAGACCAGGCAACCTCCTGGTGAACCTTCTCTGTAAGGGAATTCAAGCGGTATTTTTTTAAAAAAGAGCCCTTTTCTTTGAAAAACAAAATTCCTGGTGTGTTTTTATTTTTAAATTGCATAATTATCTGGAGATGCAGGGAAGATCATTCAACTGACAAATTGAAAATTGGCTAAGGAAGACATTCACTTTGTGAAAGGAGACATGATGAGTGGGTATTGGTGGGAACACGGGGACCGGGTGGGTGGGTATTGGTGCGAACACGGGGACAGGATGGGGTGGGTATTGGTGGGTTCACGGGGACAGGATGGGGTGGGTATTGGTGGGAACATGGAGGGACAGGGTGGTTGGGTATTGGTGGGAACATGGAGAGACAGGGTGGGTGGGTAATGGTGGAAACGCGGGGGCAGGAGTGAGTGGGTAACTGTGGGAGTGCGGGGACGGTGTGGTGGGTAATGGTGCGAGCGCGGGGACAGGGTGGGTAGGTAACGGTGTGAGTGCAGGGACAGGGTGGGTAGGTAACGGTGAGGGCGCGGGGACAGGGTGGGTAGGTAACGGTGTGAGTGCAGGGACAGGGTGGGTAGGTAACGGTGAGGGCGCGGGGACAGGGTGGGTAGGTAACGGTGTGAGCGTGGGGACCGGGTGGGTGTGTAACGGTAGGAGCGCGGGGACTAGGTGAGTGGGTGGGTGGGTGATGGTGTGAGCACGGGGACTGGGTGGGTGGGTGACAGTGTGAGCGCGGGGACAGGGTGGGTGTGTAACGGTGGGAGCTTGGGGACAGGGTAGGTGGGTGGCGGTGGGAACGCGGGGATAGAGTAGGTGGGTGAGTAAGGGTGTGAGCGCGGGGACAGGGTGGGTGGGTGACGGTGTGAGCATGGGGACAGGGTGGGTGGGAGCGCGGGGACAGGGTGGTGGGTGGGTGACGGTGGGAGCACGTGGACAGGGTGGGTGGGTGACGGTGTGAGTGCGGGGACAGAGTGGGTGGGTGGCGGTGGGAGCACGGGTCAGGGTGGGTGGGTGGGTGATGGTGGGGACGCAGTGACAGGGTGGGTGGGTGACGGTGGGGGCACGGGGACAGGGTGGGTGGGTGACGGTGGGGGCGTGGGGAAAGGGTGGGTGCGTGGGTAACAGTGTGAGCGCGGGGACAGGGTGGGCGGATAACGGTGTGAGCGCGGGGACAGGGTGGGCGGATAACGGTGTGAGCGCGGGGACAGGGTGGGCGGATAACGGTGTGAGCGCGGGGACAGGGTGGGTGGATAACGGTGTGAGCGCGGGGATAGGGTGGGTGGATAACGGTGTGCGTGCGGGGACAAGGTGGGTGGATAACGGTGTGAACACCGGGTCTGGGTGGGAGTAGAAGTTCAGCCGGTGTTTCCAAGAATCTTTTGTGTCTTTATACCTTGATGGCATTTGGATTTTGGTGATGAATTATGTGTTGCCTATCCTGAATTGGTCTTGCACTCAATCTGTTCAACAGCATTGCTGTGGGTCTGGACTCTTAGATAGGCCAGGCTGGGTGAAGATGACAGATTTCTTTCTCAAAGCGGGATCAGTGGACGAGAAGATTTTCTTTTAAAAAAATAAAATTTGTTGATGACTATCACAGTCAGCAACATTTCTTCTAATTTTCATTCCTGCTCCGCGGGTCTCTGAGGTAACAGAACTTTCTGGAACCTTGGAGCTGTTGACGGCCACCATTACTAATGGTTAGTTTTTTAAAAATTCATTCATGAGATGGGGGTGTGAGTGGCCAGGCAAACATTTATTGCCCATCCCTAATTGCCCTTGAGGGTCAACCATTTTCCTGTGGGGTCTGGAGTCATGTAGGCTAGAGCAGGTCAGGATGGGGTTTTCCAACAATGGATTGTAGATTCATGGTTGTCAATGGACTCTTAATTCCAGATTTTTATTGATTTCAGGTTCCACCATCTGCCGTGGTGGGATTTAAACCAGGGTCCCCAGTGCGTTTCTGGATTAATAGTTCGGCAATAATACCACTAGATCATTGCCTCTTCAGGTTTATTCAATTCCAGATTTATTAAGTTGAATTTATACTCCACAATGGGATTTGAACCCATGTCACCGAAGCTTTGCCCTGAGCCTCTGGAATTCTGGTGCAGGATTATTGCCACCACATCTGGTTGGAAGGTGTCTTTCCTTCTGTAGCCATTTCTCCTGTGCATAAAGTCCATTTGCCTTGCACTGTTTTCACTCTTTGTGTGTTGTTTGCTATCTTAGAGTCTGACTATATTTTGTCCTGCGCAGTTCATCCCATAAAAGAGCAAACCCATCCATAGCCAATAAAAATGCCAGCCTTGTAATAATTCTTGTTTTAAAGCAGAAATGTGTCTGGGGCCATTTTATTTCCTTGTCGGTGTACAGGCGCGTGTTCTCGAGCCTTTTGTAATGAGCTAAAGCTGCTGTGTCGGCGCAGGGAGGTGAAAGCTGATGGATTGCTGCACTGAACAGGTTCCAGACCCGCTTTCCACATAAGGAGAAGTGACACCACCTTTCTGTCAAGCTCAGCAAATACAAAACCCATGTGATCTTGAGAGCAGGGTCCGTTCTGGAGAAGGTGCCAAGCCCTGGGTCGCGGACTGTCGTGTATAAATCAAATGTCTGCTTGACCACGGTAGAAGTGATCTTTCAGAGCACAGCTCGTTTATAACATAGCTGCTGGTGGCTTTGACCTCAATCTTGGACTGTTTCCCACCCCCCCACCTCTCATTGTGATTGTTTGAGTAAAACACGCAGTATGGCATCCTGACCACGCAAGCCACTTAATTTATCGGTGGCTTGGTTTACCTCATGAGAATACTTGCCATGAGAGATTTTTGGCACTTTTAATTGACGCCTTATATAGTGCTGTTCCTCAGCTCATCGTCAGAGGCTTCATTGAAAGATAGAGGTAGAATCAAGGCAACAGGGCCTAGAGGCAGAATCAGCTAAACATGGACCTCCGGGAGAAGCAGCCAATGATATCTATTTGCAAAAACGCAGAGTGAATGAAGATACCAGAAGTAATCCTGCTGTCTGTCCGCCTTCCTCCGCGTCAACGTGGTTTTGTCTTGTAATGTCGATCTCAAGAAGTGCATCGATGGGCTGAATGGCCTGCTTCCACACTCCAGGGATTCCAAGATCCCCTTCTGCTTGTGGACAATCGCGCAGGAATCCATAATCTACTGTAGTCTTTCTCATTTAACTCTGTTCATCTGCAAAGGAAGTCTTGGTGCATTGTGGGAGCATGTGCATCTTTGAGCCAGGAAGCTGCGGGCTCAACAGGAGGCAATGGCCGAGTGGTATTATGGCTAGATTATTGATCCAGAAGCTCAGCAAACACTCTGGGGACCTGGGTTCGAATCCGACCACAGCAGATGAATTGAATCCAGTAAGTAAACATCTGGAATTTAGAATCCACTGATGACTATCCATTGCCAGTTGTTGCAAAACCTATCTGGCTCACTAATACCCTCGAAGGAAGGAAATCTGCCATTGACTCCAGGCCTACAGCAACCTGGTTGACTTGAAGTTGCCCTCTGGCTCACACTTAAGGGATCATACCTTACCGACAATGTCTAGTCACCAGTGGCTCAGATCTAGGCTCTAATTCCTGCCATGTCCAGACATGAATGCTGGTGGATAACTAAACATAATCAAGAGGGAAGGCTGAAGTTCAGAAGCCGTGATATTAAAGTAGCTTTGGTTGAGATGAGAAATGATGAAGGCAAGGATTTGTAAGAATGGAGTCTGAGAATATTTTTATTCTAAGTTGAGATAGATTCTTATCACTGATAAGGTGGTAGGTTTTAAGGGTATGTGGAGTGATCCAATCAACATGATTTTTACACAGCGAGTGATTCATGTGTGGAGTGAACTTCCAGAGAAAATAATGGAAGGGGGTACAATTACAAAGTTTAAAAGACATTTGGACAGACACATGAAAAGCAAAGGTTTCGAGGTGTATAAGCCAAAGCAGATGGGCGGGGGTAGTTTAGTTTGGGATTATGGTTGGCATATTACGGTTGGACTGAGGGGTCTGTTTCCGTGCTATATGACTCTCTGACTCTGAGTGAGTTTGTATATTGGATGAATTCTTGATGGAGAAGAGGTGGCATGGTGGCTCAGTGGTTAGCACTGCTGCCTCACAGTTGCACGGAGCCGGGTTCGATTCCAGCCTCGGCTGACTGTGTGGATTTTGCACGTTCTCCCTGTGTCTGTCCGGTTTCCTCCCACAGCCCAGGGTTGTGCAAATTAGGTGAATTGGCCGTGCTAAATTGCTCATAGTGTTCAGGGATGTGTAGGTTAGGGGCATAAGTTAGGAGTAAGTGTGGAATGATAGGTGAGAGGAATGGGTCTGGGTGTGTTACTCTTGAGAAGGTCGGTGTGGACTTGTTGAGCCAAAGGACCTGTTTGCACACTGTAGGGACTCTAGGATTCTAAGAGAATATTGAGGGATTCTATGATTAATGTTCTTGACTTCTAAAGGGCCGAGATAATGTTGACTACGGTTTCACCTTGTCTGGACTGTAGAATGAGAGGACATACCTGCATTGGAAGCGGGTATATTCGACACCAATCCATGGAAGCAACATGGCAGTGAGTGAGTATTAAAGCACCAGGGCAGGCCACAGAGGGAAATGGATGATGTGGATTCATCCCAATGCAAAATCAAATGGCCTTCATTTGGAGATGAAGATTTTCCGATAAAGTTGATGATGAGTCATTGGAGACATGGCACAGTGAATGTGGCCCTGTATTTGGGAGGAGCAGTTGATTTGGAACTTTAGCTCCCAATGTTCTCCAAAGCTGGGGGGGAGGGGGGGGGCGGTGTTCTTTTCATCTCGTGTCTGGCTCTGTTGTAGGCTTTGATAGAGAGCGAGAGAGAGATCTGTGAGATAATCAGGAGGTCCATCGCTGTCATACCTTGTGATCACCAGGAGAGCAGAACAAGTTCAACAATGGACTTCTCATATTCACCGACAGCTGTGAAAGTATTCACAGGCTAATCAGTCTTGTGCAGGTTTTTCGGTTCGCTCTTGTCGAGTGTGTTGCAAATTTAAAATCACGCTGCCGATAGTTTTGAAGAAAGCCGGATTAGTTATTAACAATTGCGCAAATAATAAATTTCAACCTTCTGTCGCAACATGTTAGAACTGGATGTGTTTGAATGTTGGAGGGCACAATGTCATTTTATTGTCATTTTATTGTGTTCCCGTGGGGAACTAACCTCACCAGAGAGTGCACTGAAGTTTTCACCCTCTCCTTCACTTACAGCACCACGCTCAGAATCTGAGCTCTGTTCCAATTTGGGTTTGACATTTCCTCCATAAATTGGGCCATTGTCTTACCTTCGCCAGTAGATATGAAACAGCTACCGTGTTTGCTTTCAAGGGTTTACACAGAGACACTTCTATGCCTTAAGTTCCCTGCAAACCCAAGGGGTGAAGAAATCTCAGGAGGGACTGCTGCTTATCCCAAATCAACTCTGCGAGGAAACCTCCCATCCATTCCCAGATTGGCAGATGCCTGGTTGGAAGCTTGGAGTGTCAGACAGCATCTTGATCCAGGTGTAGTGGCTAAGTTGCTTTGGGTGATTGGTGATGTGGCAAGAAACTTGAAGACATCACACTGTTGGTGTGCGAATGTTCATCAAGGTACACATTGCAATGTCAGGGCTGAGCCTGTGCTGTGGTGCAAATGGATATGATACGTGGTGGTTGTGGCAAGGCTTCAGTCTACCTTCTTACCAGTGTTGAGCATTTCAAGGACGCAAGGCCAAGGATGAAGCGTCTCACATTTGTGAGAGTGTTAACTCCCCACCTTAGCTGCTCACTTCCCTCATTATTTTGTGGCGATAGACCAGAACTTGACACCAGCCTGAGTTGCCTCTTGTTAAGCGAGTGTGGTGTACACTCGTTCTGCCAATCCTATGAAAGAAATGCTAGGATCTGCAGCGGGCAAGCTCCTGAGTCGAAAAGTGTGGTGCTGGAAAAGCACAGCAGGCCAGGCATTATCCGAGGAGCAGGAGTGTCAACGTTTCGGGCATAAGCCCTTCATCAGAAACATCCTTGAATGTTCGTGAGTTTCAAAAATGTCAACTAGCCACAAAGTGACATGACACACTCTCACTAGAGTCCTTACATATGGATGAGGAAGGACACCACTTCTACTGGGACAACACATCCATCCTAGGACAAACCAAACAGAGACACGCACTAGAATTCCCAGAAGCATGGCATTCCAACCAGAACTCCATCAACTTGGATCCTGTTTACCACCCCCTGAGAAGAATAACAGGAAATAACACCACCATTAGAAATGATGTCACCACAGGAAATGACATCACCAACCCAAAATCAAACATATAAATAGAAAGTGGGCTACACCACCAGTGCTTCATTCAGAGGCTCACTGAAGATGTTACCTAATATGGTGACAAAATGTCTGAAAACAACCCTTCCAGCTCAGCGAGCAAACCTTCATCCAGATCCTTGAATGTCGCCTGACCACATTCCTGATGAAGGGTTTATGCCTGAAACGTCGAGTCTCCTGCTCCTCGGATGCCGCCTGACCTGCTGTGCTTTTCCAGCGCCACACATTTCAACTTTGGCTCTCCAGTATATGCAGTCCTCACTTTCTGGTCAGTGGGCAAGCCAGTGATAGGTTCGAGCAATAACTGTACAGCGTCAAAGGGAACTGCAAAGTGTGGGTTTAGATGAACCAAGTCCCACCTGACCAAGTTTGTTAATGACCTTAGAAAGATGAAGAGGAGAAATAGAACTGGCTGTCAGACAAGTCGGCATTCCCGAGGACTTGTGAGCCAAGTGTTTGAGGAAAAAATGGGATGAAGCACCCACAGGCATTGGGTTTCAGGAGGCTAAAGTATTGTCATTTCTGCCTTTGGCCAACCTGTTCCATCTCTGTGAAATTGTCTACTGCTTTCTCTGTTTTATTAGCACTTCCTTCTGCAGTGCAGCCATTTTCAGTGTTTTATAGGTAGGCTTCACTTTGTCAAGTCCGTGTGTAACTTCAGAGCTGGTACTGGGGCTGCACCAGACGGTGAGATTGTTATTGGGAATTCGGTCGGGCAGGGACCAAAGGCAGACCCAGCTGGAGGACCCAACCAAAACTAACCGGTCACGTTACTGATTGCAAGCCTGTTGCTGGTCAGACACATGACCTTTGTACCATGTCAAGTGGCTGTTATTTTGTGTAAATGTTGGAGAGACACACTCTACTTTTTCTCAAGCTGGTGATCGTGTTTCAGCCTTGCTTTACTTCTGAATTTATTAGCCCTTCCTGAGGTTCAGGTAATGAGGAGGGAGTTCCTGAATGTACATAAAAAATGTGTCTGTAATATTTCTGACTGTAAACTTGTAGAAGTTTCCATTTATTTACACCATGCTACAGCAATGCAAGCTGTTATTACTAATGGGCACAAAGTGATCTGTTGGAGTTTTGATTGAGATTTTCACAGTTAGGAGAGGGCTGGATAGATTAGGTCAGGAGAAGCTGCTCCAGTTGGTAAAAGGAATGAAAGGCAGAGGGCACAGATTGAAAAATAAGCAACCATAATGTGAGAAACAACTTGGCAGTACTCTGTCAGCACTGATCCTCTCACAGTGTGGCACTCCCTCAGCACTGATCCTCTCACAGTGTGGCACTCCCTCAGCACTGATCCTCTCACAGTGCAGCACTCCCTCAGCACTGACCCTCTGATAGTTCAGCATTGACCCTCCAACAATGCGGCACTCCCTCAGCACTGACTCTCCATCAGTGCTGACCCTCCAATCGTGCAGCACTCCCTCAGCACTGATCCTCCAATAGTGCAGTATTCCCTCAGCGCCGACCCTCCAACAGTACAGCACTCCCTCAGCACTGAGCCTCCGACAGTGCGGCACTCCCTCAGCACTGACTCTCCAACAGTGCAGCACTCCCTCAGCACTGACCCTCCAACAGTGCAGTATTCCCTCAGCGCTGACCCTCCGACAGTGTGGCACTCCCTTTGTACCAATCCTGTAACAGTGCAGCATTCCCTCAGTACCGACTCTCTGACAGTGCAACGTCCCCTATGGGCTGACCCTCTGATAGTGCAGCGCTGTCTGAGAATGGACCCTCTGACAGTGTGTAGCTGTCTCATTGCTCATCCTCTGAGCATGAGGCGCTGAGTGGGTGCTGACCCTCTGACAGAGTCACACTGTACTGAGAGTGCCAGCTGGACTGTGTACCCACCTCCCTGAAATGAGACTTAAACTCACAGCCTTCCATCCCAGAGCGGTGTGTGCTTCCTATTGTGCCAAATGAACTCGGCATGCTTGGTTTTGGTGGGTGATGTGCAAATGAGCCCAACTCTATTTAACTAATCTCTCTGCTTTTCTATTTGGAATGAAAATAATTTCTGATCCTGGCTTTGAATCACTTTCCTCAAATAACTCTCCCCAGATATCTATAATCCAGCCAGTCATGAAGCAGTCCGAGAATTTAAGACCAGATTGAAGATGTCAGTGTGTGACAGGATGTGATGTTGGAGGTATTTTCCAGCTTCTATCTGTAAATGAAGTGGTTTGCTGTGGGACTGTTGATTCAGCATCCATCACTGCCACAGGATTAGATGTCAAATCAATGGAAGAAGCCATCAATGAGCTTTCCTGCTGTATTTCTCACCATGCTCCGTGAAGTGTAATCGCTCGCATTGTAAGATGTCTTGTTAGATCATCGTGCAGTGAATACTCTTCTCAGGACCTACATCTGTTGACATCTCAGAATTGCCGAGAAAAGACACGTTAATCGGCGCATTCCCCATGGTAATGCCTTGACCAATCAGAGTCGAGTTGCCAACCAGTGAGTGCTCTCCTCTCATCCACTATGAATGTTGGTTCCCCCTGCAAGTTGGCATTCTTGTGAATTGTCCTGATGACTGCGAGATGAAAAAAAATTGTCAGAATGTCTTTTCCCAGCAATGCTCAGGTTCTGAACAACCAAACAATGATCTATGAGGAAAATGTTCGTTTTGATCCCATTGGTAATTTATCGGAATTTACCTCCCATTGTGTGGTGCTTGATCGCTCTGTTGCTTTTCATAGAATCCCTACAGTGTGGAAGCAGGGCATTTGGCCCGTCAAGTTCACGCCGATCCTCAGAAGAGCATGCCACCCAGACCCACCTCATTCCTGCATTTAGCATGGCTAATCCATCTAGCTTGCACATCCCTGGGTAATTTCCTATGGCCAGTCCACCTAACCTGCACATCTTTGGACTATGAAAGGAAACGAGTGCACCCGGAGGAAACCCATACATGGGGCGAATGGAATCAAAGCCAGGTCCCTGCACTGTAAGGCAGGAGTGCTAACCACCGAGCCACCGTGCTGCCCATGGTTAATTCTCAAGTTGATCTGGATGACAGTCTTTGTACACTCCATGGGTTACTTTCAGGAAGAATGCGACCATGAACTGCCTGTAGATTCCCTTTCAATTCCTGATTTTATTTTGTTCCTTCATGGATGAGGGATGGCTAGGCCAGCATTTATTGCCCATCCCTAATTGCCCAGTTAAGAGTCAACCACATCGTTGCGGATCTGGAGTCACATGTAGGCCAGACCAGTGAAAAACATTCGTGACCAGATTTTCCCAACAATCGACAATGGATTCACAGACACCATTAGACTCTTTATTCCAAATTTTCATTAGATTCAATTTTTACCATCTTCCACAGCGGGATTCAAACCTGGGTCCTCATAGCATTGCTTGGGTCTCTGGTTTAACCACTAGGCCGTTGGTTCCCCATTTGGGAATGCATCACCTCTTTTTTTTACAGTGTCACCAGGCCAAAATCCTGGAGCTCCACTGAGCAGCATTGCACGGTGGCACAGTGGTTAGCACTGCTGCCTCACAGCGCCAGGGACCTGGGTTCAATTCCTGCCTCAGGCGACTGACTGTGTGGAGTTTGCACGTTCTCCCCGTGTCTGCGTGGGTTTCCTCCGGGTGCTCCGGTTTCCTCCCACAGTCCAAAGACGTGCGGGTCAGGTGAATTGGCCATGCTAAATTGCCCATAGTGTTAGGTAAGGGGTATATGTAGGGGTATGAGTGGGTTGCGCTTCGGCGGGTCGGTGTGGACTTGTTGGACCGAAAGGCCTGTTTCCACACTGTAAGTAATCTAATACCCCAAGGATGGTCATGGTTCAAGATGGTGGCTCACTACTGCCATCTCAAGGGAAACTGGAGGTGTGCGATAAATGCTGGCCGTTGTTTGGTTAGAGTGGTGCTGGAAAAGCACAGCAGGTCAGGCAGCATCCGAGGAGCAGGAAAATCGACGTTTTGGGCAAAAGCCTGGTCAGTGATGCCCGCATGCAGTGAGGGTGATAATGAGTTTATATTGGTGCGTGAATGAATCTCTCTTGGTTTGTTCCCCCAGGCGTGGTGAGGGCCTGATCTCTGTTCGCTCGGCACCATGGTGGCCCTCTCACTGAAGATTTGTGTCCGCCAGTGTAATGTCGTCAAGACGATACAGTTCGAGCCCTCCACTGTGGTTTATGATGCCTGTCGTGTAATCCGAGAGCGTGTGCCCGAGGCACAGATGGGCCAAGGTGAGAGCGCACGTCCTGATCTATTACTTGGCTGTTGGTTTTCTGCTCGCTCTTTCTGCCAGGGGCGCCCGTTGTCACTCAGCGTAATAAAGAAATGTCCCAGTGCAGAAGTGAATGGGTTCATCATTCATCAGTATAACAACTACTTGGATTTATACGTTGACCGTTCATGTACAGTGTACCCAGGCACATCAGAGGCCAGACATCAAGCCTTGTATCAGGTAAAGGCAAGATCGAGGTTGATTTTACTGCGGTAGAGCAGCACGCCAAGAGGTCTATGGGGGTTGGGGGGACTTCCAGAACTTTAGGTCTCAGCTGAGGTACAGCCAGAATTTGGAAGGAATTGCGGAGACCATGGTGAGTTGTGGGGTGGGGGTGGGGGTGGTTGTGGACTGCAGAAAATTCCAGAGAATGTGAGTGAGATCCCTCAACAATCCAAGACAAGGATGACTATCGACACCTATTGAGGTGTTGCTGGTCTGGAACTGGTGGAGGTCCATGTTTTGGGAACTCTTACAAACTGAGCTAGGCAGCTCTGAGTAAATCCACTGTTGTGGACCTGAGGTGAGATAACTGAAGAGAGCATTGTTTGTTAATATAGCAAGAATTAAGCAGGCAATCAAGATGATTGAATGTTAAGTATAAAATAGGATCATCGGATCTTCACTGTGTGGGAGGAGGTCATTTGGCCCATCAAGTCCACACTGACCGTCCTAAAAACATCCAATCCAGAGCCACTCCATTCCAGTAATCCCACATTTCCCTTGGCTAATCTATCGAACCTACACGTCCCTGGACACTATGTGCAATTCAGCATGGCCAATCCACCTAACCTGCACATCTTTGGACTGTGGGAGGAAACCCATGCAGACATGGGGAGAATGCGCAAACTCCACACAGTCAGTCACTGTGAGGCAGCAGTGCTAACCGCTGAGTCACTGTACTGTCCCATTGGAACAAAGGGAGAATAGGTTGAACTAGTGTATGAAGGAGCTGTTAGACTGAGTAGTTAATAAACTTTCTACTTGCAAGGAAAAGCATCTTAGTTTCTAACTCTCAGACTGGCTTGGATTCAAGTTGACATTACTCACCTCGAATTGTCAAAACTGACAGCTTGAATCTATGTTTTCGCTCAGTGAGAATTATGAGGAATTCTACAAAGAGATTACTGCACAGGGGAGGAAAGGAAGGGAATTGTACATTCACATTCCTAGATGATGTTCCAGTCTAAAAATGGTTCTTCCATTTGATGGGGGGAGCCTGGTTAATCCTGGCTCCAAATATCTGAAGAACTAGGAAAGGAGAGGCAACTCCCAAAGTCAATTTCCAGCAACATGGCCCTTTGGCATTCAGGGCCGCAGCAGTTAGAGCCTTGGGAGAACGTGCAGGAGGAGGGAGGGAACCTGAGGGGACAGAAGGAAAGGGCAGCGGCAGACTGGGACTGTGGAGAAGGGGGATGGAGAATAAGTCAAGGGGAGGCTAGGATTTTGGGAGGAGTAGGCAGGGGTGGGAAGAAGAGGGCAGGGAAGGAGAAGAGAAATATCAATCGAGGAGTGGTCATGGGAGAGGTGGTGGGAAGATCAGGAGGAGAGGGGAGCTGGACTGACTGACTGTTCTGAGCTGTACTTTGGAACAGGCGCCAGGGTACAAATGCAAAGTTTTGTTTTTTAATTTCACGTTTTTGTCTTTGAATGAGCTGTCGTTTTTGGATACAAGTGCAAGTTGATTCATCGCAGAACTATTTTGAGGTCTTGTTTATTTCTGTTTTACAGCCTTGGATTATGGATTGTTCCTGTCCGATGACGATCCAAGGAAAGGGATCTGGCTTGAATCTGGCCGCACTCTGGATTATTACATGCTTCGTAATGGGGTCTGTCTAATCTTTTTCTCGGCTTTAAGAAATATTAAGACTGTCAATCAGGATCATAGTGTGATACACTTGTATGTACCAGAAGCTATATATAATAACACGCAGAGCCTGATTCTCTGCAGACAGAGAACGTGTATGCTGACTGCATCTCATCCATTTCAGGGCAGTGCCTTGACTGATTGAAGTCAACCTGCCTTGCTTAAAATTTAAACACAGCTTGGCAGTTAACTGTCAGTCATAATTATGTGGAAGTGAGGACTGCAGTTGGTGGAGATTAGGGTCAAGATCAGATTGGTGCTGGAACAGCACAGCAGGTCAGGCAGCATCTGAGGAGCTGGAAAATCAACGTTTCAGACAGGAGTCCTTCATCATTCCTGATGTCAGTCATAACTAGCTGCTGCACTCTTCATGACAGCCAATCCATGAGCACTTGGACAGTATTGCTTTCCCCTCGAATTGGTATTTCTTGCGAATTGTCCTGATGAGTGCAAGACAACGCCATTCAACAAAATGTGTATTGGTTTTCAGTGGTACTCAAGTTCTGAGCAGCTGTTGATGAAGAGCTGTGAATAAATCTTGGTCACCCTTCCAATATCTGCTGCCTGTTGATTTTTTAATTGGAGTTTTCATAGCGCAGCAAGGGTTAGATGGTTCGGTCGAATTGAGGATGATTGGGAAGAGTCTGACTTCATGGATCAGGATTGAGAGTTACACCACAGCTCACGGCACAGACCTTCACTGTCATTTCTGTGGGAAGCTTCACTTGATATTGATTCTCAGTGTATTCCTTGAGGATTTCCTTGTATTTGTAGTCTCCCATTCATAGATTCATACAATGATGAAGCACAGTGTGAGGCCATTTGGCCCATCTTGCAGTGTTAGCTAGGAGAAAGTGAGGACTGCAGATGTTGGAGATTAGAGTCGAAGAGTGTGATACTGGAAAAGCACAACCAGTCAGGCTTTTTGGAACAAGCGTAATATTAGTCCCACTTCCTTGCTATTCCCCTACACCCTGTAATTTCTTTTCCTCTTGAAATCTCTTATCCAATTCCCTTTTGCTGAATCTGTTTCCATCTCTTGCCCAGACAGAAGGTAACAGATTGCATTGGACACCTGAGTGAACATCTTGGTGCCGGGCACTTCTCATTGACTCAAACAAAAGCAAAATATTCATGTTCCAAACAGTTGGTCAAACATTTGGTTCAAGCGCTTCCCACCGCATCGAGAACTGTTCAGTGACTGTTGAGGCCTGAAACTGTTTCTGGTTGGAGGCGGGGAGAGCTGCCAGATGTGATGAGTCACCGCGTGGAGCCCTGCCCAGAGATTTTACAAACTTTCCACTCATTTCTTTTTGTAATTTAATGCTCATTGTAGTTTAATGAAGAACAATTCCTTTCTGACGGTGAACATGTGTGAGCTGGTGGTTTAGTGGTAATACCAGTGAACGAGTAATGTTTAGGGGGCAGCGGTTCATATCATACCTTGGCACAGGGTGCAGTTTGGAGTTCAGTGCAAGTCTGCAATAGAAAGTACGTCTAATGGTGACCCTGTAACCACTGATGATTGCTGTAAAAACTCATCTGGTTCACTCGTGTCCTTTAGAGAAGAGAATCTGCTGTCATTACCTGGTGTGGGCTGTAGGATGGACACCGTGTTGCTGGTGTATAGAACATTGGTGATGCCACTTTTGGAATACTGCAGTCATTTCTGGTCTCCCAGCTATAGGAAGGATGCTGTTAAACTTGATTTGGAGGTGCTGGTGTTGGACTAGGCCGTACAAAGTTAAAAATCACACAACACCAGGTTGAAGTCCAACAGGTTTATTTGGAAGCACTAGCTTTCGGAGCGCGGCTCCTTCATCGTGGTTTGCAGCGCTCTGAAAGCTCGTGCTTCCAAATGAACCTGTTGGACTATAACCTGGTGTTGTGTGATTTTTAACATTGTTCAACTTAAGAGGGCTCAGACAAGATTCACAAGGATGTTGCTGAGACTGGGGGGGTTTGAGTTATAGGGAGAGGCTGAATAGGCTGGGGCTACTTTCCCTGGAGTGTTGGAGGCTGAGGGATGCCCTTCTAGAGGTTTATAACATCATGAGGGGCTTGGATAGGGTGAATAGCTGGGGGCCGCGACATGAAATTTTGGGGCGCAGGATCTTCAACGGGAAGCTCTGGCTGAAATCAAACTCAGACTATGTGCTCGCAAAATCCTCAAACGCCTCGTGCTTTCTCTCACAGTTGGGATGTTGCAGCAGATGAACTTCAGACAATCTTCACCACACTGAACTTCCCCCTTCCCTCTCCCCCTCCCAAGCCAGGGGCTGATGGTTAGCATTCACTCCTCCCTGCTGTGACTCCATTTTACCCCTCCTAGATTTTGTGGCACCCTGCGGTTTGGGACAAGTTTGAGCTGCTAAGTGAGCAGGACAGGGGGTGTTTTAGCTCCTCAATGGGCAAGGGTTCACAGTTTAGCTTGAACAACACATCCCTGCACTCCCACAACAATCACAGACATTAACCCCCTCCTCCCCCACTGTTTTCCCCAGGAGTTTATAAAATCATGAGGATAGGGTAAATAGACAAGGTCTTTTCCCTGGAGGAGGGGGGGGTGGGGGGGGGGGGTTGGGGGGGGGAGTCCAGGACTAGAGGACATAGGTTTAGGGTGAGACGGGAAAGACATGCAAGAGACCTAAAGGGCACATTTTCACACAGAGGGTGGTACATGTATGGAATGAGCTGCCAGAGGAAGTGGTGGAGGCTGGTACAATTACAGCATTGAAAAGGCATTTGGATGGGTATATGAATAAGAAGGGTGTGGAGGGATATAGGCAAAATGCTGGCAAATGGGACTATATTGGGTTAGGATATCTGGTATCTGGTCAGCATGGACGTGTTGGACCGAAGGGTCTGTTTTCATGCTGCACATCTCTATGACTCTAGAATGTTCCGGAAAGGAGGAGAATGTGTTCAGGAATCAATTGAGAAGAAACTTGATATGGTGCAAGAGTCTGTTAATGGAAATTGTTGGATTAAGTGTCACAATATGGGCACATGGTCATAAGATAGCGGAGCAGAAATTAGGCCATTCGGCCCATCGAGTCTGCTCCGTCATTCGATCATGGATTTGTCAACCCCATTTTCCCACTTCCTCCCCGTAACTTTTGATCTCCTTGGCTGTCAAGATTTTATCTATCTCTGTCTTAAATATACTCAATGACCTGACCTTCACAGCCTTCTGTGGCAATGAATTCCATAGATTGACCACTCTCTGGCTAAAGGTGTTTGGCAGTCACAAACCCTGATGAACAAGGCAGTAGATAGACGCCATGTTAGCTTGACAGTGACTGACACTATTAGGAAGTAATGTCATAGCTGCTGACCAACTGTAATGGAGAATGAGGGACCAGAGTGGGGTGGAAATTAGTTACAAACATGCAGTAAGGTGTTGACTCCATCTCCAAATGAACAATCCATTGATCAGCGAGTGAAGTCTGTCTTTTACATTGATGTAGAGGTTTGCCCTTTGACCCAAAGTAACTTCAAGGGAAGGATCAAATCCCAGAATGCATAGCTGTACGTTGCCAAGGAAGTAGGATTGGTGGGCTGTAGCTGAATCAGGTTACGTAGCTCCCAAGTTGCAAGGAATGATTGGCTGCTTGGGTCAAGGGCTTGGAATCCTAGGCATGGGAGGAATTTGACTGACAAATGAAACAAACCTATTTCAGAAACCCCACCTGTCAAAAAAAGCGGGATTGCTGTTAGTGAGTTCAAAATTATCGTTCTATGCCTTCTCATTTCACTCTATCAGACGTCTCACTATGAAGGTTAGTGCCTGTGCCAGCAATTTATGTTGTCTTGTTAATCCCGTGATTAATGTTTGTTCAAGTTTTTCTTTCAGGTTGGGAAACAGGTGTTGGCTATAAAAAGACAAGCAGCATTACTGGCGATGGAAGCTAGTGAAAGGAGCTGTAAGACTTTGGAGTCAATAAACTCCATCCACACAGGAAGGTGTCTTGGCTTCCTGCCTCACTGTCTTCCCTGGATGCAGGTTGACAATTTAGGTTGTTGACTGTGTGGCCATTTATCAAGACCATCGAAAAACATAGAAAATAGGTGCAGGTGTAGGCTATTCGGTCCTTCAAGCCATGACTGACCTGCAACGTAATTCCAAATACCACTGTGCAGCAGTTGTTTGTTTCTGGGCTAGTATGTAGAGGCTAAAACTGATGATCTAGGGACATGCAGCTGATGTCAGTTTAAATCTTAAATAAGCTTACTAGAATTACATGCCATCACGTGTTTCAAACTCTTTAAATTTCTGTTCTGATTGGATTTATTTTCATCTTCATTTCTTTTGAGTAATGAGTTTCTGTTTTATTGTTAGACCCGAATCTGCAGTATTGTGTGTTTGTATTTCAGTGAGGCACGAATTCTATAAAACAAAAAGAAAGTGCAGTCAAGCCAGATTTCAGTCTGAGATCTGATTTGCCCTATAATGACATCAATGGGAATCAGAGCAAATGCTACAGTGAAGAATTAGATGGGTTAGCTGGCCTCCACCATGTCTGTATGGGTGCATGGCTAGAAATTGAACTGGGCTTGTAGCATAAGCTGTGATGTTAGCCTGTCATTCATTCTTGGTGAAAGCTTATTAAGGGTTGGGGAGATTTTCTACTTGGATATTGAACTGGTTCATGTACTTCCTTGAGTTAGGTGAACAAGATTTAGGTCCGATCAATACTTTGTAGGACAATGTTTTCTTTAATTCGTTTGTGGGACATGGGGAGTGCTGACAAGGAGAGCATTTAGTACCCATTCATAATTGCCTTTAAACTGAGCGGCTTGTTAAGTCTATTCAGAGGGCAGTTTCGAGTTGCCTACATTGCCATGGGTCTGGAGTCATGTGTAGACCAGACCAGGTCAGGACGGTAGATTTCCTTCCCGAAAGGACATTTGCAAACCAGATGGGTTTTTACAGCGAGTGAACGTGGTGGCCATTTGGTTAACCTTTTATTCCAGATTTTCAACGGATTCAAACTTCTCAACCTGTCCTGGTGGGATTTGAACCTCGGGATATGGGCCTGGGATTCAAGGACCGCTCGCCCACTGACACACCTCCACCCAAGCACTTCCCTGGGGTTTTGTGATTGAACGTGTCTTGTGCTCTCCTGCCTAGGACATCCTGGAGTATAAGAAAAAGCAGAGGCCACAGAAAGTGAGGATGCTGGATGGAGCAGTGAAGACGGTCATGATTGATGATTCCAAGACTGTTGGTGAACTACTCGTCCCTATTTGCAGTCGGATAGGTTTGTAATTCCCCCTGTCATTTTGACCAGTTTAAACGGGCTCAGAAGGTGGCCTAGCTGTGGAATTCTCTACTGCAGAAGGTTTTGGAGGCTGAGTCGTAGAGCAGGGAAACAGACCCTTCCCTCTATCCCGTCCATGCTGAACAAGTTTTCCAAACTAAACTAGTCCCACTTGCCTGCGTTTGGCCCGTCTCTAAATATATTTAAGAAAGAATTAGATTTTTAGAAACTAAAAGGTGTCAAGGTGTATGGGGAGAACGTGAGAGTATGGTGTTAGAGAGCGCGCCAACCATGATCAAGGTGGTGGAGTGGGCACAGTAAAGTGGGCTCTGACTGGATTGTAATTTCATTTTACTTGTTTCATGAGTTGACTGAGAAATTACATGAACAAAGTCCTCGTTTTTGACCCAGTGCTTTTGAGTCATAGAGTTATACAGCACAGAAACAGGCCCTTCGGTCCAACCAGTCCAGGCCGACCATGTTCCGAAACTAAACTAGTCCCACCTGCCTGCGCTTGGCCCATATCCCTCAAAATCTTTCCTATTCATCTACTTAGCCAAATGTCTTTTACACTTTGTAACTGTACCTTCATCCACCACTTCCTCTGCAAGTTCATTGAACACATGAACCACTCTCTGTGTAAAATAGATCCCCCGTGTCCTTTTTAAAACTTTCTCCTCTCACCTTAAAATTACGCCTCCTAGTTTTGAACCCTCTCACCTGAGGGAAAATATCTTTGCTATTCTCCTTATCATACTCCTCATGATTTTAAAAACCTGTACAAGGCCATCCCTCAACCTCCTATGCTTCAAAGAAAAAAAAAATCCCAACCTCTCCTTATTTCTCAAACCCTCCATTCCAGGCGACGTCCTGGTAAACCTTTTCTGAATCCTCTCCAGTTTAGTGAAATCCTTCCTACAACAGGCATTGAACACACGATGTCTCAGGCTGTTGGTCGCGGTTCGATAATGTGAGGGTTGGTAAAACGAGTGAAAAGCAGAGGCTGGGAACCGGTCTGAACCAGAACCGACTGGAAGGAGCCAGAAGTGGGTGTGGGGAGTGAGGGAAGGGTGCTCAATGTTTCAGGTTGGAAAATCCAAGAGGCCTTCCCTCTACCTGATTTTGTGCTTCGTCTCCACTGACACTAAGTGAATGCTGTCATTATCCCTTTGTTGGGTGTACGAATCCTTTTCAGACAATTCTTTCGCTCAGCCAACTCACTGAAGAGTCTAGATTAGAGTGGTGCTGGAAAAGCACAGCAGGTCAGGCAGCATCCGAGGAGCAGGAAAATCGATGTTTCGGGGAAAAGCCCTTCATCAGGAATACAGCATCTATTCCTGATGAAGGACTTTTGCCCGAAACGTTGATTTTCCTGCTCCTCGGATGCTGCCTGAACTGCTGCGCTTTTCCAGCACCACTCTAATCTAGACTCTGGTTTCCAGCATCTGCAGTTCTTGTTTTTACCCAGCTCACTGAAGAATCCAGTCTCTGGAAGGTTCCCGCTCCCCAATGATCCCCCTTGGTCATTTTCTAACCAGCCTGATTTTCACACCAGTGTTAGGCCGTTCAGATTTAAACAAGAAAGCTCGACATTTATTCAACAACTTTCACATCCTCAGGGTTTCTCGAAAGCACCTCAGAACCAACAAAATACTTGAGGGGTCACTGCTGTTGTGTTACTTATCCCTCAACGAAGACTTCAAACAGATCATTTGGTTATTCTAACGCTGCTGTTATGTAGGGAAGTTTGGCAATTGATTTGGATACAGTAAGTTCCCACATACAGCAGCGTTAGAATAACCAAATGGTCTGTTTGAAGTCTTCGTTGAGGGTTAAGTATTGAAACAGGAAAATAGAAAGAATAGCTTTCTCTCGTTCCTATTGTGCCCACTTTTGGTCAACTTCCTTGAGAAAGGATGTACTGGCACTGGAGAGGAGGTTCACGAGATTGATTCTGGAGTTGAGTGTGTTGGCTTCTGAGGAGATATTGAGTAGATTGGGATTTATACTCATTGGAGTATAGAAGAATGAGGGGGATCTTATGGAAGCAGATAAAACTATGAAGGGAATAGATAAGATAGAAACAGGGAGGCTAGAACTAGGGGGCACAGCCTCAAAATAAGAGGGAGCAGATTTAGGACTGAGTTGAGGAAGAACTTCTTCACCCAAAAAGTTGTGGAATTCCCTGCCCAGTGAAGCAGTTGAGGCCATCCTGTTGCATGTTTTTAAGGCAAAGATAGGTAGATTTTTGAACGTTAAAGGAATTGTGCGTTATGGTGAGCGGGTGGGTCAGTGGAGCTGAGTCCATAAAAAGAGCAGCCATGATCTTACTGAATGGGGAAGCAGGCTCGAAGGGCCAGATGGCCTACTCCTAGTTCTTATGTTCACTCCACCAACACAATAATGGCTGATCTACTATCTTAATGTCATAGTCCCATGCTTTCCCCACATCCCTTGACAACTTTAGCTTCCAGAAATCTATCTAATTCTTTCCTAAACATATTAGGAAAGCCATATAAGTGGGCGGCACGGTGGCACAGTGGTTAGCACTGCTGCCTCACAGTGCCACAGAGCCGGGTTCAATTCCTACCTCAGGCGACTGTGTGGAGTTTGCACATTCTCCCCGCGTCTGCGTGGGTTTCCTCGGGTGCTCCGGTTTCCTCCCACATTCCAAAAATGTGCAGGTCAGGTGAATTGGCCATGCTAAATTGCCCGTAGTGTTAGGTGCAAGGGTAAATGTAGGAGTATGGGTCTGGGTGGTATATGCTTCGGCGGGTTGGTGTGGACTTGTTGGGCCAAAGGGCCTGTTTCCACACTGTAAGTAATCTAAAATATTGAGTGACTTGACCTTCACAGCCTTCTGTGCTGGAGAATGCCACAAGTTGGCCACCCTCTGAATTTCTCCTCATCTCAGTCTAGAGCAGTCCATATCCTGATGCCAAGACCCTTTGTTCCAGATCCAAGGTCAGGGAAACATCCTCCCTACATCTGGTTGGTCCAGCGCTATCAGAATTTGATACATTTTAGTAAGGTCCTGCCCTCCTCCTCCTAAATTCAAGTGCGTGCATGCCAATCATCCCAACCTCTCCTCATCCAACAAAACTGCCCTCCCACTAACCAGTCCAACAAACTTTCGCTCTCTCTAGGAAAGCATACACTTGTTTAGATAAGCTGAATTTTAGTAAGACGAACAAGGGAGGACTTCGACTCTTAATGGTAGGGCCCTGGGGAGTGTTGTCAAACAGAGAGTCCTAATGGTTCCGGTACATAGTTCCTTAAAAGTGGCACCACAGATAGGTAATGGTAGTAAAGAAGGTGTTTGGCACACTTGCCTTCATTGCTCAGACCATCGGATTTTGGAATTGGGGCATCATGTTGCATTCGTACAAGACGTTGGTGAGGCCACTTTTGGAGTACTGTGTACAGTTATAGGAAGGATATTATTAAATTGGAAGGGGTGCAGAAAAGATTGATCAGAATGTTACTGGGGCTAGAAGGTTTGAGTTACAAGGAGAGGTTGGATAAACTGGGACTTCTTTCACCGGAGCATAGGAGGTTGAGGTGTGACCTTACAGAGGCTAATAAAATCTGAGGGGTATAGATAAGCTAAATAGCAGAAGTCTTTTCCCCTAGGATAGGGGAGTCTAAAACTAGAGGGCATAGGTTTAAAGTGAGAGGAAAAAGATGTAAAAGGGCCTTGATGGGCAACGTTTTCATACAGAGGATGGTTTATATGTGGAATGAACTGTCAGAGGTAGCGGTAGATAGAGGTACAATTACAACATTTATAAGACATTTAGAGATGTACGTGGATAGGAAAGTCTGAGAGGGATATGGGCCAAATGCAGGCAAATGGAACTAGTTTAGTTTGGGAGACTTGGTCAGCATGGACGGATTGGACCGAGGGGTCTGTTTCCGTGCCCTATGACTCTATGACCTTCTTATCAAAGCTGCACAGAATGTTCCAGGTGATTAGCTAGAACTCTGAGGGGAGCGCCCCTGGTATTCATCGAAATATTGAGATCTTTGACCTTCCCGCCCCCAAGACACCTTAGCGGGTGAATGAGGCCTCAGATTAAGTCTTAACTGGTACCCCAACAGTGCAGTGCTCCCTTGGTACTGGAGAGGGAACTGAACCCACAACATTTTGACTGAGAGATGAGCAAATTACCCACTATGTGCCACAAGTGGTCACCCCTGGCATTGACATTGAAGTCTTTGGACACTCCCTCCACCTTCGGCAATCTTCGCCTGGCCCCAGTAAACACTGGTCACATTTCTCTAATTTGCAGGCATCACGAATTATGAAGAGTACTCCTTGATTCAAGATATCATTGAGGAGAAAAAGGAAGATGGAACAGCAACACTGAAGAAAGACAGAACACTACACCGGGATGAGAAGAAGATGGAGAAGTTAAAAGCAAAGCTTCACACTGATGATGATCGTAAGGCCCGTGTTCGTTTAGAAGACAGGTTCTTCAAATGTTCTGGGTTATTGATGGTACCTGGAATCAATTTGAAGTATCATTGAAAATGCAATAACTTAGGAAATAGTCTTAAAGGAAAATACTTACTCGGATGCCAAAATTCCTTTACGATTTAAAAATCTTTGGGTTATATTTTCGGCAGCTATTGAATAATTGGGACTCTCCCAATTCCATTATCTGGGGTGAAGATCAAATTGGTAAAGTCAAACAGTGTGCCTCTGGTTATTTTTTTTGTAAATTCACAAAATTGGACAGCTCTTTCACAGGGCTGACATATGCCGGGCGGGCGGAAAGATGGAGAGGTTCTGTGACCTCCTTCTTGTGAAGTTTCAGACCTGGTTGAAGGCAGTGCACAGGGAGGGGGGGAGCTGTGATCCTCAATGGGTTGGACCCAATGGAGGGGGAGCAACAAGTGAGGATGGTGTTGGCTGATATTTTTGTCTCCGACAGTGAATTGGTTGGATCACAGTCGGACCTTCCGAGAGCAGGGCGTCGACGAAAACGAAACACTGCTGCTAAGACGCAAGTTCTTCTACTCTGACCAGAATGTCGATTCCCGAGACCCAGTACAGCTGAATTTGCTGTATGTCCAGGTACAGGGTCCCTTTCACTGGTTGCTTCACTCTGTGGGGAGACATGGGGTTGAGCCTGATTAGAGAAACTTATGAATCGGAATATTCATGAAAGTGGGTTTGCAGCCTTGGTGCTGAATTACATTGTGGCCATTTTACAGGCGTAAAACAGACACCTAAGCACTTCCCAGCAGGGTCCTCTGCCAGTTCAGCTTCAGCCAGTATCTCGGCTTCTCCCTCTGGACGCTCCTCGGAGAATTAGAATTCCCATTTCCCCACTAGTAAAAGAAAACTAATCGCTGAGGGAAAATGTTTTTTCTCGCATCACCTTTTCTTCATTTGCATGTCACTTTAAATGTACATCCCTCTCGTTCTTGTTCCTTTTTTGAGCGGGAACAGCTTCACCCTCTCTGCTCTATCCAGCCTGCTCATCATTTTGAACGCCTCTGTCAGAAATCCTCCCAGCCACCTTCTCTCCAAGGAGAACAGTCCCAACTTCTTCAATCTATCAGCCTCAGTAAAGTTACTCATCCCCGGATCTATTCTTGTAACTCCTTTCTGCATGCTGTCCAATGTATTCACATCTTTCCTATAATTGTCACGCCCACAACTGTGCATAATACTCGAGCTGACACGCTCACTCCCACTATCACTCTCTCTCCAACTCTTTCACTCTCAGTCTTTCCCTCTCTCTCACTGATACCCTTTCTGTCTCACAGTCACTTGCTTGCTCTCATTTGCATTTATTCTCATTGTCAGTTACTCACGCTCTTTCTTTCTCACTTTTTCTCTCTCTTTTTTTTCTCTTTATCCCTCTCTCACCCTCTTCCTCTCTCACCCTTTTTCCTCTCTCACCCTTTCTCCTCTCTCACCCTCTTCCTCTCTCAATCTCTTCAGCTCTCACATCCTCTCCCACTCTGTCTCTCTCTGAATGTGATTTTATTTTTCTCTCAGTAAAGTTGGTGTGTGCGTGTTGTGTGTGCGTGCGTGTTATATGTGTGTGTGTGTGTGTGTTTTATATTTCACTGGCTCCCTGCTGTTTCAAAGGCTCGAGATGATATTCTGAACGGATCCCACCCAGTCTCCTTCGAGAAAGCCTGTGAATTCGGGGGCATTCAGGCTCAGATCCAGTTTGGACCCTACTTGGAACACAAGCACAAACCTGGATTTCTTGAGTGAGTGTCCGTGTTTTGAGATGGTGCTGTGTGTCAGGGGGACATGGTCTGTTGGGGCCTGCAGGACTGTGGGGGAGGCAGAGTCAGCCAGCAACCTCGAACTCCTGGGCAGGGATAGTTTTCACGTGACGTGCGTGTTGCTGGCTGGGCCCAGCATTTATTGCCCGTCCCTAGTTGCCCCACCAGAAGGTGGGAGTGAGCTGTCTTCTTGAACCGCTGCAGTCCATGGGCCGTAGGTCGACCCACAATGCCCTTAGGGAGGGAATTCCAGGACTTTGACCCAGCGACAGTGAAGGAACGGTGATATATTTCCAAATCAGGATGGACAGTGGCTTGGAGGGGAATTTGCAGGGAGCTGGTATTCCCAGGTATCCTTTTACATGGAAGTAGTCATAGGTTTGGAAGGTGCTGTCTGAGGATCGTGGGTGAATTTCTGCAGTGTACCTTGGAAGTGGTACACACTGCTGCTACTGAGCGTCGGTGGTGGAGGGAGTGGATGCTTGTGGACATGGTGCCAATCAGGTGGGGGCTGCTTTTCCCTGGGTGGTTTCAAGCTTCTTAAATATTGCTGGAGCTGCCCGCATTCAGGATGTGACAGGGATGCATTTCTGACCTGGGTCTATGTGTGGCTGGTGATGATGACTTTAACTCTCTCTTTCTCTTTGTGTGTGTCTCTCTCTCTCGTCTTGTTCTCAGTCTGAAGGAGTTCCTGCCGAAGGAGTACATTAAGCAGAGGAATGCAGAGAAGAAGATCTTCCAGGTATAGCAGCAGTTTCACTCTGAACTGCCCCAGCATGGTGTAGAGCACCTCTCCGACCAGCCCTTTTTCATACAGGAATAGAGAGTGAAAGAATATTAGATGTGAAGCCGGCCGGGGAAGGATGGTAGTGGTACCAATCTTTATGCAGTTCTTCCATTTATTTGTAAACTGAAACTCTACAAGTACACACCCCCCTCCCCCCGCCACAGTTTCAATTGTGGGTTGTGGGAACCTTCTATCTTGTAGGCTGAGGATTAGTGCCATTGAGCCAGCTCCATGCTCCGACACTCCTGGTATGGCACAGAAGGTGCTTTGGGAAGGCAGCGGCCTGGGGAAAAGGGGCCAGGATTCACTGGCCTCCGTTTGCTGTGGGCCCTCTTCTCAACAGCATTTTGTTTCCCATTTGCTTCCTCCGAAACCCTTTCAGACAGTCAGCCTCCAGGGCTTAGGGCCATCAGTAACAGCCTCTCGATTGTCAGAGTCAGGGTCCACCATAGAATCGCACAGCATGGAACCAGACCCTTCGGTCCAAATAGTCCATGCTGACAAGGTTCCTCAAACTAAATTAGTCCCATTTACCTGCATTTGGCCCATAACCCTCTAAACCTTTCCTGTTCATGTACCTGTCCATTTGTCTTCTAAACCTGATCTGGTTCGTTGCACCAAACCACTTTGGTGAGGAACACGGGAACGGCCAGAGTGAGGGTAGGGCCGATCAGGTATAGTGGAGGGAACTTGTGGCTGGAGTCGGAGGAGGTAGTATTTGCTTCAGTATTCACTACTGAGAGGGACCTTGTCGTTTGTGGATGTGGTACCAATCAACCAGCAGCTGCTTTGTCCTGGATGGTGTCAAGCTTCTTAAATATTGGAGCTGTCCCCATTCAGGGGGTGACAGGGAGGCAGGCTGATACACTCCAACAGAGTGATGTTAATAAGGAGGAGATGCTGGAAATTTTGAAAAGCATAAGGATAAATAAGTCCCCTATGCAGGTCAGGATATACCCAAGATTACTACGTGAAGTGAGGGAAGAGATTGCTGCACTTTTGGTGATGATCTTTGTATCCTCATTGTACACTGGAGCAGTACCGGATAATTGGAGGGTGGCAAATGTTATTCCCTTGTTCAAGAATGGGAATAAAGATAACCCTGAGAGTCTTTTATCGGTGGTGAGCAAATTATTGGAGAGGATTCTGAGAGACAGGATTTAAGATTATTTGGAAAAGCATAGTTTGATTAGAGATAGTCAGCCTGGCTTTGTCAGGGGCAGGTCATGCCTCACAAGCCTTATTGAATTCTTTGAAGATGTGACAAAACACTGATGAAGGCAGAGCAATGGATGAGGTGCATATGGATTTTAGCAAGGCATTTGATAAGGTTCCCCATAATAGGCTCATTCAGAAAATCAGGAAGCATGGGATACAGGGAAGTTTGGCTGTCTGGATACAGAATTGGCTGGCCCATGGAAGGTGGTAATAGATGGAAAGTATTCAGCCTGGAGCTTGGTGATCAATGATGTTCCATAGGAATCTGTTCTGGGATCTCTGCTCTTTGTGCTGTTTATAAATAACTTTGATGAGGAAATGGAAGGGTGGGTTAGTAAGTTTGCCAAATGACAAGAAGGTTGATGGAGTTGTGGATAGTGTGGAGGGCTTTTGTAGGTTACAGTAGGACATTGATAAGATGGAGAGCTGAGCTGAAAATGTGTTGCTGGAAAGGCGCAGCAGATCAGGCAGCATCCAAGGAACAGGAGAATCGACATAAGCCTTCGGGCATAAGCCTTTCTTCAGGATCCTCGATTCTCCTGTTCCTTGGATGCTGCCTGACCTGCTGCGCCTTTCCAGCAACACATTTTCAGCTCTGATCTCCAGCATCTGCAATCCTCACTTTCTTCTCAAAGATGCAGAGCTAGGCTGGTAAGTGGCAGATGGAGTTCAACCTGAAAAATTGTGAGGTATGTTAATTTTGGAAGGTTGAATTTGAATGCAGATTACAGGGTCCAACGCAGGATTTTTGGCAGTGTGGGAAGAAGAGGGATCTTGGGGTCCATGTCAATAGATCCCTCAAAATTGCCACCCAAATTGATAGGGTTGTTAAGAAGGCGTATTTTGTGTTAGCTTTCATTAGCAGGGGGATTGAGTTTAAGAGCCGCAAGGTTATCCTGCAGCTCTATAAAGTCCCAGTTAGACCACACTTGGAATATCGTGTGCAGTTCTGATCGCCTCATTATAGGAAGGATGTGGAAGCTTTAGAGAGGGGTGCAGAGGAGATTTACCAGGATGCTGTCTGGAATGGAGGGCATGTCTTTGGAAAAAAGATTGAGGAAGCTAGGACTTTTCTCATTGGAGTGAAGAAGGATGAGAGGTGACTTGATAGAGGGGTACAAGATGATGAGAGGCATAAATAGAGTGGGTAGCGAGAGACATTTTCTCAGGGTGGAAATGGCTATCATGAGGGGATATAGTTATAAGGTGATTGGAGGAAGTTTTAGGAGAGATGTCAGAGGTAGGTTCTCTACACAGAGAGTGGTGGGTGCATGGAATGCACTGCCAGCAGTGGTAGTATAGTCAGTTATGTTAGGCACATTTAAGTGACTCTTAGGCACATGGATGATAGTCAAATGTTGGGTATGTAGGTTAGTTTGATCTTAGAGTAGGATAGAAGTAACGTGTAACAATGTGGGCCGAAGGGCCTGTACTGTTCTATGTATTGTAACTGTACCTGCATCTACCACTTCCTCTGGCAGTCTGTTCCGTATACACTCAGATCTTCATTGTTTGCTTGCATGATATTCTTGTAACAGAGGTGTGGACTCCCAGCAGATCATGGCCCACTGGCCCCATCCCCAAACTCACCCAACCTGCTCATCCCTGGACTGTAGGGAAGAATTTTCAACACGGCCAGTCCAGCTAAGCTGTACATCTTTGGTCTGTGAGAGGAAACCCACGCAGACACGGGGAGAATGTGCAATCTCCACACCGACGGTCACCCGAGGCTGGAATCAAACCTGGGTCCCTGGCGCTGTGAGGCAGCAGTGCTAACCACTGAGCCACCGTGCCAATTAGTGAGATGAACGAAGACGAGTGGAGAGTGCGAAATGGTCAAGAAAAATTAGCAGGAAGGGAGTTATTACCCAAAGAAGTTAAACAAAAATCGCTTCAGCAAATACTTATTTTCTGATCTGGTTCCTTACACTAGGAACACAAGAACTGCGGGGAAATGACTGAGATTGAAGCAAAAGTCAAATATGTTAAGTTGGCTCGCTCGCTTCGAACCTATGGGGTGTCATTCTTTTTGGTGAAGGTAAGAATTTTGCTTGCTTGCCCAGTTTTCACGTGCTTTCGGTGACCAGCTGCACTCAGTTTGTGAAAAAGTGAGTTGTTGTTGCGTGTGTCAAACATTCAGCAAGCATTCAGTGACCAACACTCGAAGCTATTATTCCTGGACGTAGTGCTCCCTGAATTTGTCTGTTGGGTTAAGTGACTGAGTTGTTGGGAGCTGAAACACGAAAGTGGTATTATTGAACACAGCACAGAAATTCCTTTTTATTCATTCATGAGATAAAGGCATCGCAGACTAGCCCAGCATTTATTGCTCATCCCTTATTGCCCAGAGGGCAGTTAAGAGCCAACCACATTGCTGTGGGTCTGGAGTCACATGTAGGCCAGACCAGGTAAGGATAGCAGTTTCCCTCCCTAAAGGACATTACTGAACCAAATGGGTTTTTTTCCGACAATCGACAATGGATTCGTGGTCATCATTAATCTCTTAATTCCTGATTTTGTTATTGAATTCAAATTCTGCCATGGCAGGATTTGAACCTGGGTCCTCAGAACATTACCAGGGTTTCTGGATTAACGCAAACAAAAAGAAAAATTGCTGGAAAAGCTCAGCAGGTCTGGCAGCGTCTGTGGAGAGAAATCAGAGTCAACGTTTCGGGTTGAGCAACCCTTCCTCGGAATTGACCCGACCGAACTCTGATTCCTTTCCACAGGTGGCCAAACCTGCTGAGGTTGACCAACAATTTCTGGGTTTTGTTTCTGACTTACGGCATCCGCAGTTCTTTCAGTTTTTATTTTGTATAGTTCTCTGGATTGACAGTCCATCGATAATCCCACTAGGCCGTCGCTCCCCAATAAGTGAAAACAGAAGGAGATGATTCTGCCCCATCGAATTTGCTGTGCCATTGGAAATGATCATAACTGACCTTTGATTTTGGTTTCTCTTTCCCCTCCAGTCTCCATGTCTCTCAGTTCCCTGAGACATCAAAGACTTTGCTTATTGTAGTCTTCAATGTCGTGAACGAGTGAGCACCTAATCTCCAATGGGATAGAGAGTTCCAAAGAACCTCACCCCTTTTGATCAAGTACAACTTGTTCAGCTATAACGCGCATTTCATTAACACTAATTCACGGTAACACAATTGAATACGTGGGGACACTGTTTCTAAAGCTCAAACTTTTAAAACGTGTGTTGGCAGGAATGCGATTACATCACCGACACTTGGAACGCTGTTCCCAAAGTGCAATTTTTCTGTCATGCGGGGATGCATGAGAATGCAGCCATTGCATTATAGAAAAGCTATCTGTAACTTCTCCTCGCCTCGTTTGTCAATGATTGGCCTTTTATCATGAGGCAGTGGCCTCTATGTTACGATGGAAACCATCTCTGAGTCAACCCAATTAAGCCCCCATAGAGTGGACTGTAAATCTTTGTCTGTCTGTCTCTCTCTCTCTCTCTGTCTCTCCAGAATAATCAAAAATGGGATATGATTTCCGAAATAATTTAAATTTAATTGTTGTTACCGATTGCTAACCTTGTTGGTTGAAACCCTGAATGGAGGTCTGGATGAACAGTTGGGTGCAGCTGTTACCTGGGTCTACGTTTGGAATTGGAGATCACAATTGGTTCTTCAGAAATAAGCATGTTTCAGCAATGCCAGTCACCAATTTCACTCACTGATGTCCTTGAGCAGTAGGGGATTCCCGTGATGCACTGGTAGTGTCCCTGCCTCTCAGCCAAAAGGCTTGTACAAGTTCCAATTGCTCCAGAAGTGGAGAACAATATTTCTGAGCAGGTTGATGACAAAAGGTCTATAATAAATGGCTGTGTTGTTAAATTAATATTTGAGTGCTCTTGTACTGTAGTGGTTGTGTCCCTACCTCTGGACCAAGACACCTAGGCATTATATTTCTGAAGAGGAAGTTTCGAAAATCTCTCTCTCGGGACAGTCTTACTTAATTGCACTGTTTTTCATCCTTTACTTGATTGATTCGGTTAAATTCCTGATAATGTGGAAACAGGCCCTTTGGCCCAATCAGCCTACACCGACCCTCCAAACAGTAACCCACCCAGATCCATTTCCCTCTGACCAATGCACTGAACACTATGGGCAAATTCACCTGACCTGCACATCTTGGGATTGTGGGAGGAAACCCACACAGACACAGGGAGAATGTGCAAACTCCACCAGGCAGGCGCCTGAGGCTGGAACCGAACCTGGGACCCTGGTGCTGTGAGACAGCAGTGCTAACCACTGAGCCACCATGCCACTCGCTTCTTGGCCCCTCATTAAGATGATGCCAAGTCTGTGCCAAGCAATAAATTTCCTTCAGTCTGTACTGTCATTGACCCAAACCCTCACCTTAGCCAAACTATCTGGTTCCAGTCTTAGGCCTCCTTTTCCCTCATCGTGGATTCAGTGATGGTAATGCCATTGAAAAGATTCAAGGCAAGGAGACTGGCCTTACTTTCCTTGGATCAGTGAAGATTATGAGATGACGTTATTGAGATGTTCAAAATTATGAAGGATTTTCAGAGCATAAAGAAGGATATTCTGTTTCTACAAGTTGGTGTGTCAGTAACTATTTAAAGAGAGAGCAAGGAGTGAGATGAGGAGAAATTTCTTCACTCACAGAATTGTTACGATTTAGAATACACTGCCTGGGAGATTGAGGGTGGCTGATTCCATGCAAGGTTTCCAGAAGAGAGCTGGATACGTATTTAAACACGGTGAAGGTTAGAGAGCTATGGAGATAGGGCTGGAGAGTGGGGCTACCTGGCTCGCTCCTTCAGGAGCCAGTACAGACATGATGGGTGGATTGGCCACCTATCGTACTATAAAATTTGATGATTCCATGATCATTTCTGTGCCCGGGGTCTTGATTTCAGAGAAGGGCCCATTGCTGCTGTCTGCAAGGTCTGATGGGAGGAAGTGATGGGGTGGCCTTTGCTCCTGAAGAGTCGGGTGGGATGGTCGGCCATCTTTACTGCAAATGGGCGGGGCAGTTCACTGAACGGGCAATCCCATCCATTGTATTTGGAAAATCTAAAAGATTGGCACCAGTGTCATGTTGGGTGAATCTTTACATATGAATGGCATTTCCTTTCCTTTTAGGAAAAAATGAAGGGGAAGAACAAGTTAGTACCTCGACTCCTGGGCATTACCAAGGATTCCGTGATGCGTGTCGACGAAAAGACCAAAGAAGTGATGCAGGAGTGGCCACTCACAACTGTCAAACGCTGGGCTGCTTCTCCGAAGAGTTTCACTCTGGTAGGATACTGGGGAAGAGGTTGTTCTCACTGCCCAGAGTTGCTGAGCTTTTTGTTAGTGACTGAGCCAGCTTGCTCACGGATAGGTCATGAAAGCTGAGAAGCCCCTTAAGCTTTTGTTTTCCCAGATAATGGGGGCACTGTATGAAACAGAACCTGATCCCAGAAACCTGGGAGATCCCAGAGAGTTTGATCAGCTTCAGCAGATCTCCAAAGACCCATTCCTTGGGTTCTCAGCTCCTTTAAGCGTGACATCCACCATGACATCTCTGGGATCTTCTTAGGCTGATGAAGAAGGCGTTATCTGTGAGGGCCCCAATATAGGAATGGGGCAACGGGATGACTCCCCATCAATTATAGAATCCCCACAGTGTAGGAACAGTCCACTCAGCCCATTGGGTCCACATCAGCCTTCTGAGAAACATGTCACCCAGACCCAATCTCGTACCCTATCCCTGTAATCCTGCATTTCCCATGGTTGACCCACCTAGCCTGCACATCCCTGGACAACATGGGACAATTTCACACGGCCAATCCACCTGATCTGCATATCTTTGGACTGTGGGAGGACATCCACACAGACACAGGGAGAACTTGCAAAATCCACACAGTCTGGGATCGAACCCATGTCCCTGGCGCTGTGAGGCAGCAGTACTAACCACTGAGCCACCGTGCTGCCCTTAGGAATAGCCAGTCCCTGCCTACCTTTAGCTTGCTGGTGTCTAAGGAGAGACGGTTGCCGTGGTGATTGGGAACGATGGGAGGTTTGTGCTATATTGGAGGCCACAGAGCAGGTACAGCCACAGTGAAGCCAACACTGGAACAGAATCACTCTTTGGACCCAGGAATGCAGTGAGCACATTCACTTGAAGTGCTTGTCCTCATGGGTTATTTGTGCCAACGTGTGCACTCTGCAGCTGGCAGAGTGAAGGCTTTAAGCCCTGAGCCACACTGAACCAGATCTGGTCTAACGCTTGGTGTCAAGGGCAGGCATCAGTTCATAGAATCCCTACAGTCTGGAAACAGGCCATTTGGAGCAACAACCGACCCTCCAAAGAGTAATCCACCCAGACCCATTCCCTACCCTATTACTCGACATTTTCCCCGGACTAATGCACCTAACTTACACAACCCTAAACACTACAGGCAATTTAGCATGGCCAATCCACACTAACCTGCACATCTTTGGATTGTGGGAGGAAACCGGAGCACCCAGAGGAAACCCATGCAGACATTGGGAGAATTTGCAAACTCCACACACAGGCAGTTGCCTGAGGTTGATGATGTGGTTGTCACAGATTGACTGCCAAGTCACTGTATATCCCGCCATTTGACGGTGGAGGGTGGGGCGAAGTAGGTTACCCTCCCAACCTTTTACAGCCCTGCACTTTTGGACAACGTCAAGAATTGGGAAGTGGCTGACGTTTGGAATGTGAATGCTCTTGAGACTATGTTCCATTTTCACGAGGCTGTTGGTCCAAGTATTCATGAAATTCGGTCTTGCTCTGTAGGATTTTGGAGAATACCAGGAAAGCTACTATTCAGTTCAGACGACAGAGGGTGAACAGATCTCTCAGCTAATTGCAGGTTATATCGACATCATCCTCAAGAAGGTCAGTACACTTGTCTAGAACAAACTGAAGACTCAAAGGTATGCGACTAATCAAAGTTCATCATTCTAATAACCCGACTGATGAGAAAGTGAGGACTGGGGATCAGAGTCAAGAGTGTAGTGCTGGAAAGCACAGCAGGTCAGCAGCATCTGAGGAGCAGGAGAATCGACATTTCGGGCATAAGCCCTTCATTGGGAATGATTCTTGTCAAATATCAGCCAAAATCCTATCTCTCTTTCTACTATCCAATTGATTCCTGTCAAGTCTACACCCTGCTGGCCAGATGTTTTAGGCTCTCTGATCAGTTCCTGCTCTGCCTCAGCTCTGAAACAGCTCAAATCCGAGTCACATCATTGCTGCCTTTGCCTTTGCTCAACTTCTCAAGGGGTTTGTCCATCCATTATGCACCTCTGAACCACCTCCGTGACGTTGTCCTCACTCTCCCAGTCTTGCCTGTCCCTCCCCAGCTGCCCCCTACAGAAAAATGTCTTCCCCAGTTTTCTGAGCGGAGAATAATAAATCTGGGCTGTCTGGTTGCTCAGTTCCTTTGCAACAGTTATATTTCCAACTTTGAAATGCTTTCTGGTTGCATCGCCATAGTCTTACCAAACCATAGGGGCTGCTCTCTCATTTGAGAGAGAAGTGACTGGTGGTGATTTAACCTGAGGGCCAGCAGACCTCAGGTGAGGGAAGAGGTTGAGAAGGAGAGCCCTTCATGGTAACCTCAAACCGGTGATGGGAATTGAACCCACGCTGTTGGCATAATATTGCTCTTTAAATCGATTCCCTTTGGGATGCTTTAAATCATAAAGAAATATTTACGATGACCGAATGGTTTAAATGGTAACTTTCCTGGGCCAGAGCAGTTGGTTGGTAATTGCATTGATTACTATCAGCTTCCAACTATTAGCAGCTGAATTGTCCTTCCTTAGTTGAATGGGCAAATAATATGCAAAATTAAGCAAGTTAGAGTTATATAGCACAGAAACGGACCCTTCGGTCCAACCAGTCATTCTGACCATAGTTAAACAAGTCCCACCTACCTGTACTTGGCCCATATCCCTCCAAACTTTTCTTATTCATGTACTTATCCACAAGTTTTTTAGTTTTTTTTAACTGTACCCTCATCCACCACTATTTCTGGATGTTCACTCCCCACACAAACCACTCTGTGTAAAAAAAAATTGCCTCTCATTTTTTTTTAATGTTTCTCCTCTCAACTTGGAAGTATGCCCCCTGATCTTGATATGCCCCACCCAGGGGAAAAGACACCCACCATTTGTCTTATTGACACCCTTCATGATTTTACAAATCTGGATGAGGTCACCCCTCACCTTCCTACACTCCAGTGAAAAAAAACCCAGCCTATCCAACCTTTTCTTATAACTCAAGCCACTCAAGGTTCTCAAAGTCAAGGACAAGATGCTGTTTGTTAAAAAAAAAATGAAGCTATTGGATGTGGGTTTGCTCGCTGAGCTGGAAGGTTCATGTCCAGATGTTTCGTCACCCTACTAGGTAACATCTTCAGTGGGCCTCAGGCGAAGCACTGTATATGATTCCTGCTTTCTATTTATATGTTTGGGTTTCTTTGGGTCAGTGTTGTCATTTCCTGTGGTGATTTCATTTCCTGTGGCGATGTCATTTCCTGTTCTTTTTCTCAGGGGGTTGTAGTTGGGGTCTAAATCGATGTGCTTGTTAACAGAATTCCAGTTAATATGCCATGCTTCTAGGAATTCTCGTGCGTGTCTCTTTTTGGCTTGTCCTAAGATGGATATGTTGTCCCAGTTGAAGTGGTGTCCTTCCTTATCTGTATGTAAGCTGAAGCTGTGTAAAGACCAGTCAGTATTTGGTTATATCATTAAGTAGGAGAAAGTGAGGACTGCAGATGCTGGAGATCAGAGTCGAAGAGTGTGGCGCTGGAAAAGCACAGTCAGTCAGGCAACATTCAAGGAGCAGGAGAATCAACGTTTTGAGCATAAGCTCTTCAGTCATGATGAAGGGTTTATGCCCAAAACATCGATTCTCCTGTTCCTCGAATGCTGCCTGACCAGTTGCGTTTTTCCAGCACCACATTCCTCGATACTGTATTATTAAATGACTGTTTGAGACTGGGGTGGGGGGTTGGTTATAGCTTAATGAAGGGGAGGGGCCTGTGTTAGAAAGATAGGGAAATGGGGCTGATGGGATTGGGACTGTGGCTCATGTTTGAGACCAACACCATCATCGATCGGTTGGGTTAGAAGAGCTTGTTTCTTGGTTGTCTTTTATGTGAGATTCCTGGAGAAGTCTCTAGATTCTTTGGACAATTATAGTGAGAGTGATAACAGCACAGCCTTGACTGCATGAGTTTGTGATGTCTCTAACACTTCCTCCTTCCTGTAGAAGCAAAGTAAGGATCGATTTGGACTGGAAGGGGATGAAGAGTCAACAATGCTGGAAGAATCGGTCTCTCCAAAAAAGTAAAGAATCAGAGCTATTTTACCATAATTATTCTTGCACCTCCTCACCAGAATATACATAAACCTTCCTACTGACTGAAATCTGAAATGTTTGGTTAGAGGTCAAGCATGTTTGCCTTGTTCCAAAATCCTCATGCATATGGTTTTTCCGAACCGACTGTTTGCATCAATCTAAATTGTGAGCTCCATTTAGGAGTTGCTCTGAGTCGGAAGATGGTGGGTTCAAGTCTCACTCTGGAATTTGAGCACATCATTGTCATGCTGACCCTCCCACTGAGGGAGCGTGGCACCTTGTTGAGGGGAATGCTCCTCAGAGTCTCCCCACCTTCCTTTCCTGGAGAGATCTCCTGGCACTGGTTTCAAGATGAGCTATCGTTCCTAGTGTCGCAGTCCATGGTTATCTCCCTATCCAACATCGCCAATAATGAATAATCTGCTCATTGTCACACTGCTGTTTCATAGAAGCTTAGAATCCCTACAGTGTGGAAACAGGTCATGCGGCCCAACAAGTCCGCACTGAGCCACCGAAGAGTGACCTACCCAGACTCAATCCTCCACCCTCAATTTACCTAACACTATGGGCAATTTAGCGTGGCCAATTCACCTAATCTGTGCATTTTTGTGTATGTGGGAGGAAACCCATGCAGACACGGGGAGAATGTGCAAACTCCGCACAGGCAGTCACCAAAGGCTGGAATCTAACCCAGGACCCTGGTGCTGTCAGGTAACAGTGCTAACCACTGACCAACGATGTGCTCCAACACTGTAGCTGTTTGTTGGGAGCTTCCCATTTGCAAATTGGCTGCTGCATTTCTTCCACGGCGACTACATGTCGTCCCACGATGGCATAAGGCGCTGCGCAAATTCTGAATTTTTTTTGACAGCGGTATGAACCCTGGCCACCGGTGAATGACTCTCCTGCCCTTAACTCTCCACAGATCCACCATACTGCAGCAGCAGTTTAATAAGACGGGGAAGATTGAGCACGCGTCGGTGGCGCTGCCAGCTGTGATGAGGCCGGGCGCGGGCGGGCCGGAGAGCTTCAACACTGGCACCATGCCAGCTCCTCAGCAGCAGATCCTGAGCGGGCAAATGCACCGGGGCCACATGCCCCCACTGGTAGGAATCTGGAATTACGATTTCTGGACAGCAGTCCACTTGTTCAGTCCACCACCAGTGAGAACTCACTTCACAGTTTGTCATGTTTTTCAACAATGCATTAACACCAAAGTTCATTTACTGCTCCCATTCCTTTGGAAGCTCTTTGATTTGCAATTTGGATTCAGTTTCTTGATTTTTATTTTCAATAAGTTAAAATGTTTGTCTTAAAATAATTTCACCACTGATTTACGTTGATTAATATGCATCTTTTATCTTTGAAAGAAATGTACAACTTGATCCTAACTGGCTTTGCTAATTTGCTCTGCCTAACAGACATCCGCACAGCAAGCATTAATGGGAACCATTAACTCCAGTATGCAGGCGGTTCAGCAAGCTGAGTCTGACCTGACTGAGATAGATAACTTACCCCCACTGGGGCAGGACATGGTGAGTCTGTTTGCTCCCACTTCACTCCTTGTTTCAAATCGGCGTGTCTCAAATAGGAAAGCACTGGGCCTGAGTTTATTCTCCTGAAGTATTCAGCACGCTTTCGTCTATTAGCAGGGACTCTCTTCAGTCGTGCATTTGGGGTTTTTGAAATGGCGGCATTGTGATGGGGCCAGAGCCCCGGGTTAATGTTCTTGGCGACGTGGGTTCGAATCCTGTCACAGGCAGATCGTTAAAATCCAGAATTTAGAATACAAATACAGTCTAATGCCGACTGTGTGACCACAGTCAATTGCTGTTAAACACCCACCTGGTTCTTTTTCGGGGAAGGAAATCTGCTGTCCTTACCTGGTCTGGTCTACATGTGACTCCAGACCTACAACCATGTGATTGGTTCTTAACGAAAGCTTCTGACCTAAATCATCGACTCCCCTTCTCTTCTGATGCTGCGGTGCTTTACCCAGCTCCACTCTGACTCTCCAACATCTGCAGTTCCCACTATCTCCAAGTTGATTCGTAACTGCCCTCTGAAATGACCCGACGAGCAATTGGGTTCACGGGGTTCCGAAGCAAAAAAAAACCTTGACCTTGCCGTTCGTGTTCACGTCCTGTACATGGGAGGGGTCTGGGCGTTTGATGGGAGGGGTCTGGGTGTTTGGGCTAACCCCCTCTGTTCCTCTTCCAGTGTTACCTGTGAATATCGAAACCCCCAGTCCAGCCATAGTGGCTATCGAGGCCTGCAACTGTTTGCAGAATGGGTTGCTGTATCATAACTGACTGAACAATGTCAGGCCGTTTGGCCCATCTAATTTTTGCTGGTGTTGATCAGCGTTTGTAGGAAGGTGATGTTCTTTCCCTGGTCATTGAAGAGCAACTGGCATTGTTGAATGTGACCATATTGTTTTTGCCCATTCTCAGGCTGGCTGGGTCCACATTTATTAAAAAGGGCACTTTATCTGGGGTTGCGCAGATTCCAGTGCCATGTGAATTTGGTCAGTCAATATCCTGAGAGTAACAAGACCGTTTTCTTTACTCGACACTGTATTCCTCTATTCTGTTCTTTCCTCAGTGTGTCCGCACTGTTTTCCTCGGTCTCTTGAGTGTTTCCAGATTATCAGCACAATTTTTTTCTCCTTGGATTTATAGCAAACAGTCTTATATGCAGGATGCCAAAATTTGATATTTTAAACATGAGTCACTCACAGTTATGGTGGTCATAACCTGTGCTCATCGACGTTTGCCTGTTCACAAATCGCTCAGTGGTCAGTCAGGATGTGAAACTCAGGAGGGAAATGAGAAGGGGACTTGTTTAATGGTTGTTGGAAAAGGAGATACCGTACCCTGACAGCTTCTGCTCATCCATCTGATTTAGTATCCCACTCATGACTGCCAGACTACTCAGACCTCTTGGCATCATGGTAGCCTACAAACCCACCAACACACTAAAACAGCAGCTAATGAACTTGAAAGACCCTATACAGACAACAAGCAAAACTATTGTCATAAACAAAATACCTTGCAAGAACTGTAACAAACACTACATTGGACAAACAGGCAGAAAACTAGCCACCAGGATACATGAACATCAACTAGCCACAAAAATGACATGACCCACTCTCATTCGTATCCTGACATACAGTTGAGGAAGGACACCACCTTGACTGGGATAACTCATCCATCCTAGGACAAGCCAAACAGAGACATGCGCAAGAATTCCTAGAAGCATAGCATTCCAACCGGAACGCTATCAACAAACACATTGACTTGGATCCCGTTTACCACCCACCAAGAAAATGAACAGGAAATGACATTACCAACTCAAGCAAACCTAAACTCATAAATAGAAAGCAGGCTATACCACCAGTACTTCATCCGGAGGCATGCTGATGTTACCCAGTTTGGAGGCGAAACGTCAGAAAATGAATCTTCCAGCTCAGCGAGCAAACTTACATCCACATCCATCCTACTCATTCTGTTCCCAGTAGCCCACTGGGAAAGTAATGTCATTTGCTCTAATTGTGGAAATGGATTGGATGGGCTCTACAGTTGAGTTTTTTTTAAGCAGAGTTATACAACACGGAAACCAACTCTTCGTTCCAACTCATCCGTGCCGACCAGCTATCCTGAATTAGATTAGATTAGATTCCCTACAGTGTGGAATCTGGTCCCATTTGCGAACATTGGGTCCATATCCCTATAAACCTTTCCGATTCATGTCTCCATTGAATGTTGTATTTGTACCAGCCTCCACCACTTCCTCTGGCAGCTCATTCCATACACGTACCACCCTCTGTGTTAAAAAGTTGCCCCTTAGGTCTCTTTCAAATCTTTCCTCTCTCAAAGCTATTCCATATAATAGATCTCAGTGAGAGGTCTGAGAGCAGACAGCACAGTATACATTGGCGTTAAAGGTGGCTAGGACTTGGATCAGATGTGACTCAGAATGGTTTTTTATTTGTTCTTTCACAGAATGTAGGCATTGCTGATAACATTTATTACCCATCCTTAATTACCCAAAAACAGTTAAGAGTCAACCGCATTGCTGTGGGTCTGGAGTCGTATGTAGGCCAGACCAGGTAAAGATGGCAGTTTCCTTCCCTAAAGGAGATTAATGAACAAGATGGATTTTTATGACAAATGACAACAGTTTCATGGTCATCATTAGATTTTTAACTCCAGACATCTATTGAATTCAAATTCCACCATCTGCCGTGGCGGGATTCGAACCTGGGTTCAGAACGGGTTTAATGGCAACACATGTCCTGAGGGTGTTCTCCGGTGTAGATAGCGGTTGCTCTGGGATGGGAGCCATTGGCATCCTGATGACATTGCTGCTGATTTCCGTCTCCCCCCCCCCTGCCCCCCCCCCCCCAGGCATCCAAGGTGTGGGTCCAGAACAAGGTGGATGAATCGAAGCACGAAATCCACTCGCAGGTCGATGCAATCACAGCGGGGACAGCCTCGGTGGTCAACCTCACCGCCGGTAAGTCCCGGCTATTCCAAGCACCGTCACTTCAAGCTGGGTGAAAGCCTTTCCCGATTCAGTGGTACCCGCGCCAACCCACCTTCTGTTGTCTTTGTCTGACCAAGTGATGGAGAATGAAGCTTAAAACATGGATCCCATTGGGCCCTGGGGACTTAGCCACCTTAATGCTCTTCAAGAGACTGAGCATCTGTTCTTCCTTAATCTCACAATGCCCTAACAGTTTAGCATGCTCCACACCAGTCTCATTCTCCTTCTCCTGGGTGAATACTGACACAAAGTACTCATTTAGGATCTCACCCACATTCTCTGTCTCCAAGCACAAATTCCCTCCTTTATCCTTGAGTGGTTCCACCGTCTCCCTAGTTATCCCTTTAATTTTAATGTATGCATCTCATCCCTTGGGATTCTGTTGCTAATGAAATGCTTCCCATTTCATGGCCCCTTCTTGTTCTCCTAAATCCCTACCTGAGTTCTTTCCTGCTTTCTTCATACTCCTCATGTGCCTGGTCCAGTTTTGGCTTCATAAACCTTATAAAATGTTTGACTAAATTCACAGCCTCCCACGTTATCCAAGGGGCCAGTTGGTGCAGTTGGAGTGTGATCTATCATTCTAAGAAGAAATGTGACATTGATCTTTGAAATGGAATGTGTTTTTTCCTTACACGGGCAGGAGGCTAGTGTGATGGGGGAGGTGAATGTGGCACGGAGGGGGGGGGGTTGAGTGTGATGGAGAGGAGGGTGAGTGTGATGAGGGGATGTGTTGATAAGGGGGTGAGTGTGACGGAGGGTGGGTGTGACGGAGGGGAGGGTGAGTATGATAAGGGGGCAAGTGTAACGGAGGGGAGGGTGAGTGTGATGAGGTGGTGAGTGTGTCGGAGGGGAGGGTGAGTGTGATGGAAGGGGGGTGAGTGTGAGGGGAGGGTGAGTGCGATGAGGGGGAGAGTGTGACGGAAGCGGGTGAGTGTGACGGAGGGGAGGGTGAGTGTGATGAGGGGTGTGTGTGTGACGGAGGGGAGGGTGAGTGTGATAAGAGGTGTGTGTGTGATGGAGGGGAGGGTGAGTGTGATGAGGGGTGTGTGTGTGACGGAGGGAAGGGTGAGTGTGATGAGGGGGTGAGTGATGTGGGGTTGTGTGTGACGGAGAGAGGGGTGAGTGTGTTGCAGAATTTGACGACCCCCCCCCCCCCCCCCCCCCCCCCCAATGCACAGCCTGTCAGCACAGAGAGGAGAAAAGGAGCACGTGCTTCGACTGCTCCGGGACTCAGTAATGAGAGAGTGTGTGTGTGTGTGTGTGTGTGTGTGTGAGTGAGAGAGAGAGAGACTATGGGAGTAATGTGATGGCAGGAGGAGCAGGGCTGAGTGACGTGACGCGGAAAGCTGGGACAGGTTGTAAGTAGCGATGCTTCCCTCCAGGAGATCCCGCAGACACCGATTACACAGCGGTGGGCTGCGCCATCACCACCATCTCCTCCAACCTGACGGAGATGTCCAAGGGGGTGAAGATGCTGGCCGCTCTCATGGACGATGACGTTGGCAGTGGGCAGGACCTCCTGCGGGCCGCGAGGACGTTGGCTGGCGCCGTGTCTGACCTGCTGAAGGCAGTCGAACCTTCGTCAGGGGAGGTGAGCTGGCGGGAAGGGGAGGGTGATGAGTCACGAGCTGGGTGGGGGTGGGGTGGAGTGGGCATCGTGAAAACATTTCTCGTTGAAGTCTGAAATGCAAAGAAATTGAGAAAATTGAATGGGCAGTCACACAGTTTCTGGCTTTGGGAAACATATTTATGGCTGTTAGTTCTGCCGGCTGGCGTTGGAGAATAACATCAAACAAATACAGAGGCCATTCAATCCATCATGCCAGTACTGGCTCTTTTGAAAGAGCAATCCCACTAGCTCTGCTTTGTCCCAATAGGCTGGTTTTATTTCACCTTTTCCAATGAAGGTCCAACTGAATCCCCATTTCCGTTCCGCCTCTGCCTGATCTGTGCAATAATGCACAGTGTGTGATATGGTCTTGAGCTCCTGTTATGAAATGGATGTTACCCCACCTCCTGAGTCACTGAGCTGGAGTAAGAGCGATGCAAACCTTTGCTGGGTTCTTTAGGCCAAAGGTTTTGACACTTATTGCCGTGTCCCTGTCATTGGGGACTGGTAGTCTTTCTTAATCTGAAGTTAAAAACCACACAACACCAGGTTATAGTCGAACAGGTTTATTTGGAAGCACTAGCTTTCGGAGCACTGCTCCTCCATCAGGTGGCTATGAGCTAGTGCTTCCAAATAAACCCATTGGACTATAACCTAGTGCTGTGTGAGTTTTACCTTTGTCCGCCACAGTCCAACATCGGCTCCTCCACATCCTCCTGGGTGTTATTAGGAGATAGTTTCAGGACCCAATGTTTAGTCTGAAGTCAGTGCATCTGTGTGTGTGCTTTCCTGTTTGCAGCCTCGGCAGACTGTACTGACAGCGGCTGGAAGCATCGGCCAGGCCAGTGGAGACCTCCTGCGGCACATTGGAGAGAGCGAGACAGACGAACGATTCCAGGTAGGAAGAAACGTCTCTCGGGAGGGATTCATTGGTTGTTGTCATCGCAGTTTGACACTTACCCTTGTTTGTCGGTCTGACTTGTGTTGGTTTTCCATGGACTTTTCACAGGATTGATCCTTCATTTATTGTCCCTGGAGCTAAATTAGTTCCATGTTTGATCTAGAATGTTCTACTCATTCAGATTCCTGAAGAAGGGCTTATGCCCAAAACGTCGATTCTCCTGCTCCTTTGATGCTGCCTGGCCTGCTGCGCTTTTCCAGCAACACATTTTTAAGCTCTGATCTCCAGCATCTGCGGTCCTCACTTCCTCCTACTCATTCCGATGCACTTGTTCAGCAGCTGCATGAATTTGGTGCTGGATGAGAATGTTAATAAATTTCTCCCAATGAGTGGGTAACGAGGCAGACAACAGCCCAAGTGTGTGTGTGCGCGCTTCTGTTTCCATGGCAACGGTTCCCTGGAACAAATTGCCGACCTTGGGGCTCGAGGGGCGCCACTCTGCTTCACAACATGGCCGACGGGAGCTTCTCCTGCTCTTACTGCCCGACGTCCATGTCTCTGGTCGGGGGTTTGGTGGGGATTTGCAGGTTAATAGTTGCCTGGTGTAGTCGTGTTATAAACACTGTCCTCAACCTTAACCTCTTAAAGTGGGACTTGAACCTGCAGCATTCAGACTCTACCCAATGTGTCACAAGGTGATTCCAGGGAATGTTCATACGATGTATTACTGCTGCCAGTGATAGTAACATTAAAGTTTCGTGTTATTAGCTAATAATCACTGAATTCTATATCTGTGCCATTACTAAGACCCCCTCTGTCCAGATCAATCACATGCCTGCCTCTTGTTCAGCTCAATTGCTGCTGACCCCCTCCAGATTTGAAAATCTGGCCCAGTTCCTGTTGCTTCCCTTCATCTCCTCCACCCACCCCACCCTCACTGACCTTCCCCCACTCTCTCACCCACTCTCCTCCCCCTAGCCCCCACTCACTCTCCTCCCACTACCCCCACTTGCACTTCTCAACCCTACCCCACTCGCTCTCTTTCCCCCCACCCCCCATTCACCCTCCTTCCCCCCACCCCCTCCACTCGCTCTCCCTCCATTCACCCCCCACTCACTCTCCGTCTCCCCACTCCCCCACTCGCTCTCCATCCCCCCTCTCCCCCACTCGCTCTCCATCCCCCCACTCGCTCTCCATCCTCTCAGCCCCCCACTCGCTCTCCATCCCCCCACTCCCTCACTCGCTCTCCATCCCCCCACTCGCTCTCCATCCTCTCAGCCCCCCACTCGCTCTCCATCCCCTCACCCCTCACTCGCTCTCCATCCCCCCATTCGCTCTCCATCCCCTCAACCCCCCACTCGCTCTCCATCCCCTCACCCCCCCGCCCACTCTCCATCGCCCCCCACCCCCCACTCGCTCTCCGTCCCCCCACCTCCTCACTCGCTCTCCACCCCCTCACCCCACCCACTCGCTTTCCTTCCCCTCACCCCCCACTCACTCTCCATCCCCTCACCCCCCCCACTCGCTCTCCATCCCCTCACCCCCCCACTCGCTCTCCATCCCCTCACTCGCTCTCCATCCCCTCACTCGCTCTCCACCCCCCACTCGTTCTCCACCCCCCACTCGTTCTCCATCCCCTCACCCCCCCACTCGCTCTCCATCCTCTCACCCCCCCACTCGCTCTCCATCCCCTCACCCCTCACTCGCTCTCCATCCCCTCACTCGCTCTCCATCCCCTCACCCTCCCACTCGCTCTCCATCCCCTCACCCCCCCCACTCGCTCTCCATCCCCTCACTCACTCTCCATCCCCTCACTCGCTCTCCATCCCCTCACTCGCTCTCCATCCCCTCACTCGTTCTCCATTCCCTCGCCCTCCCACTCGTTCTCCATCCCCTCACTCGCTCTCCATCCCCTCAACCCCCCACTTGCTCTCCATCCCCTCACCCCCCACTCGCTCTCCATCCCCTCACCCTCCCACTCACTCTCCATCCCCTCACCCTCCCACTCACTCTCCATCTCCTCACCCTCCCACTCACTCTCCATCCCCTCACCCTCCCACTCCCTCTCCATCCCCTCACCCCCCCCACTCGCTCTCCATCCCCTCACCCCCCACTCGCTCTCCATCCCCTCACCCCCCACTCGCTCTCCATCCCCTCACCCTCCCACTCACTCTCCATCCCCTCACCCTCCCACTCACTCTCCATCTCCTCACCCTCCCACTCACTCTCCATCCCCTCACCCTCCCACTCCCTCTCCATCCCCTCACCCCCCCCACTCGCTCTCCATCCCCTCACCCCCCACTCGCTCTCCATCCCCTCACCCCCCACTCGCTCTCCAACCCCTCACCTCCCCACTCACTCTCCATCCCCTCAACCCCCCACTCGCTCTCCGTCCCCCCACCACCCCCACTCGTTCTCTGTCCCCCCACCACCCCCACTCGTTCTCTGTCCCCCCACCCCTCACTCGTTCTCTGTCCCCCAAACCTCCTCAACCACTCTCCTCCCTCTACCCTCCACTCATTCTCCTCCCCCACCCTCCATTCAATCTCCTTCCCCCACATCTCCCCACCTGCTCTCCTTCCTCCATCCCCCCAACCGCTCTCCATCCCCCAAAACCCCCTCACACGTGCTCCTCCCCCCACCTCCTCTCTCCCACCCCCTAACTCGCAAGTCACTCGCAACTGATTCAAGTAATCAGTTCTTGTTAAAGCTGAATGGTAACCAGTAATCAGTTAGTTTGATGTTCAGTAATCAGTAACCGATCCGTGCATCGCTAACTAGTAATTGGTGAGTATTAATGCTCCATGTTTGACACAATTATCAATTGTGGTGATTAAGATACAATGCATGATCTCAAAAGCTCCTGTGGCACAGTGGTAGTGTCCGTACCTGTGAGCCAGGAAGCCCAGTTTGAGTCCCACGTGCTCCAGTTACTGTGTAATAACATTTAATGATAATGAACCGATCCCTTGTTTGACAATAGACCGTGTCCGGGAGCAGCCTCTAGTCTGTGCCGTATACACCGTCTTTATTTCTCCCTGTTCTGTGAACAGGCCATGGCTGAGCCGCTTACCACCTTTGTCTCCCCCTTGTGGCAGGATGTGCTGATGAGCTTGGCCAAGGCGGTGGCCAATGCAGCCGCCATGTTGGTCCTGAAGGCGAAGAACGTGGCCCAAGTGGCAGAGGATACCGTGCTCCAAAACCGGGTGATAGCTGCTGCCACGCAGTGTGCCCTCTCCACCTCCCAGCTGGTCGCCTGTGCCAAGGTGAGTGCAGGGGCAGGAGGAAAGATCCCAGACTTCCTCGTCACTGGGTCCCAGTGCATCAGCGGGATGCCTGTATTTTGCGTCTTTACACGTGGGTTTGATTTACATCAATGCTGTGAATTTGAATTTGAATTAGTGCACTCACGTGAATGCAGTGAAAAGTTTACAAGTCGCCACTTATGGCGCCATCCTGGGAGAATATCTTGGTACAAGACTGAAAAATAAAGAAAACAAAGTTTAAAAAGTGAAAGATTACAGTCATAGAGTATGAAAACAGGCCCTTCAGCCCAAACTGGTCCATGTTGATCAGGGTGCCCATTCACCTTGTTCTAATTGCCCACATTGGCTCTATATCCCCCTAAACCCTTCCCATCCATGTACCTATCCAAATGTTTTTTAAATGTTGCTATTGTACCTGCCTCAACCACTTTCTCTGGCAAGATTAGAGTGCTGCTGGAAAAGCACAGCTGGTCAGGCAGCATCCATAGAGCAGGAAAATCAACGTTTCAGGCAAAAACCCTTCATCAGGAATGGTTTTTGCCCGAAACGTCGATTTTCCTGCTCCGTGGATGCTGCCTGACCTGCTGTGCTTTTCCAGCACCACTCTAGTCTTGACTCGAATCTCCAGCATCCACAGTACCTACTTCTGCTCACTTTCTCTGGTAGCCCATTCCCAAATACACCCCACTCTCTGCATGAAGAAATTGCCCCTCAGGTCTTTCTTAAATCTTTCCCCTCTCACCTTAAACCTATGCTCTCTAGTTTTCAGCTCCCTATCCCTGAGAGAAAAAGATTATACACATTCCATCCTATCTATGCCCCTCATGATTTCATACGCCTCAGTAATGTCACCTTCTCATTCTCCTACATTCCAAGGAATAAAGTCCTATCCTGTCCAACTTCTCCTGAAAACTCAGGCCTGCTAGTCCTGGGAGAGAGTGGGGACTGCAGGAGAATCAGGGTCAAAAACGGTGGTGCTGGAAAAGCACAGCAGGTCAGACAGCATCCGAGGGGCAGGAGTGTCGACGTTTCGGGCATAAGATTCCTGATGAAGAGCTTATGCCCGAAACGTCGATTCTCCTGCTCCTCAGATGCTGTGCTTTTCCAGTGCTACACTTTTCGACCCTACCTGGCAACATCCTCGTCAATCTTCTTTGCACTCTGTCCAGTGTAACCATGTCTTTCCTTACTGAACATCATGCTTACTTGTAAAGTAGGAAAACAAAGGAACACAGTTAACAGTCCAACACCCAGTCTGTAAGTGCCTAGCCATGCTGGGCTCACTCTCCTCATGAGGGCTCACTATCCCGCGAACCGACCCCGGCCTGCCCCTTCTTGCTCACGCCATTTGTTTGGTGCAGGGTGTTATATCCTGACCTTTGACATTTGGCTGCTGAGGTCAGGCCAACCCAATTGAAATGCATGGAAACTTCATCCTTGGCTGGCTCGGGGACAAGCCGTATCCCAGGCAACTCAGAATATGGGCATAAATTGGCTTTGTTAATCAGACAAGCCATGAGAAGTGAAAGGAAGGAACATTGTTTACCTCCCACCCCCAACCATCGCCCTGTTGTAGGTCGACACATCCTTCCTGTGTTGGCTCACATTGTGATGACATCCACCTAATGCGTCTAACTTCAAAAGAACAGTGTCCATTCCTGAACCCTTGCACACCCCTTGTGTCAGGCAGAAGGTAAAGAAGCCTGATCACACCCACCAGCAGGCTCAGGAACAGATTCTCCCCAGCCGTTATTAGACTGATGAATGGACTCTCTAGCCTCAATAAGCAATGTAACTTGCAAGCCCCCTGTCTAAGTCTTTTTGATCTGTACATCCTTGCGTATGTGATCTGCTCGTAAACAAAGCTTTTCACTGCACGTGGGTACACATGACAATCAATCAATCAACATGCTCATTTACTAAGGGTGAAAATTTATAGAATAATGGAAAGATACGGGTAAGTGGGAAAGTTCATTCCAAGAAGGAGCTGAATGGGGAAAGGGTGACGGAGAAAAATGTTTGTCTATTGCGTGTCTGTCCATTATAGACACCGGAATTGATTCTGAGCATTGACTACAAAAAACAGTTGAGATGGGACCTTAACAAGCAAAAATAAATGGGCTGAATGGGTTCTGCTGTGCTGGAAGATGCGATAGCATCTGATAACCTGGGTCAAAGCTTTGTCTAAGTGTTACGCTGGACGTGACCTGACTCTTATCAAATTGGTTTAGAGGGATATGGGCCAAATGCCGGCACATGGAACTGGATTAATTTGGGGGAGGCACGGTGGTTCAGTGGTTAGCAATGCCTCACAGCGCCAGGGTTTGATTCCAGCCTTGGGTGACTCTCTGTGTGAGTTTGCACATTCTCCCCGTGTCTGTGTGGGTTTCCTCTGGGTGCTCCGATTTCCTCCCACAATCCAAATTTGTGCAGGTCAGGTGGATTGGCCACGCTAAATTGCCCATAGTGTTAGGTGCATTAGTCAGGGTAAGTATGGGGAATGGATCTGGGTGGGTTACTCTTCGGAGGGTCGGTGTGGACATGTTGGGCTGAAGGGCCTATTTCCATACAGTAGGGAATCTAATCTAATCTACTCCTATCACGTTAGCACGGGTGAATTAGAATCCCTGTGATGTGGAAACAGGCCCTTCGGCCCAACAAGTCTACACTCACTCTCCATTTCCCTACCCTCTTACTGTGCATTTACCCCTGACTAATGCACCTAACCCACACATCCCTGAACACTATGGGGCAATTCAGCATGGCCAATTCACCCTGACCTGCACACCTTTGGACAATGGGAGGAAACCCACGCAGACACAGGTAGAATGTGCAAACTCCACACAAACAGTTGCCCGAGGCTGGAATCAAACCTGGGTCCCTGGCGCTGTGAGACAGCAGTGTTCACCACTGGGCCACCATGGGTCTGTTTGTATGCTGTACAACTCGATGACAGCTATTGGTATCGGTGTTCGGCAAATGACCAATCTTGTGTGTTCCGGTACAGGTGGTCAGTCCGACCATCAGCTCGCCCGTGTGCCAGGAGCAGCTGGTGGAAGCCGGGAAGCTGGTGGACCGCTCGGTCGAGGGCTGTGTCAAGGCTTGCCAGGCGGCTACAGAGGACACGGAGCTCCTGAAGCAGGTCAGCGCCGCGGCCAGCGTGGTGAGCCAAGCCCTCAACGACCTCCTCCAGCACGTGCGCCAGTACGCCAGCAGGGGGGAGCCCATTGGGCGCTACGACCAGGCGACCGACACCATCATGACTGTGACCGAGAGCATCTTCAGCTCCATGGGCGATGCGGGTGAGTCGGGAGTGGCCTCAAGGGGCACACGCTGCGTCTGGGAAAACCATTAGCAGAAAAATGTTAATCTGCAATGAGCCCTTGCCAGTAGGTAGTAGGGTCTGGGTGGGTGTCTTTACAACATATCTGTTAGGAGCAGGAGTAGGCCTCAGGCCTGGTACGCCATTTTGATAAGGTGCCTCTTCTTCAGAATCCTGAAGAGTTACTCGAAACTCTGTTTCTATCTCCACAGTCCGTAGCATGCTCTGTTTGTTTCAGTTTTCCCAGCGTCCGCAGTATTCTATTTTTTTTAAAGAGAATAATTATGCCTCCATCTATTAATAGTAGACAAGCAAGAGGCTGGTAGAATACTGCGGGCGGCACGGTGGCACAGTGGTTAGCACTGCTGCCTCACAGCGCCAGAGACCCAGGTTCAATTCCTGCCTCAGGCGACTGACTGTGTGGAGTTTGCACATTCTCCCCGTGTCCTCCGGGTGCTCCGGTTTCCTCCCACAGTCCAAAGATGTGCGGGTCAGGTGACTTGGCCATGTTAAATTGCCCGTAGTGTGTGGTGACCCTCAGGTTTAGGGGTATGGGCGGGTTGCGCTTCGGCGGGTCAGTGTGGACTTGTTGGGCCGAAGGGCCTGTTTCCACACTGTAAGTAATCTAATCTAATTCTAGAACACAGCAAGTCAGGCAGCATCAGGAGGTGGAGAAATCAACATTTCGGATGTAATCAGTCCTGAAGAAGGGCTACATCTGAAACGTTGACCTCTCCATCTCCCGGTGCTGCTTGGCTTGCTTTGTTCTTCCAGCCTCCTGCTTGTCGACTTTGGATTCCAGCCTCTGCAGTTTTGTTTTCTCTCTGTCGTCCTGTGGGCAATGGAAATCCAGAATTATGTACATACTAAAGAGAGAGAGAGAGAGAGAGGAAGAGAGTTAACATTTCAGGTGAAAGACCATTGACTTGAATGTTTCAAAAGAAGGATTTTGTAGCAATTTCAGAAGATATTTGAAAATGATGGTTTAACCTGTACATTAGCCTGAAGAGAGTAATGCTGGGTCGGTTTTAGGTTTTCGGGTTTGCGGTAATTTAAATGAGGTCTCTTGCTATTCGGAAAATGTCGAATACTGAAAAAGCACAGGTTTAACGGGGCCACCACTTTTCAACATTGGTATGGGAATCATCAGGCAACTCACCATCAGCGTGGTTCAAAAATTGGGAAAACATTCAGCTGATCAGCCGCCTTTAGCATTTTGTTTTAAAAGGAGAGTGGATCCCAAGTTAATGAGGGAAGGCCCTGTGTGCTCAGAGTACTGGGAAGGCTGTCAATAGGAGCTAGAGTAGGCCATTTGGCCCTTCTGGCCTGCTGTCCTGTTCATTATGGTCATCTGTCTCCACGCCATTTTCCCACTTGCTCCCCTTGTGGCCATTACAAGCTCTTTCCTGGATATATCCAGTGACTTAGCTTCCACAGCCTCCTGCGGTAGAGAGTTCCATGGGTTTGAGGGAAGACAGTTTTCCTCATCTCAGTCCTCAATGGGCCACCACAGATACTGAGAGAGTGTCTACCGGTTCATGACTCCTTGAGGTACCTTGTCTGTTCACCCTGTTCAGAATTTGGTACATTTCAATCAGATTCCCTCCTGTCCTTCTAAACTCTAGTGAATACAGGCCCAAGTCAAACCAATCTCTCCGTGTGAAACAGTCGCGATGTCCCCAGTTTCAGGCGAGTGAACATCTGCTGTACTCCCTCTATGGCAACTACATCCTTTCCCAGGTAGGGGGAAGCCCCAGAGAAAGCTTGTTCAGTTGGTAATTTCTAGGATGACGACAGGATTTGGGGGCAGATGGAGTGGACTATGCCAAGCTCTTCCTGGGATCTTCTCTGCTGCTGGGTTACAGGAATAGTTTGGATCCAGAATTCCAAAAGGGTCAAATCGAAGGGTAGTTTGGATCTTGGGAATACCAGGAGACAGGACAAGTGAATCTTGGACGGTGTAGAAATAATGGTGGAGAGGGGAGTGCGATGCAGCAGCTCGCAAGCTGGGGGAGGGAGGCCGGTCGGGTTAATGAGGGGATGAGCGTGGCTCTGGGTCGGTGAGAGGGCACACGGTCGACTGGGCAGAATTGAGTAACCGCGAGTTGGCATCTTGTGGCCCACAGGGGAGATGGTGCGGCAAGCGCGAGTGCTGGCCCAGGCCACCTCGGATTTGGTGAACGCCATGAGGTCGGACGCAGAGGCAGAGAGCGATGTCGATAACTCCAAGAAGCTGCTAGCCGCCGCCAAGTTATTGGCCGATTCCACAGCGAGAATGGTGGAAGCTGCAAAGGTATTGAACTTCCTCTGAATCGGCGGAAATCTCAATCCAAACAGTCTCACTTCTTTTCATAATCATTAGCGGGATGAGGGTGCTGCTGGCTAGGTCAGCAATTATGGCCCATCTCCGAGTCAGAACGATGGTCACATGTGGGCCAGACCAGGTAAGGATGGCAGTTTCCTTCCCTGAAGGACATTAGTGACCCAGATCATAAAATCACTACAGTGTGGAAGCAGGCCATTTGGCCCATGGAGTCAATACTGACCTTCTGAAGAGCATCCCACCCAAACCCACACCCCCTACCTTACTCCTGTAATGCTGCATTTCCTGTGGCAATGCACATCTCTGGACACGGGAACCTAGAGGAAACTCATGCAAACATGGGGAGAACGTGCAAACAGACAGTCGCCCCGGTCCCTGGCACTGTGAGGCAGCTGTGCTAACCATTGAGCCACGGACGGATTTTTCCAACAATCAACAATGGCTTCAAGGCCATCATTGGAATTTTATTCCACTGTCTGTCATGTCAGGATTCGAACCCAGGTCCCCAGAACATAACCTGGGTGTCTGGGTTAACATTGCAGCGACAATACCATTAAGCTATCTCCTCCCACTGACAAACAAACTGATGTACTTTGCCTTAATTCCAGATATGGCTGTTCCAGCGTATTCCCAGTAGGTATCCCAAATTCCACCCTCTTTAAACTCAATCTCATCCAAACCTTTGCTCTCCGAGCTCTCAACTTGTCCAGATCCTTTATCACCTTGTGCTCACTAACCAACCCTGGCTCCTGGTTAGGACCATAAAGCAGAGTAGTACATCCAGCCCAGTGAGGGGGTGCTCCCATTCAATGAGATCATGGCCGATATGATAATCCTGAAATTCACTTTTCCCCATCACCCGTGATTCCCTTTATTGACTAAAAACCTGTCTATCTCAGCTTTGAGTTTACTGAATGAGCCGGTCTCCACAGCTCTCTGCTTTAAAGAATTCCACAGATTCACTCCGCTCTGAGAGAAGGAATCACTTTTTATCTCTATCCTTGAAACCCTTACTCTGAGATTATACCCTCTCTTCCTCAACTTTCCCACCAGGGGAAACAACCTTTCTGCATCCATTCTGTGGATTCCCCTTTAGTGTTTTAGTAAGAATGTTTCTTTAATGTCCCCTTATATGTTTCAGTAAGATCTGCTCTCATCCTTTGATACTCCAGTGAGTACAGGCCCAACCTACTCAATCTGTCCTCATAAGACAGTCCTTTCATGTGGGTATCAGCTGAGTGAACCACAGAATCCCTACAGTGTGAAAACAGGCCTGTTGGCCTAACAAGTCCACACTAACCCTCCAAAGAGTAACCCACCCAGACCTATTTCCCTACCCTATTCCCCTACATTTACCCCTGACTAATGCACCTAACCTACGCATCCCTGAACACTATGGGCAACTTAGCGTAGCCATTTCACCCTAACCTGCACATCTTTGGATTGTGGAAGGAAACTGGAGCAAACCCACGCAGACACTGGGAGGATGAGCAAACTCCACACAGACAGTCGCCCGAGGCTGGAATCAAACCTGGTGCTGTGAGGCAGCAGTGCTAACCACTGAACCACCGTGCCATTTCTCACTGCATTTCCTCCAATGTTAATATAGCTTTCCTTTTTGTGGTTATTTATCCTGTTAATCACAGCCTGGCAGACATAATCTGATTCTCAGCGGTCTCGCTCAGGGTTGAATGTGGTTGAGTTTGGTTTGTCATGTTTCCCCTGACTCCCAGAGTGTCGACAGTCTGCTGCCGAGTGAACTCATTGGGTTTGATAGGTTCTCAACTGGCGCTCACTGGGACTGATACAGAGGGCGGAGTTGCGGTCTAGTCAGAGTTGTCCTTTAAACATTACAAACGAATCTCCATGAGGAAAAAGAAAATGCAATTTGATTCAAAAAGCCAGGCCCCCTTAGTTTCCAATTCCTGCTGTCTGCAGAACTGATAGATTGTGATACCGGACAGAGAAGCCAGTCGATACTCCAGGGACAGCTTCGAAATATGAATTCAATTCATCTGATAATTAATGAGCTGGTGCTTGAAGTTGGCTCGGTGACACTGAAACTGACTGCATGGCATGTCCTTCAAGGCCAGGTGATCCTACAGCCCTGCCCATTGGTTTGTAATCCGACAGCCCTGCCTATTGGCTGGGTGATCCTACAACCCTGCCCATTGGTTTATAATCCCACAGCCCTGCCCATTGGCTGGGTGATCCTACAGCCTTGCCCATTGACTGGGTGACCCTACAGCCCTGCCCATTGGTTTATAATCCTACAGCCCTGCCCATTGGCTGGGTGATCCTACAACCCTGCCCATTGGTTTATAATCCCACAGCCCTGCCCATTGGCTGGGTGATCCTACAGCCTTGCCATTGGTTTATAATCCTACAGCCCTGCCCATTGACTGGATGATCCTACAGCCTTGCCTCTTGGCTGGGTGATCCTACAGCCCTATCCATTGGCCTGGTGATCTTACAGCCCTGCCCATTGGCTGGGTGATTCTACAGCCCTGCCCATTGGCTGGGTGATCCTACAGACCTGCCCATTGGCCTGGTGATCTTACAGCTCTGCGCATTGACCTGATGATCTTACAGCTCTGCCCATTGGCTGAATGATCCTACAGCCCTGCCCATTGGCTGGGTGATCCTACAGCCCTATCCATTGGCTGGGTGATTTCCAGCCCTGCCCATTGGCTGGGTGATCCTACAGCCCTACCCACTGGCTGGCACGTGATGCTTGCTGCGCCTTGCCCGACTCCAGGAGAGAGGAGATTGGCACTGAGTATTGCCTTGCACAGATGTACAGATGTTCCGGTCCAGAGGGAGGCCATTTGGCCCATTGTGCCAAACGAGCAGTTCACTTCCTGCCGTTCTCCCTGTAGCCCCCTTCACGTCCTTTTCCTTTTCAGAGCACCAGGGTCTAATTCCCTCTTCGAACACATCGATTGAACCTACCTCCACCACACGCTCTCAGGCGACTCATTCCACACCTCAACCGCTCCCTACGTAAGAAAAATGATTTCTCCCGCTCATTGCTTTTGCTTGTCTCGCCAAAATAAAGCTGTGCCCTCCCTCATTCTCAGTCTTTCTGCCCTGTCTACCCCTCATGATTTCTGAGCGACTCAATCAAATCTCTCCATCTTCTGCAGACCGACAAATTCCATGCTGTAGCTTCACGTTGGATTGTAGCCATTCTGCAGTTCTCATCGGGCGGATTCCGAGAGGAGCCAGGGCTGGTATCTGCTGTCCCGTGTCTTAAAACTGCCCCAGCTCTGAAGACGAACTGTCACAGCTCGTTTGGTTTAGAGTGAAGCAGAGGCGAATAATAATTGAGGGAGCGAAGAGACCAGATGTGAGGTCACTTCATGGGTCACTGTTGCTGTGGTTGCAGGCGGGCTTTTGAACATCTGCACAAGTGCTAATGCGATGCGTTTCTGGGCTGGGTGATGGATGGAGAGTAGGACTGATATTAACCTCATACTTTGTAAGTGATCACTGGCTTTAACTGAGCTGGCTACATCATTTATCTTTTAGCTGAGTTCCTTCATCAGTGCTGATGTTTGAACCACCTTTAATATAGCAGGGGTCATTGAACAGAATAGAGGTGGCACAGTGGTTAGCACTGCTGCCTCCCACCACCAGGGACCCAGGTTCGATTCCAGCCTCAGGCAACTGTCTGTGTGGAATTTGCACATTCTCCCAGTGTCTATGTGGGTTTCCACTGGGTGCTCCGATTTCCTCCCACAGACCAAAGATGTGTGGCTTAGGGGAGTTGGCCATGCTAAATTGCCCATAGTGTTCAGGGATGTGTCGATTAGTTGCATTAGTCAGGCTTAAGTGTAGAGTAAATAGAGTAAGGGAATGGGTCTGGGTGGGTTACTCTTTGGAGGGTTGGTGTGGACTTAATGGGCCGAAGGGCCTGTTTCCACATTCTAGGGATTCTGTGATTTTATGAGGGAAGCTCAACAACAGTTCACCAGAACAGCTGCCTGCAAACCCCCACCCTCATCTGTGACCCCCTCAATGACTGCCCATGGGGCTGAAGGAAGTGCTCGCTCCTTTCCCTCCGTCATGGTTGAGTGCCCCAGCTGGGGTTTTATCATGGCAATGTTGCAAAGCGAAGGGGGCCATTCAGCCCCCTCCACTGTGCTGTGCTCATCAATCAGACCCCGGCTAATTTGGAGCAGAGCTCCAGCTGGGGGGGTGGTATCATCGTACGTGTATTCCCAAATTTCTGGCTGGGACCGCAGGTTTGAGCCCCACCACGGCCGACGGTGAAATTTGAATTCAGCAAAAATCCTGAATTAAAATGGTATAATTGATGTCAGTGAAAGCGTATCTGTTAAAGTAGAGATTTGAGATGGCCCCGGGAATCCCTTGTGGATTCAGACCTGTAAAGCCTCTGTCTAATGTCCTTTTGAATCTCAAGTCAGAGTCTTGTAACAGCAAAGATGTTTTTCTCTCTGTATCTGCCCCACTTGCAAGGGGTAATAAGAATCCATTATAATTGACAGGATTTGACCGTTAATTACAAGGCTTTTAATAGTACCGAGTTTCGGTTCAGGGTCAGAATCAAACACTGTCATTAATTTCACAAGGGAACGGCCATGAATATTATCACTTGGTGCCCTGTTCATACATATTCACTGATGCTAGGGGAAATGTTCTTCATTGCCTTACAGCATCCTGTTATCACTTGGTGAGCACAGATGTCCCTATCTTCTGCACTCCTTGAGTCCCCCCCTTTTTCTGATTCTACCTGCCTGTCTATTTTCTAGTGCAGTAAATGTGTTCTATAATTGAACATTACATTTTAGTCGAAATGTTTAAACACAAGTTTTAAGGCTATAGACTTTCTCATGTCTGCTCTCGGGCCAACAAGTGACATAGCGTTCGGATGTTGTGTGTTAACAGTTGTATTGAACCCCAAACGTTAACTCTGCTTTTCTCCGTGGGTGCTGCCAGACTTGTTGGCTTTCTCCAGCACTTTCTGCTTCTGTTTGCGATCCCCAGCATCCACAGCACTTCTGCTTTTTTTTTTGGATCACGGGTCCATCCTGCAACCGTGAGATTTTTTTTGTCCTGTCAGGAAATTCTCCTTTCTCTAGCGGTCACCATTTTAACAGTGGTCACAAAGTCAGATGATCATTCTTGGGCTGTTCTGTGGGCTTTTGTTTGGGGCGGCACAGTGGCTCAGTGGTTAGCACTGCTGCCTCACAGCTCTGGGGATCCAGGTTTGATTCCACCTTTGGGCAACTGTTTGTGTGGAGTTTGCACATTCTCCCCGTGTCTGCGTGGGTTTCCTCCTGCAGTCCAAAGATGTGCAGGTCAGGTGAATTGGCCACGTTAAACTGCCCATAGTGTTTGGTGTGTTAGTCAGAGGGAGATCGGTATGGGTGGGTTGCTCTTCGGAGGATCAGTGTGGACTTGTTGGGCCGAAGGGCCTGTTTCCACACTGTAGGGAATCGAATCTAATCTTTCAAGCGCATTTTTGTCCCGAAAGTGGACAATAATCCCCGTCCATCCCTTGAAATGCAAAAATACTTGAGAGGAAATTAAATTGTTTGTGTGGGGCTTATTAAATAACTTGGTTCATTTCAAGAAAACAAAGCAAGGCTGACTCTTGGTTTAATTTGCTTTCTCAAAGTTTCCCAGACTTCTTGTTTTATTTGTACACAAAGTCACCAAGGGAACTAAATTTCTCCTAATTGCAAATAAATTACTCGTTGCAAGGTCTTTTGCTCAAATTTGCAAGGCTTTGATATTTCGAGCAGCTTGCTTTCGAAGGAAAATCAAGATCTCTGTGGAAAGAGTGGTCGATTGTTTAGTTTGGCAGCTGGTGTGCTGATACACTGCTTTGTGCAGAACTCGAGCAAAACCCGAGAGTCGCTCAAGCAAGCTTGGCTCCAGTTTATTGTTGGCCAGAGTACAATGGTGTCAGGAATTTCTTTGGAATCCTATTGCTGGTTTCGTCAGTTTATCCTGTTTCCCTGTCATAGAGTCATACAACACGGAAACAGGCCCTTCAGCCTGTGCCGACTGTAATCCCAAATTAAACTGGTCACACCTGTCTGCACTTGGCAGGAATCTAAATGATGTCATTGATGTTAGTGAAAGGGTATCTGTTATTGGGACAACAAGTGACATAGCATTCAGATGTTATGTATTAACAGTTGTATCGAACTCAAAATACTTCTACGTATCCAGATACCTTTTAAACATTGTAACTATACCCGCATCCACCACTTCCTCTGGCAGTTCATTCCACATGTGAACACCCTCTTTGTAAAAAAAATTGCGCCTTGTGTCTTTAGAATTTGGCACGGTGGCACAGTGGTTAGCACTGCTGCCTCACAGCGCTAGAGATCCGGGTTCAATTCCCGACTCAGGCGACTGACTGTGTGGAGTTTGCACGTTCTCCCCGTGTCTGCGTGGGTTTCCTCTGGGTGTTCCGGTTTCCTCCCACAGTCCAAAGATGTGCGGGTCAGGTGAATTGGCCATGCTAAATTGTCCGTAGTGTTAGGTAGGGGGTAAATGTAGGGGTATGGGTGGGTTACGCTTCGGCGGGTCGGTGTGGACTTGTTGGGCCGAAGGGCCTGTTTCCACACTGTAAGTAATCTAATCTAATCTTTCTCCTTTCACCTTAAAAATATTCTTGAAATCCCTCACCCCAGGGAAAAGACACATGCCTTTCAGCTTTTCAATCCTCCTCATAATTTTATAAACTTCTGTAAGGTCACCTCACAACTTCCTATGCTCCAGTGAAAAAGGTCCTAATCTATCCAGCCTTTCCTTATAACTCAAACCCTCCATTCCCAGCAACATCCTGGGAAATCTCTTCAGAACCCTCTCCAGTTTAATAACATCCTTCCTACAACAGGGTGACAGGAACTGGACACAGTACTCCAGAAGAGAGGTCACCAATGTCCTGTAAAACCTCAACACGATGCCCCAACTCATACACGCAAAGGTCTGAGCAGTGAAGGCGAGTGAGCTAAATACCTTCTTAACCTCTGTATCTATTTCAAAGAATTATGTACCTCGTTCCCTAGGGGGTCTCTTTTCTACAGCACTACCCAAGGCTCTACTTTTCATTGTAAAAATCTTGCCCTTGTTTGTTTTACCAAAATGCAGTACCTCGCGTTTATCCAAATTCATCCATCGGCCACTGTTCAGCCCATTGACCCAATTGATCAACATCTCCATGTCGTCTTAGATAACCTTCTTCACTGTTCACTGTACCACCAATCTTGGTTAGAAATCACACAACACCAGGTCATAGTCCAACAGGTTTATTTGGAAGCACTAGCTTTCAGAGCGCTGCTCCTTCATCAGGTGGTTATGGCTTTTCCAGCAACGCACTCTAGAACCAGGGGTCACAGTCTCAGGAGACAGGGAAGGAATGAGATGAGGAAACATCGTGTCACTCGAAAGGCAACAAAACTGTGGAACTCTCTTTCACCGAAACCTGTGGAGGCTGAGCCACTGAATATCTTCAGGAAAGGGATCGCTACTCATGATGTGTAAAAAGGTGTGGAGGGAAAGCAGTAAAATGGCACTGAGGTAGAAGCCCAGCCATGATCACATTGATTCGCTGAGTAGGCTCGATGGGCTGAATGGCCTCCCCCAACTCCCAGTTTCTATGGATATGCAGAGTACCTCTTTTCTGAAAGTCTGTCTTGGGGGCCTCACCAGGCGACTGTATGCCCTATTATGGGAAGGATATTATTAAAGCTGGAGAGAACTTTCAGCAGAAATTTACCAGAGTGTTGCTGGAACTGGAGGGTTTGACTTATAAGGAGAGGCAGGATCGGCTGGGGCTTTTTCCCTGGAGTGTAGGGAGTTGACGGGTGATCTTATAGAGGTTGATAAAATCATGAGGGGTATAGATAAGGTGAATGACAGGAACCTTTTCCCTAGGGTGGGGGATTTCAAGACTAAGGGGCATAATTTGTTAAGGTGAAAGGACAAAAATATTAAAAAAGGCGTGAAGGACATTTGTTTTGTGCACAGAGTGGTTCGTGTGTGAAATGAGCTTTCAGAGGATGCGGTGGATATGGGTACAGTTAGAGCATTTCGATAAGTTTATGAATTGGCCATGCTAAATTGCCCATAGTGTTAGGTACATTAGTCAGGGAGAATGGGTCTGGATGGGTTACTCTTCGAAGGGTCGGTGTGGACTTGTTGGGCCAAAGGGCCTGTTTCCATACTGTAGGGAATCTAATCTAATTGGAAAGGTTTGGAGGGATATAGGCCAACTGTAGGCAGGTGGGAGCAGTCTAGTTTGGGGATTATGGGTTAGCATGGACTGTTTGGGCCGAAGGTTCTGTTTCTGTGCTGTGTGACTTGATGACCACCCTTCAATGAGGGCAGCACGGATGTCGCAAACAAGTTCAATCGAAATGGCCAAGCAGCAGTCCCTGACCGCAGGGCTGAGGTGATTTTCTGATATTTTCCGCCACGTTAGTGTGGGGCAGCTGCGTGCAGTTGAAGCTAGCCGGGTATACCAGCTGTGCCAACGGGGTCAGCCTCTCTCGTCCTCTCGCGTGTGACCCTCTGTGACCCCCTCCCATCTCTCTGCCCTTCGTAGGGTGCGGCAGCAAATCCGGAAAACCAGGACCAGCAGCAGAAACTGCGGGAGGCAGCAGAGGGCCTCCGCGTTGTCACCAACTCAGCAGCTCAGAACGCCATCAAAAAGAAGCTGATCAACCGGCTTGAGGTAACGCACCACGGGTACTTTTCAGGTGGGTTTATAAGCGGCCTCCTCCCAGCATTGGGTAACTGAGTGAAAGGGGGAGAGCCAGTGTGTGAGGAAGCCATTCCATAAAGGATCAAACGCATTGAAGTTATCAATGGGGCCAGAGGCAGGGTCATCCCAACCCCCTCACTCACCAAATGGCACCCAATTCAAATATTTCGTGTGCGGGTCAGTTGACCAGTAGCGCTTTGCAGGGCTCGGTGGATCTTTTTCTTGATCAGGATGTGTTTGTGTTTACTCTCTCCTCTGACCAGAACGCGGCCAAGCAAGCTGCTGCCGCCGCCACGCAAACCATCGCTGCTTCGCAAAACGCCTCGTCGTCCAATAAGAACACGGCCGCCCACCAGCAACTGGTACAAAGCTGCAAGGTAAAGGGGCGTCCCAGAGGGCTGGGTGCGAGTCCGCCTCGGTTTCTCGCTCGGTTATTTCTTCCCTGGAAGGTGCGCTGGGACATCTCCCTCTTCAATTCCGATTAGACGGCGCAAAGGAAGCTGAGGGGGTGACCTGATCTGGCGTATCCTGGGATGTTGAGGGAGGAAATTGCTGGGCCCCTTGCAGAAATATTTGCACCGAATATAACTCCCGACTAAGGGGCAGGAAGAGTCCGTAACTAGTTTTAAGGCAGAGGTAGACTGACCCTTCTTAACCAAAGAGGTTAAAGGTTATTGGAGGGTGACAGATTTGAAGCTCCAGTCAGATCAATCGTGATCTGAATGAATGGCTGTGCAGACTCAAAGGGCTGAATGGCCTAGTTTGGTTGTTCATACATTGCAATGTTCTGAGGTGAACACTATGGAAATGGAAATATTCTTCATCACCCCTTTCTTGGCACATCCCCTTTTTGTCTTTTCCCTTTTTGTTTTGGGTTGACCTCCTTTATCATTAGTTGCCCCTTGAGAAGGTGGGGGTGAGCTGCCATCTTGAACCGCTGCAGTCCACCTGCTGTGGGTTGACCCACAATGCCCTGAGGGAGTGGATTCCAGGACTTTGACCCAGCTACAGTGAAGGAATCGGCGATACATTTCCAAGTCAGGATGGTGAGTGGCTTGGAGGGAGACTTTCAGGGGGTGGTGTTCCCATGTATCTGCTCCCCTTGTCCTTCCAGGTGGAAGTGGTCATGGGTTTGGAGGGTGCTATCTGCGGAGCCTTGGTGAGTGCTTGTAGATGGTACACACTCCCGCGATTGTATCGGTTTTGAAGGTGGTAGTTGGAGCTACGAGCTAGCAGGGGATAGTTTGCAGAGAAGCAGTTTGAGGAAGATCTCCTCACATGCAATGTCTCCTATTTGCTTTCTCTAGGTTGTTGCTGATTATATTCCTCAGTTGGTGCAAGGTGTGCGAGGAAGTCAGGCAGAGCCTGAGAATCTTAATGCCCAACTCGCCTTGATTATTGCCAGCCAGAACTTCCTTCAGGTACGTCTGTGTCTGTCTGTCTGTCTGTGTCTCTGTGTGTGTGTGTCTGTCGGTAAGTTTGTCTGTGTGTGTGTGTGTGTGTGTATATGTGTCTGTCTGTGTTTGTGTTCATGTGTCTATGTATGCCTGTTTGTGTTTGTGTCAGTGTGTGTCTGTGAATATATGTGTCTGTCTGTGTGTCTACGTCTGTGTGTCTGTCTATGTGTGTATGTGTCTGTGTTTGCTGTTTGTGCCTGTGTGCGTCTGTCTGTGCCTCTGTGCGTCTGTGTGTGTCTGCCTCTTTGTGTGTGTGTGTGTGTGTGTGTCTGTGTCTGTGTGTGTCTCTCTGTCTGTGTGTGAGAGTGAGTGTGTGTGTCTGTGTCTGAGTATGTATGTCTGTATGTGAGTGTGTATCTGTGTGTATGAATGTGTCTGCGTGTGTGTCTGTTTGTGTCTATGTCTGTCCCTGTGTGTGTGTCTGTCAGTGCGCGTCTGTGTGTGTGTGTCTGTGTGTGCGTGTAGCTGTATGTGTTTGTGTGTGTGTGTCTGTCTGTGGTGTGTCTGTGAGTGGTGTGTGTCTGTCTGTCTGTTTGTGAGTGTGCGTGTGTCTGTGTGTGTGTGCGTGTCTGTGTTTATGCGTGAATGTGTGTATGTGTGAACAAAAGAACAAAGAATAAAGAAATTTTACAGCCTAGGAACAGGCCATTCGGCCCTCCAAGCCTGAGCTGATCCAAATCTACTGTCTAAACCTGTTGCCCAATTCCTAAGCATCTGTATCCCTCAGCTCCCCACCTACTCATGCATCTGTCAAGGCATATCTTAAATGAATCTACTGTGCCTGCCTCTACCACCTCTGCTGGCAATGTGTTCCAAATGCCCACCACCCTCTGTGTGAAGTATTTGCCTCGAGTGTATCCCCCTTAAACTTTCCACCTCTCACGTTGAAAGTGTGACCTCTCGTTATTGAATCCTTCACCCTGGGAAAAAGCTTGTCTCTATCCGCCCTGTCTATACACTCCATGATTTTGTAAACCTCAATCAGGTCCTCCCTCAATCTCCTTTTTTCTAATAAAAACAAACCTGACCTACTCAACCTCTCTTCATAGCTAGCATCTTCCATCCCAGGCAACATCCTCGTAAACCTTCTCTGCACCCTCCCCAAAGTGTCCACATCCTTTTGGTAATGTGGCGACCAGAACTGTACACTGTATTCTAAATTGCGGCCTAACCAATGTCTTGTACAATTTTAACATGACCTGCCAGTTCTTATACTCAATACCCCATCCAATGAAGGCAAGCATACCATATGCCTTCTTGGTCACTCTATCCGGTTGTTCAGCAACCTTCAGGGTTCAGTGGACCTGCCTGCACTCCCAGATCTCTCTGCTCATCAACTTTTCCCAAGGCTCTTTTGTTCATTGTATAATTCACTCTAGAATTAGTCTTGCCTAAATGCATCACCTCACATTTGTCTGGATTGAAAACCATCTGCCACTTTTCCGCCCAACTCTCCAGTCTATCTATATCCTGCTGTATTCTTTGACAGTCCCTTATGCTTTCTGCTACTCCACCAATCTTTGTATCATCTGCAAAGTTGCTGATCATACCAACAGTGCCCTCTTCCAGATCATTTTTGTATATCAGATTAGATTACTTACAGTGTGGAACCAGGCCCTTCAGCCCAACAAGCCCACACCGACCCGCAACCCACCCATACCCCTACATTTACCCCTTACCTAACACTACGGGCAATTTAGCATGGCCAATTCACCTGACCTGCACATCTTTGGACTGTGGGAGGAAACCGGAGCACCCGGAGGAAACCCACGCAGACACGGGGAGAATGTGCAAACTCCACACAGTCAGTCGCCTGAGTCGGGAATTGAACCCAGGTCTCCGGCGCTGTGCGGCAGCAGTGCTAACCACTGTGCCACCGTGCCGCCCACGGCACAAACAACAGTGGCCCCAACACTGACCCCTGTGGAACACCACTGGTCATCTTTCTCCATTTCGAGAAACTTGCTTCAACTATTACTCTCTGTCTCCTGTTGCTCCACCAGTTCTTTACCCACCTAGCTAGAACGCCCTGCATGCCATGTGACTTCACTTTCTCCATTAGTCTCCAATGGGGAACCTTATCAAATGTACCTTCTCCAGCAACTTTCCCACCACCAATATCAGGCTCACTGGTCTATAGTTACTCGGAATATCCCTACTACCTTTCTTGTACAGAGGGACAACATGAGCAACCTTCCAGTCCTCCGGCACTTCACCTGTGTTTAAGGATGCCACAAAGTTATCTGTCAGGACCCCAGCTACTTCCTCTCTCACCTCCCTCAGCAACCTGGAATAGATCCCATCTGGTCCTGGGGGTTTGTCCACTTCTATAACCTTTAGCCTACCCAACATATCTTCTCTACTTATGTCACTGTGATCCAGATGAATCAAACATCTATCTCTAATCTCAAGATTCATCATGTTCCTCTCGTTAGTGAATACTGATACAAAGTAATCATTCAGAATCTCACCCATTCTCTCAGGTTTGACACACAGCCTTCGTTCATCATCCTTTAATGGACCAATCCTTTCTCTAGTCACCTGCTTGCTTCTTAAATAATAATAAAATGCTTTGGGATTATCCTTAATTCTGCTCGATAAATCTACTTCATGACCGCTTTTGGCCAGCTTAAGACTTATCCTACTCTTCCAATTCAGTCCTCGCTTAAGACTTATCCTACTCTTCCAATATTTCTCCAGGGCCCGTTCTGTTCTTAGCTGCTTAGACCTTATGTATGCTCCCTTTTCCTCTTGGCTAGTCAAACAATTTCTCCTGTCATCCTCGGTTCACGAATCTTGCCTTTCCAATCCTTTGCCTTCAATGGGACGTGCCTATCCTGCACTATCTTCAACCTATCTTTGAAAGCCTCCCACATCTCAAATGTGGACTTCCCTTCAAATAACTTCCCAGCTCCTGTATAATTTTGATATAATTGGCCTTGGCCCAGTTTAGTACTCTTCCCTTAGGCCCACGCTCATCTTTATCTATGAGTCTTCTAAAACTTACAGAATTGTGGTCACTGTTCCCAAAGAAATCCCCCACCGCAACTTCTACCACCTGTCCTGGCTCATTCCCCAATACCAGGTCCAATATGGCCCCTTCCCTCGTTGGACTATTGACATACTGCTCTAGAAAACTCTCCTGGACACTTCTTACTAATTCTACCCCATCCAGACCTCTGACGCTAACTGTATCCCAGTCAATGTTAGGAAAATTAAAATCTCTTATCACCACTACTCATTGCCTCTACACCTTTCCATGATCTGTTTGTGTGTGTGTGTGTGTGTGTGTGTGTGTGTGTGTGTGTGTCTGTCTGTCTGTGTGCGTCTGTCTGTGTGCGTCTGCCTGTGTGTCTGTCTGTCTGTGTGTGTATGTCTGTCTTTCTATATCTATGTCTGTCTGTGTGTGTGATTGTGTCTGTCTGTGTGTGTGTCTGTCTGTCTGTCTTTCTGGGTGTGTGTGTGGGTGTGTGTGTGTGTGTGTGTGTGTGTGTGTGTGTGTGTGTGTGTGTGTGTGTGTTTCTCTGCACATCTCACTGCAGGACCCTCTGCTTCCGGAGGTGGTGAGCAGAGAGCTGGGGAGGACATTGAATTAGACAGGGTATTGGCACACACAAATCCCAAGATCTTCTTGCCCCCACAGCAACTGAACTCTGGATTGGAGTACTGGCTCAGTGGTTAGCACTGCTGCCTTACATCACCCAGGATCCAGGTTCAATTCCAGCCTTTGGCGACTGTCTGTGTGCATTATCTCCCCGTGTCTGCGTGGGTTTCCTCTGGGTGTTCCGGTTTGCTTCCACAATCCAAATGTGTGCAGGTTAGCGTAAATTGGCTGTGCTGAACTGCCCATAGTGTCCAGGGATGTGCAGGCTAGATGGGTTAGCCATGGGGAATGCAGGGTTACAGGGATACCGTGGGGAAACGGGTCTGGGTGGGATGTCCTCCAGAGGGTCAGTGTGGACTCAGTGGGCCAAATGGCCTCTATCTGCACTGAAGGGATTCTATGATTCCATTATCAGTGCTGTTAGGGAGGGATATTGGACCCAGTGGTACTGAAGTAACTATGAAATAGTATGTGGCTTGGAGGGCAACTTGCTTGTGTTGCCACCCATCAGCTCCCCGAGTCCTTCTCGATGGTGGATGTCATGGGTTGGGAAGGCGCTGTCGAAGGAGAGAGGGCGTGAAGTGAGAATTGAAAGTTGTCTTGGTCTTGTAGCCTGCCCTTGTATGAGAGAGACGAGTGGTGGTGAGCGTAACCGAAGGGTCACTACACCTCCGGTGAGGGGAGAGACTAAGAAGTTGGCACCTTCATGGTGATCTCAGCCAGTGTGAGAATTGAACCCATGATGTTGGGTTCACAAGCCAGCCGTCCAGCCAACTCAGTTAACCAGCGGAGAGTGAATGTCTAATCAGTCAATGTCCTTGCATCGAAAACCTTCATATGTCATGTTGGTAGTGGCTGGTCTATGACCTGGACTTTCAGAATCCGAATAAATGCGTTTTCCCTTTTCCCTGAGCCTGTAATAAATTCTTCCACATAATTGTGTTTGTAAATCAGGCAGCCATTACTGAACACCATTAAATGGCATTGTTTTTATGGAGCATTTATCCAGATTAAAATATTTATCTGATGCTGCTGTGGTGGTACCATCTATTTGTTCCTCGATAGATTCTATCGAATTGAGTTGTTAAGGTGCCACTTTGCAAATAAGCTCCATTTTATAAGGCTATACAAGTACTTGGAAAGATAGACATTTTGGAGGTTTAAATAATAAATGTTCTATGGTGTCTTTCAAATGCTTAAACCATTTGTGGGCAGTATTCTGAGATTCAGTATCCTTTCCACAGCTCCTACTGCATATAAGACAGACAGGTTTATTTTGGATTTTGAAAGCTGATATGTTTATGTTTCGATGCTAGCTCAGTGGTTAGTACGCCAGCCTCTGAGTCAGAGGGTTGTGTTTCAAACCAGATTCCAGAGCCTTAATCCAGATTGACATTCTCAGTATAATACTAAGGGAATGCCGCACTGTTGAAGGATCAGTACCAAGGGAATGCCAAACTATCGCAGGGTCAGTGCTGAAGGAGTGCCACACAGTCGGAGGGTCGGTGATGAGGGAGTGCCACACAGTCGAAGGGTTAGTGCTGAGGGAGTGCTGCACTGTCGGAGGGTCATGCTGAGGGAGTGCCACACTATGGGAGGGTCAGCGCCAAGGGAGTGCCGCACTGTCGGAGGGTCAGTACCGAGGGAGTGCCGCACTGTCGGCAGGTCAGTGATGAGGGAGTGCCGCACTGTTAGCGGGTCAGTGCTGAGGGAGTGCTGTACTGTCGGAGGGTCAGTGCTGAGGGAGTGCCACACTATCGGAGGGTCAATGCTGAGGGAGCGCCGCACTGTCGGAGGGTCAGTGCTGAGGGAGTGCTGCACTGTTGGGGGGTCATGCTGAGGGAGTGCCACACTATGGGAGGGTCAGCACCGAGGGAGTGCCGCACTGTCGGCGGGTCAGTGCCGAGGAAGTGCCGCACTGTTAACGGGTCAGTGCTGAGGGCGTGCTGTACTGTCGGAGGGTCAGTGCTGAGGGAGTGCCACACTATCGGAGGGTCAGTGCTGAGGGAGTACAGCACTGTCGGCGGGTCAGTGCTGAGAGAGTGCCGCATTGTCGGCGGATCAGTGCCAAGGGTGTGCCGCACTGTCAACAGGTCAGTGCTGACAGAGTGCCTTACTGTCGGAGGATCAGTGCTGGGGGAGTGCCACACTGTCGGAGAGTCAGTGCTGTAGGAGTGCCACGCTGTCGGAGGGTCAGTGCTGAGGGAGTGCCACGCTGTGGGAGGGTCAGTGCTGAGGGAGTGCCGCACTGTCAGAGGGTCAGTGCTAGGGAGTGCCGCACTGTCGGCGGGTCAGTGCTGAGGGAGTGCCGCACTGTAGGAGGGTCAGTGCTGAGGGAGTGCCACACTGTCGGCGGGTCAGTGCTGAGGGAGTGCCGCACTGTCGACGGGTCAGTGCTGAGGGAGTGCCGCACTGTTGGAGGCTCAGTGCTGAAAATGTTGGGGCCTAATTGCACTTTTGGGTGAATTTCAAACATCGTTTGGCCTAATTTTGAAGAAGAGCAGAAGTAACCTGGCCCGGTCACTATCAACACCCTCATTAGGAAACCAGGGAATCTAGTCTTGCTGATCCTGGGACCTTGCTGTGTATTCATTAGCCGCCTTTTTTTGTTTAATTGCAACAATGAGTGCTCTTCAGGAGTGCATCATTTCTCGTAAGAAAAAGCACTTTGGATATCCTGAGGTTGTGAAAGGCGCTGTGTAAATGTAAGGCTTTTTGCTTAACCTTGTCGTTACGTTCCTGTAGCCCGGAAGCAAGATGGTCTCCTCTGCCAAAGCTGCTGTGCCCACAGTCGCTGACCAGGCCGCTGCCATGCAGCTTGGACAATGCGCCAAGAACCTCGCCACAAGCCTGGCTGAGCTCCGAACATCTGTACAGAAGGTCAGTAATGGTCATGGTCCCCACAGTCCCCTCCCCCCACATGTTAGCTCTGACTGTGTCTTCGTACGGGTTTGCTTTCTGTCTGGAGTGGCCCAGTCGTTCACCAAAACAATTGAGCAAACTGATCTTGACAGGCGAACTAACACGGTAACGTCCGACTCTCTTGAATTCAGGCTCATGAGACGTGTGGGCCCATGGAAATTGACTCTGCCTTGCAGTCGGTGCAGACTCTGAGGAACGAACTGCAGGATGCCAAGATGGCGGCAGCTGATGGGCAACTGAAGCCATTGCCAGGGGAGACGGTAAGATGAACTCCTTCGCACATCAATCTTGTTGTTTTGAGTGAAGGCCGTGACCATTGACCTTCGGAATTTATTTTAAAAATCAAGTTAGTGTGAAGAATTGGCACTGAGTGTGACAGGAGTTTCGTTTATTTAATTGGTTCTTTGACTGTCAGTGCGGAAATGTTTCGACTCATATGAGGGTGACCACTTTTGTACATCCTCAGAAAATGAGATAAAGTTGCCATTTTTCCAGAGGGTCACGCTCTCGTGAGAGAAAGATGTCTGACTGTGGTTTAATCTGAGGGTCCCCATGCCTCAGTCGATGGGAGAGGTTGAAAAGTAGAGTCCTCAGTTGCTGCGGGAATTGAACCCATATTGTTGGCATCACTCACCAGCCATCCAGCCATGACTAGCTGAGCCACTATGTTGTCATAACCCAGATTGTGAAGCTCAGACGTATCGCAGTGATATTTTTCACCTTCATCACACTTGGATGCCACTGGAATACTAGGGCACAAATGTTGGCCCACTCAGGTGTCCCTCCCTCTGAGCCAGACGTTCCTGGTTCAAGTCCCACTCCTGGACTCAATGGCCATGGAGGTTATGTTGTAACGTTAAGTATCAGGTTCTAAACATGTCTGGTACCATGTCAGAGAGTCACACAGCACGGTAACAAACCCTTCAGTCCAACCAGTCCATACCGACCATAATCCCAAACTAAACCAGTCCCACCTCATGCTCCTAGCCCATATCCATCAAAGCATTTCCTATTCATATACTTACCTAAGTGTGTTTAAACATTTTGACTCGTGTCCAACACTTCCTCAGGAGGTTCAGTCCAGATGCAAGCGACCCTCTATGTAAATGATGTGCTCCTTGTGTCTGTCTCAATTTCTCTCCTCTCACCTTAAAAGTATGGCCCCTTTGTCTTGAAATGCCCCACCCTGGGGAAAAGACACCACCCGTTTGACGTGTGGGAAAAGGAGAAGTTTTCTGGTCAGTCAGAACTGTGCGATGCCTCATCCTCCCTAGATTCAATGACTTCACATGCACATTCTCACTGTGAGTGGGCATCACCTTCACTCCAAGTGGCAAGAGCACACTGAAATGCCGATTCTGGTATTCCCAGACTATCCCTTGATTGTTCACTGCAACTTGTGTTGCTCCTGAATCCTGGTCTGGCGGTAAGATGGTTGATTCTGGATTCCCAAGCCAGAAGGTGCGGATGTGAAATTAAGGAGGGACTCTGTTATTAAAATTAAAGAATGAAGGCATAAACATGAAAACTGCATTGAGCTCTTGGCCTGCAGTGATTGATTGCTGCTTGTGCCAGTGTGTTGAAAATAGAACTACATCGAATTGAACTGAATTGAATTTATTGTCAGGTGTACCGAGGCACAGTGAAAAGCTTTGTCTTGAGAGCAATACAGGCAGATCACATGGTTAAGTAGCATAGATAAGCAAATAATAGGTAAACAGCTGCAAAACCCAAAACAGGTACAGGTGAATGTTAAGAGTTTGTGAATCTATTCAGTATTCTAACAACAGTAGGGTAGAAACAGGAACGAAACTGGCTGGTGCGTGTGTTCAGGCTTCTGTACCTTCTCCCCGATGGTAGAGGTTGTAGAAAAACATTGCCAGGGTGGGATGGATCTTTGAGAATGCTGGCGGCCTTTCCTTGACATCGGGCCTGGTAGATGGATTCTATAGTTTGGGAGGTTGGCCTTTGTGATTGTGAGTTCACCACTCTCTGTAACCGTCTCCGATCTTGAATGGTACAGTTGCCATACCAGGTAGTGATACATCCAGACAGAATGCTCTCGATGGTGCACCTATACAAGTTGGCAAAGGTATTCACCGTCATGCCAAATTTCCTCAGCTGCCTGAGGAAGCTATTGTGCCTTTATAACCAGTGCATCCACATGACCAGAGACTTAGAAACAGTAAGCTGTTCAATCCTTGAATATACTTAGTGACCCAGCCTCAACAGCCCTCTGCAGCAAAGTATTCCACAGATTCACCATCCTCTGAGTGAAAAAACATCCTTTCTTATCTCTATAATGTGCAACCTCTTATTCTGAAATTATATCCTCTGGTGAAAGAAACTCCCTGGGGTCGAGGAGTCCAGAAGTAGAGACCATAGATTTAGGGTCAGAGGAGAAAGATATAAAAGTGACCTAAGAGGCAACCATTTCACGCAGAGGTGGTACGTGTATGGAATGAGCTGCCAGAGGATGTGATGGAGGCTGGTACAACTGCAACATTTAAGAGGCATTTGGATGGATATAGAGATAGGAAAGGTTTGGAGGGATATGGGCCGGGTGGGACTAGATTGGTTGGGATATCTGGTCAGCATGAACAGGTTGGACCGAAGGGTCTGTTTCCATGCTGTACATCTCTATGAGAAAAAAACCTTTCTGCATTTCCCCTGTCGAGTCCTCTAAGAATCTTATATGATTCAATAGAATCCTTCTAAGCTCCAATAAGCACAAGCTCAAACTACTTCAACTTTCCTCATAAGACAGTCCCTCCATACCCAGGGCAGAGCTGCGTGAGCCTTCCCGAGACAGCCTCCAATGCCAGTGTACCATTCCTGAAGAGGCTTGTTCCTCAAACTGTGGAAGGTCAGAATGTGAATGAAATTGTGAAAAAGCAGTGGACAGAAAAGATACTGTTTGGTTTTGAGTCAAGTCAGCTGGCGAGTCATCAATTTGACATTTATTCATTATTCATTCCTGATGAAGGGCTTTTGCCCAAAACGTCGATTTTCCTACTCCTCGGATGCTGCCTGACCAGCTGGGCTTTTCCAGCACCGCTCTCTAATCTATTTATTCATTAATGTCCCGGTGAACGTGCTTTGATTAATCAAGTATTTATCAGGCCTATTCTATTACAAGGATGAAGGAGTTAGAACTTTAGGAGTTCAGCCCTCATGCAGAAGTGTGGCTACCCACGTTTTGAGTAATCTGTTGAGCCACTGAGAATATTATCCAAAGGTAGCTCTCCAAATGCATGTTGTTGTTTAAGTCTGCTTGTCCTCACCTTTAGCACCAATGGGAGTTGGATGTTGTCGTTTATTCTTACACATGCCCCAGTCGGTTGATGCTGTTTCCAGCTTCTTGTCCAAGTAATGGGGAGCCTGAGGTGCCTCCAAGCTTCATGGTTGATTGGAATGGTGAATAAAATCACAGTTGACTGTGTGTTTTGACCAAAGGATAGCAAATAAACCTGGAGTACTACCCACGGTTTTGGCCTCCTTACTTGAGGAGGGATGTGGTTGTATTGGAGACGGTTCGGAGGAGATTCACCGGATTGATTCCAGAGGGGAGGGGTTTGTTTTTGGAAGAGAGATTGATCTGATAGGCGCTGGAGTTTAGAAGAATGAGAGGTGGTCTCATTCAAGTATAACAGATGCTAAAGGGAGTTGGCAGAGTAGACGAAGAACAGATGGTCCTCGTGCGGGGTAATCTAGAATGAGAGGTCATAGTTTTAGGATAAGGGGGAGCAGATTTAAAATATAAATGAGGAGGAAATGCTACTTTCAAAGGGTCATGAATCTGTGGAATTCATTCCCCCAGAATGTGCAATGGATACTGGCGCATTTAAGGAGATAGACATAATTTGGACAAGTATCAAGTTATGGAGGGTTATGGAGGAGCAAACAGGAAAGTGGAGTTGAGGGCGAGATGAGATCAGCCATGATCGTACCGAATGGTGGAGCAGGCTGGAGTGTTTGAATGGCCAACTCCTGGCCCCAGTTTGTATGTACAAGCTCATTACAGTCACATGACAGAGTGATGTGTTTGCTATTAAACATCAGTCATGTCTTATTAACTCACTACCATTTACCCTCAAAAAAGGCCCCCAAAGTCCAAGGAAGGTTAGTCTGTGAGATGTTTCCCAAGAACTTTCTTGCCTCTACCTTTCCCATCCTCAAGAATGGAGATCGATGCCCAGTTTCGTGTATCTCCTGTCACTGAATTCAATTCCTCTTGCTTGGTTTTGCAATGGTGCCATTGTCATAGAGATGTACAGCATGGAAACAGACCCTTCAGTCCAACCCATCCATGCCAACCAGATATCCCAACCCAATCTAGTCCCACCTGCCAGCACCCGGCCCATATCCCTCCAAATCCTTCCTATTCATATACCCATCCAAATGCCTCTTAAATGTTGCAGTTGTACCAGCCTCCACCACTTCGTCTGGCAGCTCATTCCATACACGTACCACCCTCTGTGTGAAGAGTTGCCCCTTGGGTCTCTTTTATATCTTTCCCCTCTCACTCTAAACCTATGTCCTCTAGTTCTGGACTCCCTGACCCCAGGGAAAAGACTTTGCCTATTTACCCTTTCCATGCCCCTCAAAATTTTGTAAACCTCTGTAAGGTCACCCCTCAGCCTCCAACGCTCCAGGGAAAACAGTCCCAGCCTATTCAGCCTCTCCCTACAGCTTAAATCCTCCAACCCTGGCAACATCCTTGTAAATCTTTTCTGAACCCTTTCAAGTTTCACAACATCTTTCTGATTGGAAGGAGACCAGAATTGCGCACAATATTACAACAGTGTCCTAACCAATGTCCTGTTCAGCCGCAACATGACCTCACAAACCCTGTACTAATACTCTGACCAATAAAGGAAAGCATACCAAACACCTTCTTCACTATCCTATCTACCTGCGACTCCACTTTCAAGGATCTATGCACCTGCACTCCAAGGTCTCTTTGTTCAGCAACACTCCCTAGGACCTTACCATTAAGTGTATAAGTCCTGCTAAGATTTGCTTTCCCAAAATGCAGCACCTCACATTTACCTGAATTAAACTCCATCTGCCACTTCTCAGCCCATTGGCCCATCTGATCCAGATCCTGTTGTAATCTTTGCTGTGCACTATACCTCCAATTTTGGTGTCACTTGCAAACTTACTAACTATACCTCTTATGCTCGCATCGAAATCATTTATGTAAATGACAAAAAGTCGAGGACCTAGCACCTATCATTGTGGCACTCCACTGGTCATAGACCTCCAGTCTGAAAAACCACCCTCCACCACCACTCTCTGTCTTCTACCTTTGAGCCAGTTCTGTATCCAAATGGCTAGTTCTCCCTGTATTCCATGAGATCTAACCTTGCTAATCAGTCTCCCATGGGGAACCTTGTTGAATGCCTTACTGAAGTCCATATAGATCACATCTACTGTTCTGCCCTCATCAATCCTCTTTGTTACATCTTCAAAAAACTCAATCAAGTTTGTGAGACATGATTTCCCACGCACAAAGCCATGTTGACTATCCCGAATCAGTCCTTGCCTTTCTAAATACATTTACTTCCTGTCTCTCCGGATTCCCTCCAACAACTTGCCCACCACCGAGGTCAGACTCACTGGTTTATAATTCCCTGGCTTGTCCTTACGACCCTTCTTAAACAGTGGCACCACATTTGCCAACCTCCAGTCTTCCGGCACCTCACCTGTGATTTAATTTTGAGCGGCCCTGAAATGAAGGTTTGCCAAATCCACCCAGAATTAGAGCTTTAACTGTGTCTCATTGGCTTCCAGTGTCTCTCCTGTGTTGAAACGTCTTATTTTATCCATTGACGGAATTTCACCAATCGATTGATCAGATGGTGTGAGACATGTAGAACCCTCCCCTTTGGTCGCTGTGATTGATGTCTTGTTGGTCAGGACACAGTGGTTAGCACTGCTGCCTCACAGCGCCAGAGACCCGGGTTCAATTCCCGCCTCAGGCAACTATCTGTGTGGAGTTTGCACGTTCTCCCCGTGTCTGCGTGGATTTCCTCCGGGTGCTCCGGTTTCCTCCCACAGTCCAAAGATGTGCAGGTCAGGTGAATTGGCCATGCTAAATTGCCTGTAGTCTTTGGTGAAGGGATAAATATAGGGGAATGGGTCTAAGTGGGTTGCACTTCGGAGGGTTAGTGTGGACTTGTTGGGCCGAAGGGCCTTTTTCCACAATGTAAGTAATCTAATCTAATCCAATCATGAGTGATCTAATCTAAATTTTCTGCTATTGACAGTCACTTTGAGATGTCGATCACCCCAAAATGTTTGCACTGTCTCATTGCAGTGGAGGTGATGCTGTTCATCAGCATTTCCTGGGTTGTTAGGCCATAATGATCTGGTTCAGTGGAACTGCAAGGGTTCAGTCAGCGAGTGAGGGCCTAATGGCTCAGCAGGCAATTCATTTCGGTCACTGGGAATGAGCACAGGCAAGAGCCATTCGGCCCATCAAATCTACCCAATTCACTTCCTCAGTGCCTTTTTTCACCCCCTCCCCATGTCCTGGGTATCTTTAATGTCTAGAAATCTATCAATCACTCAGGAACATACTTAGTGAGCTGCCACAGGCCTGCTGGTTGGAAATTATAAAGATTCACTATCCTTTGTGTGAAGAGTTCTTGTCTTCCTGTTTTATTCCAGCTGGAGAAATGTGCACAGGATCTGGGAAGCACATCCAAGGCTGTGGGCTCTTCAATGGCACAACTCCTCACCTGTGCAGCTCAAGGCAATGAACACTATACAGGTGAGTACAGTGCAGGATAAAACACAGTGTCCAGGTGGGTACAGTGCAGTGTAAAACACAGTGTGCAGGTGGGTACAGTGCAGTATAAAACACACTGTGCAGGCAGGTACAGTGCAGGATAAAACTCACTGTACAGGTGGGTCCAGTGCAGGGTAAAGCAGGTTGTGGAGGTGGGTCCAGTGCAGGGTAAAGCAGGTTGTGGAGGTGGGTCCAGTGCAGGGTAAAGCAGGTTGTGGAGGTGGGTCCAGTGCAGGGTAAAGCAGGTTGTGGAGGTGGGTCCAGTGCAGGGTAAAGCAGGTTGTGGAGGTGGGTCCAGTGCAGGGTAGAGCAGGTTGTGGAGGTGGGTCCAGTGCAGGGTAGAGCAGGTTGTGGAGGTGGGTCCAGTGCAGGGTAGAGCAGGTTGTGGAGGTGGGTCCAGTGCAGGGTAGAGCAGGTTGTGGAGGTGGGTCCAGTGCAGGGTAAAGCAGGTTGTGGAGGTGGGTCCAGTGCAGGGTAGAGCAGGTTGTGGAGGTGGGTCCAGTGCAGGGTAGAGCAGGTTGTGGAGGTGGGTCCAGTGCAGGGTAAAGCAGGTTGTGGAGGTGGGTCCAGTGCAGGGTAGAGCAGGTTGTGGAGGTGGGTCCAGTGCAGGGTAGAGCAGGTTGTGGAGGTGGGTCCAGTGCAGGGTAGAGCAGATTGTGGAGGTGGGTCCAGTGCAGGGTAGAGCAGGTTGTGGAGGTGGGTCCAGTGCAGGGTAGAGCAGATTGTGGAGGTGGGTCCAGTGCAGGATAAAGCAGGTTGTGGAGGTGGGTCCAGTGCAGGGTAAAGCAGGTTGTGAAGGTGGGTCCAGTGCAGGGTAGAGCAGATTGTGGAGGTGGGTCCAGTGCAGGGTAAAGCAGGTTGTGGAGGTGGGTCCAGTGCAGGGTAAAGCAGGTTGTGGAGGTGGGTCCAGTGCAGGGTAGAGCAGGTTGTGGAGGTGGGTCCAGTGCAGGGTAAAGCAGGTTGTGGAGGTGGGTCCAGTGCAGGGTAGAGCAGGTTGTGGAGGTGTGCAGGTGATGAAGCCTCCATTGCTGATTTCTGAACCTTGAGTTCTGAACTGTTGTGACGAAACCCATTGAATTTTCAGTAGGATATCTTCGAAACTTTGCCAGAAGTCTAGCAGTGTAACATCGGGACAGTGGCGTGCTGACAATCCTGTTTCTCGTCAGATCATTGCTAAGTGTGATCGAGTAGAGAATAACGCCTGATCCCATATCCCTCACGTCCATGCACTAGCTGCAGTTTCTTGGAGTCACAGTTTGTGATGTGAAGCATGTTGACTGCTGTGCTAACTGTGGTGAGATTGGTCTCCATGGTAACAATGGACTGACTCTCACTGACCTCGGGCATCTTGCCATATGATACACGATTTTTGTAAAAGCTTCCAATTTCTATTCATCACCTGCAGGAGTGAGCCCCTGGCAGTTTAAAATGTTCCCATTCTGGGGTCGGGCGCTGCATTGGCATGTTATTTGCAACCATCAGTTTGTTAAGGAGCATATTTGTGTTGTTCCTACCATTTCTGACCTTACTCCTGCCTCCCTGAAGGTGATGGCCTTAGTGGTATTATTGCTAAACTGTTAATTCAGCCAATGTTCTGGGGATTTGGGTTCAAATCCCTCCACAACAGATGGTGGAATTTGAATTGGATAAATACATCTGGAGTTAAGCGTCTAATGACGGGATCATTGTCAGTGAAAACCCATCTGGTTCACTAATGATCTTGAGGGAAGGAAAGTGCCGTTGTTACCCAGTCTCCCCTACATGTGACTCCAGACATACAGCAATGTGGTTGACTCTTAACTGCCCCCTGGCCCATTAAGGATGGACAATAATTGCTCGTGGTGCCCATATTCCATGCATGAATGAAAGAACAGCACCTGTGTAATGGGTAATAAATGTGCAAGCTTAGCAGGTTCTTTATGAAGCGAAGGATGGAGTAGAGTAAATCAAACAGCAAGCTCTTGAGCAGAGTTGTTTAACCTTTTGTTGAACAGAGAGTGGCAGTGGCTCCCTTGCAGCTTTTCACAGATTCCTGAGTATGGAAGGAGGCCATTGGGCCCATCGAGACCATACCACCCATCTGAGGACCGCCCCCCCCCCCCATTTCTCGTGACTAAACCACCTTTTGGATTGTGGGAGGAAACCGGAGCGCTCGGAGGAAACCCATGCAGACACGGGGCGAATATGCAAACTCCACACAGACAGTCACCCGAGGCTGGAATTGAACTCGGGTCCCTGGTGCTGTGAGGCAATAGTGCTAACCACTGAGCCACCGTGCCACCCTTCTCTGCTTCAGGGCAGGTGTGGTACCACAGTAAACCATGAATTTCATTTTTTTTTAAAATAATGTCCAAAGCGTCAAATCGATCATTTAACTCAACAGCTGATAGAGCTGGCCTATTTAAAAAGTAGCAGCAGAGCTAATTAATGGAACATGTTTTTGCTTTTCTGATTTAAGGAGCTGAGCTAGGGAGAGTGAAAGATTACACCCTAAGTCCTGATCAGAAGGGAAATGGGTGGGGACGGAGGCCAGGCTAAGGAGCTGTGGTGAACTCTCTCAGCTAGTCCTGGCAGAGTTCCCATGAAAGTTGGCAGAGGGGTTGGAAATGATAGAGCTTTCAATTTGGGTCCTGGGGTGCGGATTGGGAGGGGAGGGAGATGTGTGAATAACATGGGTGTGTCTGTCTCAGTCTCTCTCACTCACTCAACCCCCCCCACCTCCCCCAGTTGCCAGGAAGGGAGTTCCGGGATTATGGTTCCGGGATTATTTTGACCCAGTGACAGTGAAGGACAGTAAGAGTATTGTTCTAAATCGGAATGGTGTTAGGCCTGGAAGGTGGTGTTCCCATCCATCAGCTGCCCTTGTCCTTCCAGTTCATTGAGGTCCGAGGGCTGGAAGGTTCTAGATTTGTTCTGGATTCACCACATCCACCCCACTGAATCCTTCCATCATTTCAAACCCCTCGCCTAAATTGCCCCTCGGCTTCGAAATGGGATATGAGTTGTGTTTCTGCTAATTCCTTCTCATGATTTCCCCTTCTTAGCTTATCTAGCTTCTCTTTCAATGCATTCAACTCTGCCAATCCCTGTGGCTGAGAATTCCCTATTTGTTACCCATCTGTTCATCCTGTCCTCATAGTTTCAAGTCCGAGTCCATAGGCCTGAGCACCTGGCCTAGGCAGACATGGCTACACAGCACTGAGGGAATGCTGACTTGTCTGCAGTGCTGTCTTGATGATAAGTTATGAAGTTATAGAGATATACGGCTCAGAAACAAACCCTTCATTCCGACTCATCCATGCCGACCAGATATCCTAAATGAATCTAGTCCCGTTTACCAGCATTTGGCCCATATCCCTTTTAAGGGACAGAGTCTGTCCTGTCTTAGTGATGGATATTTTCCCTCCTAGGAGAGTCTAGCACCAAAGGGCATAGTCTCAGATAAAGGGACACCAATGTAAGACTGAGGTGAGAAGGAATTCCTTCACTATTTGACGAGGAGTTGATGAATTATTCTCATTGTCCTCGTCCATGTCTCTCAAGCAGCTGTTAAAACAGATGACTTAATCATTAGCATGTTCGTATCGTTTATTATTATTGATTGTGGGACCTTACACTGGCAAGCTTTGCTGCTCTCTTTCCTATATTACAAAACAATACTTTAAAAATACAGTCCGAGTCTCTCTCAGGGAGCAAGGTCTTTCCGAGTCGGAGTCCAGTCTTTTTTTTTTCCTGAGTTCATTATTTTTGTAGCTTGATTTATGGCTTCCTGGTCTAATTCATTTTTAGCAGGACTTCTCAAAAATCAGAAAGCAAAACATGACAAGCTAATTGACAATAAAACAGGATTAATGTCTCAATTGTATAAACAGAAACAGAAAGTGTTTACCGTGGGAAATAACAAAGTGATAAATCTAGCTCAGGCTGCGAGGGGGGTTCACACATACAGTGGTTGCTGCGATCTATGCCTCTGATGGGTTATTTTAAATTCCCTGTACCACCTCAAGTAAAGTTTATGATCCGTTGATGGAATCGTAGAATCCTAACAGTGCAGAAAGAAGCCATTTGGCCCATCGGGTCTGCACCGACCCTCCGAAGAGCATCCCACCCTGACCCAACCCCTGTTACCCCACATGGCTAACCCACCTAGCCTGTACATCCCCAGTCCCTACAGGATAGCTTAGCACAATGCACTTAATCTGTACATGGTTGGACTCACAGCACCCAGAGGAAACCCACACAGAAACAGGGAGAATGTGCAAACTCCGCACAGTCACCCAAGTGTCACATTGAAACGTAGGGGATTTTTAAGGGGCTTGACAGGGCAAATGCTGACAGTATGTTTCCCTTCCTGGGAGAGTCTAGGGCCAGAGGGCATAGTCTCAGAATAAAGGGCACCAACTTAGAACTGAGATGAGGAGGAATTTCTTCTCTCGAATGGGTGTCCGTGTTTGGAACCCTTTGCCACAAAGAGCCGTGGGGGCAGAGTCCTTGTATATTTTCGAGGCTGAGATACCTAGATTCTTGATCATTTAGGGAATCAAGGGTAAAGGTAAGAAAGCAGCCGCGAGAGCCAACAGATCAGCCATGATCATATTAAGTGTTGAAGCCCAGGTCCCTGGTGCTGTGAGGCAACAGTACTAAACACTGAGCCACTGTGTCACCCTGTCACAAACTAATTTTGCCAGTTAGTGAGGGATGATATGGGAGACAGAGTCAAAGAGTGTGGTGCTGGAAAAGCACAACCGGTCAGGTAGCATCTGAGGAGCAGGAGAGTCGATGTTTCGGGCATAAGGCCTTTATCAGGAAAGCCCATCCTGATGAAGGGTTTATGCCGGAATCGTCAACTCCCTTGCTCCTTGGATTCTGCCTGACTGACTGTGCTTTTCCAGCACCACACTCTTTGACCCTGATCTCCAGCATCTGCAGTCCTCACTTTCTCCTGATATGGGAGCCAACTTGAACCACTCCTGACTTTCAATAAGGGCCCGTTTACATGTTGAAACTTCAGCTTGGATCCTCTGACCCATACTGTTACATTGGCTGAATGGCTGGTTTGCAATGCAGAGCAATGCCAACAGTGTGGGTTCAATTCTCACACACTTGAGTGATAGGGAGAGGCTGAATAGGCTGGGGCGGTTTTCCCTGGAGCATCGGAGGCTGAGGGGTGACCTTATAGAGGTTTACAAAATTATGAGGGGCATGGATAGGGTAAATAGACAAAGTCTTTTCCCTGGAGTCGGGGAGTCCAGAACTAGAGGGGACAGGTTTAGGGTGAGAGGGGAAAGATATAAAAGAGACCTAAGGGCAACTTTTTCACACACAGGGTGGTACGTGTATGGAATGTGCTGCCAGAGGATGTGGTGAAGGCTGGTACAATTGCAACATTTAAGAGGCATTTGGATGGGTATATGAATAGGAAGGGTTTGGAGGGATATGGGCCAGGTGCTGGCAGGTGGGACTAGATTGGGTTGGGATATTTGGTCGGCATGGGCGGGTTGGACTGAAGGGTCTGTTTCCAGGCTGTACATCTCTCTGACTCTGTGACCTGCTGATTAGGAGATGTCGGTGTTGGACTGAGGTATACTAAGTTAAAAATCAGAGTCTAGATTAGTGTGGTGCTGGAAAAGCATAGCAGGTCAGACAACATCCAAGGAGCAGGAAACTCAACGTTTCGGGCAAAAGCCCTTCATCAGAAATGGGTGTTGAAATGCTGTTTGTTGAGAGTATGAATTCTTCTTAGAATATAGTACAGAAAAGGTCCTTTGCAGTTCTGAGAGAGTATGGCCATCAGTTAAGGCAGTGCTGACTGTAGAGAGCTGGGGTACCGGCACATTGCTGCGAGTGTGGAGCGGAGGATCCTGAAGGAGAACCGTTGCTGGTGGCTTTGTATCTGTTGTCTGTACTGGTTGTCCTGTTCAGCTCCAAACTGTGTTGGTTTAAATGTTGTCCGATGTCCATGTGGGATCATATGGCTATGGAGGCAAGCACTGAGGAAGTGGATGTGGCTGTGGTAGCGAGTCTGTTTCAGGACATGGTTGAAGCGCTTCAGGACAGAGGAGGTGACCTGGGGGTTGCAGTGAGAGAGAGAGAGAGAGCCTCACTGAGATCCTTGTGGAGAGAGGAGGAGAACTTCTTCAAGGTAGGCATCCTTGCAAGAGGATTCACAGTGAGGTTAAAATCAACTAGGCAAAAGTGAGGACTGCAGATGCTGGAAACCAGAGTCTAGATTAGAGTGGTGCTAGAAGAGCACAGCAGGTCAGGCAGCATCCGAGGAGCAGGAAAATCGATGTTCCGGGCAAACCTGATGTAGGAGCAGCGCTCTGAAAGCTAGTGCTTCCAATTAAACCTGTTGGACTATAACCTGGTGTTGTGTGATTTTTAACTTTGCCCACCCACTGAGGTCCCTATGGAGAATTCTCCTTCTCAGCCTCTCCCACAGGACCATAAGAAGCAGGAACAGGTGTAGACCGCTCTGCCCCATGAGCCTGCTTCACTATTTAATACCATCATGATGGTCCTCGCATCCACTTTCCTGCCCATTCCTCATAACCCTTGATTCCCCAACTGCTCAAGAATCTATCTATTTCAGCTTTAAGGACTCTGCCCTCAGCAGTCTGGGTCAAAATGTTCCAAAGACACTCAACCCTCTGAGAGAAGGAATTCCTCCTCAGTCTTAAATTGGAGCCCCTTTATTCTGAGACTGTGCCCTTTTGTCCTAGACACTCCCATGAGGGGAAACATCCTCTCAGCATTTACCCTTTCAGGCCCCTGAACAATCCAATATGTTTCAATGTGACACTTCCCACTGCCTCAGGGAGGTAACCATAGCCCTCTCCCACCCGCTATAATCTCATCCACCCTCTTCCGTCAGGCAGAAGGTATAAGAGTTTGAATACACGTACAAACAGATTCAAGAACAGCTTCTTCCCTGCTGTTCTCAAACTTTTGAACGGACCTCTCCAATGTTACTGATGATATTGCTCTTTCTTTCTCTCTCTCTCTCTCTCTCTCTCTCTCTCTCTCTCTCTCTCTCTGCACCTTCTCTGTGGCTGTTACACTCTGTTCTGCAACCCTGATACACTTTGTATGATACAATCTGCCTGAATGGTACGCAAAACAACACGTTTCACTGTATCTCAGTGCATGAGACAACAATATATCAAACTCAGCGTGTTTACCTTTTGCTCATAAGACACTCTCTCCATACTAGGGATCATCCTAATGAACTTTCTCTGAACTGCCTCCAATAAAATTATTTATTTCCTTAAATAAGGGGATCACAACTATGTGGTGACCTTCAGGTTTAATGACCATCAGTCACCTCACACTCTCTCTCCCTATCTCTCTCTCTCTCTCTCTCTCTTTCTGTAATGAGAGAGCAGTCCTATAGTCCAGTGAGACTATGATGACTTTACCATTTATAATTAGATTTAGGCTAGATTTAAATTTAATTTTATTGTCATGTGTACTCGAGTTCAGGAATACAATGAAAAGTATACAGAATCGCCATTCTCCGGCATCATTTTAATCGACAAAAGACAGGACTTGAAACTGAAGGAGAAATAAAAGAAACAGCCAAAAGAAATGGAAACCTGTAGGTCACTCCCCCACCTCTGCATAAGTCCTCACTTGATATACAATTAACATCTCACTTCACATCATTTTTACCCACAAACCCCTTGTAGTATTTACTGTTTGTGAACATGCTTAACCGAGGTGTATCCAAGGTGGCTTGACAATTTGGGAATCAGATGTTGTGGTTCTGTTCACCGAGCTGGGAATTTGTGTTGCGGACGTTTCGTCCCCTGTCTAGGTGACATCCTCAGTGCTTGGGAGCCTCCTGTGAAGCGCTTCTGTGATGTTTCCTCCGGCATTTATAGTGGTTTGTACCTGCCGCTTCTGGTTGTCAGTTCCAGCTGTCCGCTGCAGTGGCCAGTATATTGGGTCCAGGTCGATATGTTTGTTGATAGAACCTGTGGATGAGTGCCATGCCTCTAGGAATTCCCTGGCTGTTCTCTGTTTGGCTTGTCCTATAATAGTAGCGTTGTCCCAAGCAACATGAGTTCGACTGGGACAACACTACTATTATAGGACGAGCCAAACAAAGAACAGCCAGGGAATTCCTAGAGGCATGGCACTCATCCACAGATTCTATCAACAAACACATTGACCTGGATCCAATATACCGGCCACTGCAGCAGACAGCTGGAACTGACAACTGGAAGCGGCAGAGACAAACCACTATAAATGCCGGAGGAAACATCACAGAAGCACTTCACAGGAGGCTCCCAAGCACTGAGGATGTCACCTAGGCAGGGGATGAAACGTCAGCAACACAAATTCCCAGCTCGGCGAACAGAACCACAACAACGAGCACCCGAGCTACAAATCTTCTCATAAACTTTGGGAATCAAATGTTAGATAAGAATCTGTTCAATATATTCACACAGATGATACTGTGCAGTGAATCACAGGCAAATTCCATTAGTTATGGTCCTGGCAGATGCGACAGCTGGACAAGTCAGATCCCAGATTGAAATCTGGCTTGATTCATCATATTTTGTTTTTTTTTGTAAATGTAATGTAGTGATCTTCCATTGAAACCTGGGCATGCTAGCTGTAAATTTAGTTTTAACAATAAAACAGAAGTTTATTATATAATAAAAAAGAAAAATAAAGTAAAACAAACCAGCTAGCTATATAAAATACAGGTTTAAAGTTTGCAAACACCTAGCAAAACAAAGTGGCATTTATTACCTAATGCCATCACTTTATAGTTTTCCTCCCTGTTGTTTCTGTACGCTGGCTGAATTGCTTCTTTTCAGTTCTTGTCCTGTGAAGTGTGAAGCCTTTTCTCTTTGACTCACACGACTGTGATCTTAGAGTTTCTCAACTTTTGAATAACCAATGCAGATGTCTAACCAAACACTCCTGATGTGGAAGGTTTTCACAAAATGAAACCCTTTCACTGAGGTAACGTATTTCCTTAACTAAACTAACTTCTTTTTTCAAGGAGAAACTATTCTTGCATCTAAATTTAGTTGAACCTCTTACCAACTAAATTCAAAAGTTTCTGACTAAATTGTCAAAATTCCTTGCTTAACCCAACCTTTGCTATGCTAATGACTTATTGTTTCTTCTCCTCTTGTCCTAAGCCCCACAGTATAAACAAACTTCCATTGACGTTCGGGGGGCATTCAGTTACCTGCTTTTTGACATATACTGGTTTAAAATCGCTGTTCTGAAAAGGTTAATCATTGAAGTTAATCATGTGAGTCAAAGAGAAAAGGCTTCACACTTCACAGGACAAGAACTGAAAAGGTTAATTATGAAATCCTTTCAACTACATTGATTAAATCCATATGCCACTAGTTTAAAATCCAAACTTGAAAAGAGGCACTCACACGTTTTTCATCCCAGTGTGAGCTTGTAAAATTAGTCTCAGAAATGAAGTGACTCACATTGAACCAATGAGATGTACCTCGAGCCAGGCACTGGTTTCAGCCTTAACTCTTTGTCTCCGAAATGGCGTAGCTGCAGGACTGGGCCTACAGCTGGTGAGACAGAAACCCACAAGTTTGGAAAATATTCTCAGGAAGGGTCCCTGGGCTTGAAACATTGATTCTATTTTCTCTCCACAGATGCTGCCAGACCTGCTGAGCTTCTCCAGCAATTTCTATTTTGGTTTTGGGCCAAAATCTACTTGACTGGTTGTATCTTGATTCATACATCTGTGGCAGATGCATCTGTCCGTGATGGTGTTGGTTAGAGTGACCACCGCACTGTCCTCATGGGAGTGAAATCCTGTCTTTACATCAAGAATACCATCCATCACGTCCAGCATTGTGCTAAGTGGGATAGACTCAAGAAAGATCTGGCAGCTCAGAGCTGGGCATGCATGAGGTTTATTGGTCTATGAACAGCAGCAAAACAGTCTTCATGGCCCGGTATATCTTTCACTCTAGCGTAGCCATCAAGTCAAAGAAACAACCCTGTTTCAATAAGGATTATGGCTGCACAAGGCACGCCTAAAAATGAGGTACCAACTGGTGAAGCTCCATGGGCTTGTATGTTTTTTAATTTATCTGTGGAGTGTGGGTGTCACTGGCTGGGCCCAGCATTTATTGCCCATCCCTAGTTGCCCCTTGAGAAGGTGGGGGTGAACTGCCTTCTTGAACCGCTACAGCCTACTTCCTGTGGGTTGACCCACAATGCCATTGGGGAGAGAATTCCAGGATTTTGCCCCAATGACATGACGATATATTTCCAAGTCGGGACGGTGAATAGCTTTGAGGGGGTGGTGTTCCCATGACTCTGCTGCCCTTGTCCTTCTGGATGGAAGTGGTCGTGGGTTTGGGAGGTGCTGTCTGAGGATCTCTGGTGAATTTTTGCAGTGCACCTTGTAGATGGTACACACTGCTGCTACTGAGCGTCGGTGGTGGAAGGAGGGGATGCTTGGGAATATGAGAAGCAAGAAGAAGTTAGCGAAAGATAGCACTAAGTGAATCCACAACCAATGGGCTTGATCAAAGCTCTACAGCCTGGTTATTCAGTTGTGAATGACGCTTGGGTGGGAAAGGAGGCTGGACAGTTATCTCCCTCAGTGGGGGAGCTTCGCAGATCATTGTAAAATTCTCAGTGAGTTTCTCTCTCACTGTACTCCCCAAGTCCTCTCCTCTGTCCTGAAGCTCTTCAGCCACATCGTCATTCCTGATGAAGGGCTCCAGCCCGAAATGTCGATTTTCCTGCTCCTCGGATGCTGCCTGACCTGCTGTGCTTTTCCAGCAACACATTCTCAACTCTGATCTCCAGCGTCTCCACTTTCTCCTAGTTGATTTTAACCTCACTGCAAAGCCTCTTCCAAGGATGCCTACTTTGAAGAAGCTTTCCTCCTCCCTCTACAAAGATCTCAGTGAGTCCCTCTCTCACTGTACTCCCCAAGTCCCTCCCTCTGCCCTGAAGCTCTTCAGCCACGTCCCTCATTCCTGATGAAGAACTCAGGCCCAAAACGTCGATTCTCCTGCTCCTCGAATGCTGCCTGACCTGCTGTGCTTTTCCAGCAACACACTCTCAATCAACATCATTGTAAAGGTCTGAAGTACTTGCAACCATCTTCATATCAGCCAGAAGTGACAAATGGATAATCCATTGCAGCCTCCTCCTGGGTTCCCGGACTACATGAATGCTAGTCTTCGATAACTCGTATTCACTCTTCATCGCAGCGGGGAATGGTGAGAGGCGTTGGGTACTGCAAAGGTGATGGGCGCTGATAACATTCTGGTGATTGTACCGAAGACTTGTGCTCCAGAACTAGTCAGACCTCCTAGCCAAGCAATAGCACTGCCATTTAACTAGCAATGTGGAAAATTAACTAAGTGCATCTTGTCCACAAAAAAGCAGGGCAAATCTAATTTGACCAATTCTCGCTAAATCAGTCTTGGAAATGATGGAGTAATGAAAGGGGTGGAAGGTATCATTGACAGTACCAATGACTCAGCGACCACCTTCCCACTGCTGCTTAGTTTGGGTCTCTCCAAGGCCGAGAGCGTGGGTGCTGGAAAAGCACAGCCGGTCAGGCAGCATCCGAGGAGCAGGAGAATCGACGTTTTGGGCATAAGCCCTTCATCAGGAATCTGATTACCTGGGTAGTAGGGGGGGGGGATGGAGGTGCAGTGAAAGAGAGACTCACTGAGATGAGCTACTATGGTGATGAAACATCTGAAAATGAACTTTCCAGCTCAGCGAGCAAGCCTACATCCAGAACTCACTGAGATCCTTGTAGAGAGAGGAGGAAAACTTCAAGGTAGGTATCCCTGGAAGAGGCTTCTCAATAGGGTCGAAATCAACTAGGAGACAGTGAGGCCTTCAGATGCTGGAGATCAGAGTCGAGACCGTGGTGCCTGGAAAAGTGTAGCAGGTCAGGCAGCATCCAAGGAGCAGGAGAATTGGGCAGAAGCCCTCCATCACCCAGCTCCTGACTTTATCAGTCCAAACGCAAGCAAACAAGCTGAACTTGAGAAGACAGATGACCTTGGACGTTGAGGTAGCATTTAACCAAGTGTGCCATTGAGGAGCCCCTTGAATGATTGGGAAGGCTACCCACTGACTGCGCTAACACCTAACACAGAGGGAAGTATTTGTGGTTATTGGAGGTGAATCCTCTCAGTACATTGCTGATGGAGCAGAATTGTGGTAAATTCAGAAGTGCAGGTGTTCACACAGCGCTCAGTTCCATTCCTGACCCTTCCAATTCTGTAGACCAGGATGGCAGTTTCCCCTCTAAACCAGGTGGATATTTACAAAAATCAAGAAGCATTTCATGGTCATTATTAGACTCTTAATTGCAGATTTTTATTCAATTTAAATTTCATCATCTGGGAATTCGAGCCTCCGATTCTCTCGATTAACAGTTTAGTTATAATACCACTGGGCTGATACAGTGAGGCAGGAGACCACTTGGTGTTCGATACTCTTGTTTCTCTCCTTTATGCCAAAGCATTTCAGACAAGGTCCTCTTGTTTGTACTCTTGCCCTCAGGTATCGCCGCACGGGAAACAGCGCAAGCTCTCAAGACTCTGGCATCAGCTGCCCGTGGTGTGGCGGCTTCGACGGAAAACTCTCCAGCTCAGAACTCCATGTTGGACACTGCTCGGGATGTGATGGATGGGTCTGCCCTGCTGATCCAGGAAGCCAAGCACGCGTTGGCTTCACCCGGAGACACTGAGAGCCAGCAACGGCTGGCACAGGTTAGTCAGATCAAGCGTCTTGCTCCAATTGTGCAGGGACCCCTGTGTGTGTCACAGTAAGACCCGGCTCTGACCAAAAGCCACAATATTGGGAGTGGCTCAGTGGGCAGCGCTCTCCCCTCTTCAGGTCTCAAGGTCGTGTGTTCACATCCCACTCCAGAGGCTTGACCAAACTGACCTTCCCAGTTGCAGACTGAGCGAGCTGAAGTGCTGTGTTTGGATGAGCTATCATGCTGATGTCCCATCTAATATCACAGTAGCTCAATGGCTGGCACTGCTGTCTCACAGCACCAGGGAGCCAGGTTCGATTCAACCATCGGGCCTGTGTGGAGTTTGCACGTTCTCCTCTGGTCTGCCTGGGTTTGCTCCAGTTTCCTCCAACAATCCAAAGATATGCAGGTCAGGGTGGATTGGCCGTGCTAAATTGCTGCATAGTGTTCAGGGATGTGTAGGTTAGGTACATTAATCACAGGGGAATGGATGTGGGTGGGATATTCTTCGGAGGGTCGGTGTGGCTTTGTTAGGCCGAATGGCCTGCTTCTACATTGTAAGGATACTATGAACCTGAACAGTTCGGGTGGAAGGGCAATGAAAAGGAGAGCCCAGTGGGAGGTGAACGTGGATTCACTGGCTTTCCACTGAATGAATTAGATTTAAAATGCCCCTTTTTAAATCTGAGATGATTTATCCTCAATCCCAGCTTTCTTTATCCCAGGATAACAGGATCCCTCTCAGGACAATACATGATATTGTCAAACGTCAGTCAGAGTGAGATATATAAATGTTGTAAGGATCTCCTTCAACAGGAATATAAAAGCAAAATAGAGTGGACTCTAGAAATCTGAAAGCGAAGCAGACAGTGCTGGAAGTACTGAATTGGACTCACCACAGAAATACAGTGACTACAAGAGCAACTTAGAGGCTAGGAATCCTGCGGTGAGTAACTCACCTCTTGACTTCCCCCAAAGCCTGTCCACTATCCCCAGGGCACAAGTTAGGAGTATGATTGAATGCTCCCTGGATGGGTGCAGCTCTAACAACACTCAAGAAGCTTGACATCATCCAGGCCAAAGCAGCCCACTTGATTGGCACCGCATTCACAAATCCCCTCCTCCAGCAACGCACAGATTCAGCAGTGTGTACCATCTATGAGGTGCACTACAGAACCTTCCAAACAGCACCTTCCAAACCCAGAACCACTTCCATCCAGAAGGTCATGGGCTGCAGATACATGGGGATATCAAGATCCCCTCCCAGCCACTCACCATCCTGACTTAGAAATATATCGCCGTTCCTTCACTGTCGCTGGGTTAAAATCCTGGAATTCCCTCCCTAAGGGCATTGCGGGTCAATTCAAAGTAGGTGGACTGCAGCGGTTCAAGAAGGCAGCTCACACCCACCTTCTCAAGGGACGGGTAATAAATACTGGCCAAGCCAGCGACACCCACATCCTACAAATGAATTTTTAAAAACTCAGCAGTCCGGCAGCATCTGTGGAGAGAGAGCAACACCAGAGTTTGTGTCTTAGGGTGAGTGACTTTACATCAGACCCATGTACATGAGGACTTTACACAAGCATTTAAATCAGGAGTAGGCCATTCAGCCCCTCAAGCTCTGTAATCCACTAAGATCACGGCTGGTCTGTTCGAGTTCAGAATTCCACATTCTCAACTATCCCCAATAATCTTTAATTCCTCCCCGGCCTTCCAGAAATCTACAGCTTTAAAAATACTTAATGACCCCCGACCTCCGCCGTCATCTGAAGCAGAGTGTCCTGAAGTCGCTCAATCCTCTGAAAGAAAACAAATTCTCATCATCTCTGTCTTAATAGGAATGTCCTTAATTTTAAGAGAGCGACTCTCTGTCCTCAGTTGTGGACCCATTCTCAGTAACCTCATGTCCATCTCCCATCTGTTCAGGGTTTCCTATAGCTGTGCCTTGGGAAAGGGTCTGAGTGGATTTACATTCATTTTCTTACTCCAGACACATTTACTGTCCTTTGAACTAAAACTGATCTGTTCACCCTCCGTAACGGGAGTGAGTGGACACTGTGTCTTACTGATCCCACTACAGTACAGGACAATGTTAGCACAACAAGCTGCAAGGCACAGCTTGACTCAGGTCAGTAACGAAAAACCTGCCTCTCTCACCCCACTTCTGTGATTCTCTCTGATTTATTCAGACCCTTATTACTATTGATATCAAAGAAAGAACCTCAAAATCTATCGACTGTACTCAAAATAATTCAGAATATTTCCCTAAACTCACTGATCTCCAGTTGAGAAATGTGGTTAAACATCCCTACAATCCTTGGAGATTAGATTAGATTCCCTATGGTGAGGAAACGGGCCCCTTCAGCGCTGAAAAATGTGTTGCTGGAAAAGCGTAGCAGGTCAGGCAGCATCCAAGGAGCAGGAGAATCGACGTTTCGGGCATAAGCCCTTCTTCAGGATTGAGGAGGGTGTGCCAAGCAGGCTAGGATAAAAGGTAGGGAGGAGGGACTTGGGGGAGGGGTGTTGGGAATGCGATAGGTGGAAGGAGGTTAAGGTGAGGGTGGGAGGCCGGAGAGGGGATAGGGGCGGAGAGGTCGGGAAGAAGATTGCAGGTCAAGAAGGCGGTGCTGAGTCCAAGGGTCGGGACTGAGATAAGGTGGGGGGAGGGGGAATGAGGAAGCTGGAGAAATCTGCATTCATTCCTTATGGTTGGAGGGTTCCTAGGCGGAAGGTGAGGCGCTCTTCCTCCAGGCATCATGTTGCCATGGTCTGACCCTTCAGCCCAACCAGTCCACACCGACCCTCCGAAGAGCAACCCACCCAGACCCATTTCCCTCTGACTTTTGCACCTAACAATATGAGCAATTTAGTATGGCCAATTCACCTGACCTGAACGTCTTTGGAATGTTCAGCACCCAGAGAAAAGCCACACAGACACGGGGAGAATGTGCAAACTCCACACTGACAGTCGCCTGAGGCTGGAATCAAACCTGGCACCCTGGTGCTGTGAGGCAGCAGTGCTAACCACCGAGCCACCGTGCCGCCCCCATCTCTGTGCTGTTTTAATTCTGGCCTCTTGACCATCCTGACTGAACCATCGGTGGCCCTGACTTCAGCCGCCCAGGCCCCATGCTTTGGAAATTCCTCCCTAAACCCCTCTGCCTCTCGGTCTCTCTCTCTCTTTCTTTGATCTTCAGTCATTGTCATTTAACGTTTTCACTGCTTTCCCAAATGGGTAGCTTAGTGTTCAGTTAGCCTCATCTTCGCTGCTGTCAATGTTCCACTGCATTAAAGGTGCTATATAAGTTCAGGTTGTTTGGGCTTCTTCACCACTTACCTTCAAGTGGCACTGTCTCCTCTCACCCTACTATCAGTTGGAATCTTGAATTTCCATTCAGAGGGTCATACCCTCAGCATTGACCGCTGCCCTCCAACAGGTCATCGAGTTGGACTCCACTTGAGACAGTGAATGTGTTGAACAATTCCAATTGTGTCAACGTTGCTCCTTTCTTTTCTCAAGGTGGCTAAGTCGGTCTCCCATTCGTTGAACAACTGTGTGAACTGTTTGCCAGGACAGAAGGATGTGGACATGGCACTTAAAAGCATTGGAGAATCCAGCAAAAAGTTGCTGGTTGACTTGGTAAGCTTTGATCATTATTTTCCTTCATTAAATCTACCCAAGACCCAATCAAAGACTTGGAGATGATCGAGACAACTGAGCCAGAGTCTCTTACTCAATCTCCATCCATGAAATCCTCCTGTTCACTGTAAAAATGCAGCTAGAACTGTCTTAGAACATAGAAAGATACAGCGCAGTACAGGCCGTTCGGCCCTCGATGTTGCGCCGATCCAAGCCCACCTAACCTACACTAGCCCACTATCCTCTATATGTCTATCCAATGCCCGTTTAAATGCCCATAAAGAGGGAGAGTCCATCATTCAGTACAGGATTCTTATCCTGGAATCTTGTACTGAATGAGCACGGAGCATGGAAGGGTAGCAGAGCTAAGCGAGTATCATATGTTTCACGCACAGATTCGGGACCCATATTCATAGAAGACCCAACTAAGATTAATCTTAGACTTACCACACCACCCCACTGCGTTGTCTAGCTGATAAGCTTCAGTCTCATTCAAAAAGTAGATTCTTGTTGTTTGTCATAGCATTCTTGATTTACTGCTGCCCATTGGTCAGTAACACACCATGCTGATAACTCTCACCCTCATCCAAAATCATGACATTGCTCGCTCTGACATTACAAGGCAAAGCCACCCAGTTCAACAGGTTCACAGTCCTGGCACCATGGGTTTCCAATAGTGTTTGCCCATCACTCTGTGGGACTCATTCAATCTCACACCGTCTGTGTGTGTGTCTTACTGTATATGTTATTGCGTGTGTGTGTGTGTGTGTGTGTGTGTGTGTGTGTGTGTGTGTGTGTGTGTGTGTGTGTGTGTGTGTGTGTGTGTGTGTGTGTGTGTGTCAGTGTCACTTGGAGGTCTGCAGCATGGAAACAGACCCTTAAGCCTGATGTGCCCAATGCTGCCCAGTATTCAGAAATAAACTAGTCCCATTTGTCTACAGAGCCAAGGGGGTCACTTGGTGCCATTCTGTGTGTGTGTGTCTCACTGTATGTGCCACTTAGTGTGTGTGTGTCTTTACATGAATGTGTATTTGTACGAGTGTGTGCTTTGTGTGTATATCTCTGAATGAGTGTGAACTTCAGATGCTAAGGTTTATAAGTATCCAGGTGGGATCAATGAGACTCTCTCACTCTCTATCTCTCTCTCTCTCTCTCTCTCTCAATTTCCTTATCAATCACTCTCTCCTTCGCCTCTCCCACAGTTGCCACCAAGCACCAAGAGTTTTCAGGAGGCTCAGAGCGAGTTGAATCAAGCGGCTGCAGGCCTGAATCAGTCAGCGGGGGAGGTGGTACACGCCTCGCGAGGGACCAGCAGGCAATTGGCCGCTGCCTCCGGCAAATTCAGTGAAGATTTTGATGAGTTTCTGGATGCGGGCATTGAAATGGCTGGACAAGCTCAGGTAAGGCGTATGGCCTAGCGGTTAATCCAGAATGCATGAGGCTCAGGTAAGGTGTGCTGCCTAGTGGTTAATCCAAAAGGCGTGAGGCTCAGGTAAGGCGTATGGCCTAGCAGGTGATCCAGAAGACGTGAGTCGAAATCCAACAAGGCAGGTTGGAAAATTGGCTTAAAAATCTGGCTGTTTTCACTAAAATTACCTCTTGTTGTAAAGATCCCAATGAATGATCTTTAGTGATGGTAAACTTATCCAGACTCCCAACTGAATGTGGTAACGGTCCCACCACCAAATGGAGTTCAGTCAGAATGCCCTAGGCATTTTTCTTGAAGTGCCTAGATTATGCTAGCCCTCATTATTGGGAGGAGTCTACTTTCAGAGAGGGGGAGACTCACATTTAAGTGACAACATTAATAGGAATCTCTGAGCCTCTATGATTGCACTCCGCACAGTGGGCTATTTAATATTGGAATTGTTATGCTGATAATGGTCATCAAAATGGTTCTCCTCTCGGTCGAGTGTGGAACAGAATGCCAAACGCAGCAATTCTCTCAGTCACCACAACACCAACATCTCAGGGAACCATCTCCCAAACAGACAATAGAACGTTCTCCACCCCTCAAACCGAGAGTCCCTTAAATTGGAGACGGTTCAAGGGCACGGGGCTATGTCCTCATCGGATGCAGAATTAAACCCTTGACCGAAGTCATGAGGATCACATACGAATCAGCTCTTCCCCCTCAGTTGGAGTGAAAGATTGTGGTGTTTGGAGTTCACATTAAAGAGAGAACCTATCTCTCACTTTCCCCCATTGAATAATACAGCATAGAAAATGGCCCTTCAGCCCGTCGATTCTGTATTGGTCAAAAACTACCACCTCACTGTTCTAACCCCATTTTTCAGCATTTGGTCCATTAGCCTTTGTATTGCAAGTATCTTCAATGTGATGAGATTCTCTGCCTCTCCCACCCTAACAGGCAGTCAGTTCCAGATTCCCATCACCCTCTGGAGGAAAACATTTTCCTCACATATCCTCCTGCCCCTTTCCTTAAATCGATGCCCCTACTCATTGCTCCCTCCATCGGGAGAAAAGTTTCTTCCTGCCTACCTCTCATAATTTTACACCTCTCAGTCATGTCCCCTCTCAATCCCCTTCTGCTCCGAGGAAAACAGCCCTAGTCTGTCCAATCCCTCTTCATGATTGAGACTCTCCAGCCCAGGCAACTTCCTGGTAAATCTCCTCTGCACCATCTCCAGTTCGTTCACGTCCTTCCTATCTGATAGATCCGTTTTACCACAGAACGAAACATTCAAGTTCTCATTTTATCGTGGGGATGATTTCCTTTCAATGTCGGTTTAAAACAGCAACAGTGCGATGGCCAGGAGTCGAACCCAGATCAACTGCTTGGAAGGCAGCTATGCTCACCACTATACCACCATTGCTACATCCTTCCTATAATGTGGATTCCAGAACTATGTCCAAATCCCTGTGCCCTGTGATTCTGAGCAGATGGATGTACATTGGCCCCTGACCCCACACCTCCCCCACCCACTGTCTTATTCTGCATCATGAGTTTCCATTGATTCCCATTGTGCGGAGGATAGGCAGACTGCAGCTATCTGGGGAGAAGATGGTGGGAGAGAGAGATTTACTTCAGACAGTGAGCTGTTATGCCAGGAATGCACAGGCGGCCGCAGAGGTAATGGAAGTAATTCCATAATAACTTCCAACAGGGATTTGGGTCATTACTTAAAGACGCCAGGAAAGAGTGAGATTGATTGGATGGCCTTTTCGAACACCCAGCTGGGAGATATGGCAGAATGCTGGATTTTTGTTTTGAAACAGAGTGTGGAGTCGGGTCTAAAAGCAGGAGAAATTTCCAAGGGGAAAGTTTTCCTTTGTGCGATTGCATTCCTCATAGCTCGTCACGTGTGCCCGAGCAGATAAAACGCCAACTTGAGGCACAGGAGATTTGGCTATCCCCATTGTCTGGGCTTGCTCAAGTTCTCTCCAGCACCTGGAGATGTCAGAGGCTGAGCCTCCCCAACACCACCTCACCTCACCCTTCTAAAATCTCCATGTGGATGTGGAAAATTTCACCAAGTCAGCTGCCCCCAGTGTTATTTTGTTTATTCATTCATGGGACATGGGTATCACTGGCAATAGAGCACAAGGCAGGAGGTTGACAGGAAATAATAGAGCTGGAGCACACCCAATGGGCAGAGTGGTCTCTTTCTGCACTGTCCATGTTTCTTGCCCATTCCTAATTGCCCAGAGGGCAGTTAAGAGTCGACCACATTGCTGTGGGTCTGGGGTCACACGCAGGCCAGAACTAATGGTAAAGATGACGATTCCCTTCCCTAAAGGACATGAGTGAACTAGATGGGTTTTTCCCAACCATCGGCAATGGATTCATGGTCATAATTAGACGCTTAATTCCAGATTTTTATTGAATTCAGAATCCGCCATCTGCCATGGTGGGATTCGAACCCGGGCCTCTCGATTAATCTGATAATGCCACACTCTGCAATCGCTTCCCCCTTTCTTTCATTTTGAAGGCTGCTTCCTTTGACACAGCCCAGTATTGTGTGTGGGGTGGAACAGAAGACAATTGAGAGGGACAGCCTGCCTGTTCAGAACAACAACGTGAGCCATTAAGTATTTTACTTGTTTTTTTTTCCCCACAGACAAAGGAGGGTCAGATCCAGGTCATTGGTAACTTGAAGAATATCTCCATGGCTTCCAGCAAACTGCTCCTCGCTGCCAAGTCGCTGTCTGTTGATTCTGCTGCACCCAATGCAAAGAATCTCCTGGCAGCAGCTGCCCGGTAAGGACCATCGTGCTGTACTTTATATTGGCCCGGGTTTGAGCCTCCTCACCCCACTCTGGTCAGCTGTAGCTCAGTGGGTAGCGCACTCGCCTCTGAGTCAGTCGGTCATGGGTATAAGCCTCGCTCTAATCAGCTGAGCACAAAATCCAGACGGTGGGAGCCCTGCACCGACATTGGCTTTCAGGAATGGTTCTGGGTATGAGGACATTTTATTAGTGAGGATAGATTGAAGACGTTAGGAGTGCTCTCCCTGAGGAGAATGCCAGGAGGAGATCCGATGTGCGTTTTCAGAATTGTGGTCTAGACAGAGTGGATAGGATGACACTGTTTCTGCTTATCCAAGAGAAAAGGGAGTAGATATAAAGTAACGTGTAAACAAAGCAATGCTGATGTGAGAGAAAGCCTTTTTCATTCAGTGAGTACCATATATAGAGCTGAAAATGTGTTGCTGGAAAAGATCAGCAGGTTAGGCAGCATCCAAGGAGCAGGAGATTCGACGTTTCGGGCATAAGCCCTTCTTCAGGAATTCCTGACCTGATGCTGCCTGACCTGCTGCACTTTTCCAGCAACACACTTTCAGCTCTGATCTCCAGCATCTGCAGACCTCACTTTCTCCTCGAGTACCATATATACTCGTGCATAGGTCAAATTTTGAAGACTTTTTTTAAAGCTGACATTAGGGGGTCGACTAATGCACGGGCACAAGTTTTGAGGAGCTGCAATTCACGCTGCAGTTCAAAAGTTGATTTGATCGCACAACTAATCCCGGGTAAGGATCAAAAACACCATGAATTACGGTCAACGTAACTACCGGATAAAAGCAAGAGACTGGTACAAAAATTGAACATGTCAAAGATTCATCGAAATCCTGCAAAATCACATTGTTCAACATCGTCATGGCCTGGTATAATGGCACACTTAAAATGAACCATTTATTAAATTCTGAATGTGTAAGCATCTGGAACTTTCCCACCAAATTCTTCCCTTTCCCTCCCACTTACTCCCTCATGTTATGAACCTCAACAACATTAACACATTTGCCAAAGAATTAAAGATCTACTGGTATGTAGCTAATACATCTCACTTTTATTCAGATATAATGGCACAATTAAAATTTTAACGATATTAACTTTTGGATGTATAGTGAATAAAGTGTGATAAGTACTGATAGACTTAGACTTAGTACTGTTCTGAATGAATGACTCAAAACGTGCTGTAGTCAACCAAGTGCAGTAAGTTAGAGTTAGGAATAAATGAATCGAAATGTGATATTGTAAACACAGAGCAATGAGTAAAGCTAGTGGTGCGAATGAATGTATGTATGTGATTTAATGCGATATAGTAGAGTAGACTAATACATGAGATATATGGAAGGTAAAAGGTTTTTTGGCCAAAAAAAGGGTTGACCTATACATGAGTATATACGGTAGTTAGGGTGTGGAAGGCACTGCTTGGAAATGTGGTGGAGGCAGGTTCAATTGAAAAGGGAATTGGCTGTGTTTTTTTGGACATCAATGGTGTGCAGGCTGTGGGAGTAAAGGCAGGAATTCAGCAGGAGATAATAGAGCTGGAGCAGACCCGATGGGCAGAGTGGTCTCTGCCTGCACTGTAATGATTCTGTCACTCTTTCAGAGGAGACATTAAGCCAAGGGTCCACAAGACTGTCCACGAATTGGAAGAAGGATGAAGGGAGGTGGGCAGAGGTTCTCCCTTGAGTCTTGACCAATATTGATCTGTCAGTCATTCAATGGGCATGACGGACAGTGTTGGGGGTGGGAGCAGGCTATTGTCTAATGTTACTTTTATCAGATTATTCTTGTGGGAGCGTGCTGTGCAAATGTGTTGCCAGGTTTCCAGGATTGGCAACAAGACGTACATGACTGAGGGCGTGAATAACTTTGGGTTGTCCTGAAAGGTGCGAGTCCGTCTTGTGTCAAATTTAGTAAAGCGAGCCTGGTTGAAGAGGTGTTGAAGTGTTAATTTAACAGGAGGTGTATCTGATATCTTCCAGGGCTGTTACCGAGAGCATCAACCAGCTGATTACACTCTGTACCCAGCAGGCTCCTGGCCAGAAGGAATGTGACAACGCTCTCCGAGAACTCGAGGTACTGGCTGAAACCAAACTCCGACACCCCATCCACCCAGCTCTTTCACATCGTGGATGTTAATCCATTTCACTACCTGCTCCTCCATCGAGTAATCTTACCAAGAGAGCAGGTCAGGTGGGGGTGAACTATTTCGCCGTGGCACCAATAACGTATAAGTTTCATAACTTGGAAGATAGTGCTGAGATTTGGATCCATAAAATGGCTTAAGATTTCGCAGCCAAGATCGAGATGGATTTTACACGGTCAACTCAACTGGCAGCTAAATCCCAGAGGGAGAATGTGAAGACTGCAGATGCTGGAAATCAGAGTCAAAAAGTGTAGTGTTGGAAAAGCACAGCTGGTGAGGCAGCATCTGAGAAGCAATGGAATTGATGTTTTGAGCATAAGCTCTTCATCAGGACCCTGCTCCTCGGATGCTACCTGACCAGCTGTGATTTTCCAACACCACACCTTTTGATGCTAAATCCCAGCAGCTAACTAGTACATTGAATGTGCAGTGCAGGAGATTAAATGTTGAGTTTTTATCAAAGTCCCCACTGTTGTGTCAGTGAACCCTCAATGGATAGCTCTCTGGGCAGTAGAAGCTCGGTGGGGTGACGGTCCCTGGGTTAACAATCCAGAGATCCAGATGATTGCTACGAGGTCTCAGATCCTACCTCAGCAGCTGGCTGAATTTCAATTCCTTCATTCAGTCCAAACCATGAAGAAACATGTTAATCCCGGTCATTGTGACCATGATGGCTGTCATTGCTTGTTGTAAAACTCCATCTAGTTCATCTTTAGTGACGGCAGTCTGCCAGAGTTAGCCAGTCTGGCCTACTTATGACCTGAGAACCACAGCATTGTGCTGGGAGTCATACAGCACGGAAACAGACCCTTCAGCCCAACTCATCCACACCAACCAGATGTCTAGTGTTGAGCCTGTGGAATGCATTACCACAGCAAGTAGTTGATCTCCAAATATTGAATGTATTCAAGAGGCAGCTAGATGTAGCACTTGGGGCAAATGGGATCAAAGGTTATGGGGGGGAGAGCAGAATTAGGCTATTGAGTTGTGCAATCAGCTATGAATGGCGGAGCAGGCTCGAAGGGCCGAATGTCCTCCTCCTGCTCCTATCCCCTATGTTTCTATTCCAATCGGACGTAGTCCCATTTGCCAGCACTTGGTCTATATCACTTTAAAACCCTTCCTATTCATCGACCCATCCAGATGTCTTTTAAATGTTGTAATTGTACCCAACACCACCACTTCCTCTGGCAGCCTGTTCCATACACGCACCAGTCTGTGTATGAAAAAGTTACCTTTCAGGTCCTTCTTAAATCTCACCTTAAACCTCTGTCTTCTAATAAACTACCCTCTGAAATGGCCTCACTCTGTTCAAGGAGAATTAAAGATGGGCTTTGCTTCTAGCATCCACTGAACGGATACTTTTAAAAAAGCAAAGGCATTGAGTACAGAAGGAAGGAGGTGATGCTAACTCTTGAGAAATCACAGGTTACATGCCAGCTGGAGTAAGATTTTAACAAGGGTGCTAAGTCCTTTAGATGAAAGGAGATTTTGTAGCATAATACCAGGGCTGAGGTTCTGAAACGGAGATTGTTCTCCCAGGAGGAAGAGCCTTAACAGAGTTTGAATTGGTCAAGATTTGGAGATGCTGGTGTTGGACTGGGGTGTACAAAGTTAAAAATCACACAACACCAAGTTATAGTCCAACAGGTTTAATTGGAAGCACACTAGATCAGTCCACTACCACCTGATGAAGGAGCGGCGCTCCGAAAGCTAGTGCTTCCAATTCAACCTGTTGGACTATAACCTGGTGTTGTGTGATTTTTAACTTTGAATTGGTCAGGATTGTGAAAGATTCTGGCAGAGTAAATAAATGGAAAGCATTTCCAGTGGCAGAAGACTATAACCAGCGGACGCAGATACACAGATTTGGTGAAAGAACCAGGTCAAAATGATATGAAATTATTTTGTGAGCAAATCTGAAATGTAGTGCCTTTAAGAGCAGGAGAAGCAGTTGCCATAATAAGTCCAAAGAGACTGGGATAAGCACTCAAAAGGGAATAACTGGTGATTGCAAATAATTGGCTAGCTCTTTAAAAGAGACAGCGCTGACGTGATGGTCTGAATGACCTCTTTCAGTGTTGTGTTGTTCTATTACCTGAGGTAAGCTCCACTGCAGCTCCATGTACACACAGGGTGTAGGGCGTGTGTTAGATTCTGCACACTTCTGTAGGTGCGACATGAGACAATTTCACTGCTGGGTGTCAGTGAAGCCTCTCATTTTCCAGTCACCTGGAAAGGAAACCGAGATGAATTTTATGAAGGGCTTTTTTTTGTGTAGAGGGGCATGCCTGAAGTCTCTAAAAGTCAGCCAGTTAGTTAGTTCGCTAGTTAGCTCCAGCATTGACTGGTAAAATCGTCGTGCAGATTCACTAACTTGTAATTTTGGGAATGTTTGCAGACTGTCAAAGGCATGCTGGAAAATCCCAATGACCCTGTCAGTGACCTCTCCTACTTTGACTGCATTGAGAGTGTGATGGAGAATTCCAAGGTAGGTCAAGGCTCCCTCGGGAGCGATTTGGGAAAATTTGGTTTGTGACACTCTGCACCATCTCTCATGGCACTTTTCCATTATTTCCCCTTTTCCCGTTCTCTCTGGCTGTTCAGGTCCTCGGAGAGGCTATGACTGGGATCTCTCAGAAAGCCAAGACTGGCGATCTTCCGGCGTTTGGGGAATCAGTTGGCATCGCCTCCAAGGCACTGTGTGGTCTGACAGAGGCAGCGGCTCAGGTGGGCATCGGTCTGCCAACTCACCGTCGCAGCTTGAGATAAGCATGACTCCCCCTCTGAGAGGGGAGCATAAAATAGAATCCCTACGGTGTGGAAACAGGCCATTCAGCCCAACAAATCCATACCGACCCTCCAAAGAGTAGCCCACCCAAACCCATTCCCCTACCCTAACCCTCGACATTTACCTTTGACTGATGCACCTAACCTACACATCCCTGAACACTATCAGCAATTTAGCATGGCCAATTCACCCTAGCCTGCACATCTTTGGACTGCGGGAGGAAACCTGAGGAAACCCACACAGACACGGGAAGGATGGGCAAACTCCAGTCGCCCGAGGCTGAAACCGAATCTAGGGTCGATTCCATCATCGAAAGCGAAGCATGGAATAGACAGCAAAGTCGCAGAATCATCAAATCTGCTTCTGGAATGATGAAACTCCCTGCCCAGGATTGTTTGGTCTATTTTACTAAAGCTGTATCGAGCCATTTACTGTCTTCCAGTATTCACTACCCCTGCAAACTATGTATGATGGGTGAGAATCTTAGAATCGCTGCAGTGCAGAAAGAGGCCATTTGGCCCATTGGACCTGTGCTAATCCTCCAAAGAACATCCCATTCAGTTCAGCACCTGAACCAATGCCTGTAGCCCAGCACTTTGCACGGCCAATGCACCCAACTTGCATATCTTTGGACGATGGGAGGAAACCCATGTAGACATGGAGAGAAGGGCAAACTCCTGAGGCTGGAATCGAATCCAGGTCTGTGAGGCAGCACTTTGTCACCCCCACCCGGTTAGAAAAGTGATCTGGCATTTCTCTGTAACTGTTTAAGCCACACCTCTAAGATCCCCTCCAAGTCACTCACCATCCTGACTTGAAAATATGTCACCCTCCTTCAGTGTTGTGTCAACATCCTGGTATTCCCACCTTAAGAGTATTGTGCTTCGATCTATAGCAGGTGGACTGCAGCGATTCAAGAAGGCAGCTCACCACCACCTTCTCAAGGGCAACTGGGGACGGGCAATAAATCCTACGCCCAGCAGTGAGACCCACATCTCACAAATGAGTTTAAAAAATCCATAGACAGGAGAAGACTTTGGAAACTGTTCAGCCTCCCTTACACAACAAGGAAACTTTATTCTTTGCAACACACACACACACACACACGCAGACAAAGATGCACAGACACAGACACATGCAGACATGGACACACAAAAGCACGCAGACACAGACACACACGGACACGCACAGACACATGCGGACACACAGACACACGCAGACACAGACACACATGACAACACACACAGACACACACACAGACACGCGCAGACACACGTGGACACACAGGCACACGCGGACACACACATGCAGACAGACACAAACACACACACGTGCACACAGATAGACACGCCATTGAAAACTACGTGATTTCCTGCAGAGACAGAAATGCCAATAAAATCCCAGGCCAGGCCATTTCAGAAGATTGGAAATTCCTTTCCTATAATCTCGCTCCAGTTCTCACTCCTGAAGTGGTCAAAGCTGCTGGAATAGACAACCAATGAATGTATTGTGGGACTGATCACTCGTTGAAGATGAATTCTACTCCAACCACGAAACATGTCCATCAGTGTGAACGTGTGGGAACAGAATACAGCTTCTTGGCATTAGCACATAAGATGGCACACTCCACAATTCTCTGGGATAGAGAGCCACCTCTTGATTTTTTTGTTGTCCCATTCCTACATGAGTACGACTGATCATTGAATGTTGCTTTGGGAACTGAGAGTGCAAATTGGCCAGCATTGTGCATAGGGGAACATGGCTCAGCTAGGGTTATGTTTCATCCTCAATTCTTGCAAGTAACGTAAGATACTAGAGCTGACCTCATCACATCCCAAAAATTATAACTCAAACTGTCTGAAAGCAACTAAAGGCTCAATGGAAACAGAAACTACTGGAGAAACCTGACAGGTCTGGCACTACCTGTGGAGACAAAGCAGAGTTTGCTTTCTATCCACAGATAATGCCAGGCCTGCTGAGTTTCTCCAGCAATTTTCTGTCTTTGTTTCTGATTTCTAGCATCTTTTGACTAGATTCCCTACAGTGTGGAAACAGGCCCTTTGGCCCAACAAGTCCACACCGACCCTCCGAAGAGTAACCTACCCAGACCCATTCCCCTAGCCTATATTTACCCCTAACTAATGCACCTGTCACTACGGGCAATTTAGCATGGCCAATTCACCTGACCCGCACATCTTTGGACTGTGGGAGGAAACCGTAGCACCCGGAGGAAACCCACGCAGACACGGGGAGAATGTGCAAACACCACACAGACAGTCGCCTGAGGCGGGAATCGAACCCAGGTCGCTAGCGCTGAGGCAGCGGTGCTAACCACTGAGCCACCATGCCACCCCACGCCCCATCTGCAGGTCCTTGTTTTAAATTCTCGATGCTTAAGAACTCCATTGCACTCAAAGTTAGCTGTGAGGATGGGTTGGGATACCAACGTATTGTCAATCCAACTCTTTACTGAGTTTTATTACATCTCCCTTCATGCAGGCTGGTTACCTGGTTGGGATATCTGATCCCAACAGCCAAGCCGGGCACCAGGGGCTAGTGGATCCCATCCAGTTTGCTCGGGCCAATCAGGCGATCCAGATGGCGTGTCAGAATCTAGTGGATCCAGCAAGTAGTCCATCACAGGTAAAAAGGCGGGGCACAGCAATGTTGGCGAAAGGTCAGTTGCTGCTCCTGTTCGGGTTTGGCGTCCGTGGTAATGCGTAACTCTCATCGCGCAGGTGCTGTCTGCTGCTACCATCGTCGCCAAACACACTTCGGCATTGTGCAACGCCTGCCGGATCGCCTCCTCCAAAACCGCCAACCCGGTTGCCAAGCGACACTTTGTCCAGTCGGCCAAGGAAGTTGCCAATAGCACCGCCAACCTGGTGAAGACCATCAAGGTAACCGTGTGTGACTGCTGTCGTGTGTGTCCCCATTGTGGAGCTGACTCTTCCACTGTTTACGCCATTGTTCTGGTTCATAGAGTCCTACAGCACAGAGACAGGCCCTTCGGCCTAAGCTGGTCCTTGCCATCCACGCTAACCCCATTTCCCTGCACTTGGCCCAATTCCTTCTAAACCTTTCCTATCCATATATTTTTCCAAATGCCTTTCAAATGTTGTTAATGCACCCATCTCAAGCACTTCCACTGGCAGCTCATTCCATATGTGTACCATCCTCTGTGTAAAAAGGTTGCCCCTCAGGTTCCCTCTTATTCTTTCCCCTCTAACCTTAAACTAATGCCGTCTAGTCCTCGATTCCCCAACCCTGGGAAAAAGACTGAGTGCACTGACCCTAACCATGCTACTCATGATCTTATATACTTCTGTAAAACTTGTCCCCCTCAGTCTCCTATGCTGTAAAGATAAAAAGTCCTAGCTTGTCCAACCTCTCCCTATAACTCGAATGATTGAGTCCTGACAACATCTTTAATAACATCCTTCCTATAGCAAGGTGACCAAAACTGAACACAATATGCCAAGTGCAGTCTTGTACAACTGCAACATAACTTCCCAACTTCTATACTCAGTGCCCTGACTGATGAAGGCCAGTGTGCCAAAAGCCTTCTTCACTGCCCTATCTACCTGTGACTCTACTTTCAGAGAACTGTCCACCTGAGCTCCAAGATCCCTCTATTCCACTACAGTCCTTACGGCACTACCATGTACTGTGAAACCCCTACCTTGATTTGACTTTCCAAAGTACAAGAGCTCACACTTATCTATATTAAACTCTATTTCTATTTCCCGAGGTGATCAAAGTCCTGCTGCAAATTCTGACAATCTTCCTGACTGTACAAGATACCTCCTATTTGACAAAAGGCAAATTCTGGAAATCAGATTGTCTCACCTGTAACTGCAGTAGTGACCCCCAGCTTTCAGCTGTAACCAAGAGGGCGAAAAAATTGCTTCTACCTCTCCAAGACACCAACAGCAACTGCTGAAAGCTAAACCTAAAATCTCTGGTTCTATTGGAAGAAGCTTGACCACACCCAGCCAGGCTGCTTCTATTGTTCCAACTTGTAGAACTCAAGGCTTCACAAGTTGTTTACCTTCTCACAGACCCCTTGGCACCTGTCCCCCAATCTCCCTCTAACAGATATCAGGACAAAACACACTTCTTAAAGCCACAGCATCGCACAGAATATTTTCTCTTCGATTTCATGGGGGTCACCCCTGTAACAAGATGTGGGGTCACCCCTGTAACAGGATGTGGGTCTCACCCCTGTAACAGGATGGGTGTCACCCCTGTAACAGGATGTGGGGTCACCCCTGTAACAGGATGGGTGTCACCCCTGTAACAGGATGTGGGGTCACCCCTGTAACAGGATGTGGGGTCACCCCTGTAACAGGATGTGGGGTCAACCCTGTAACAGGATGTGGGGTCAACCCTGTAACAGGATGTGGGGCTCACTCTTGTACAGAACATGGGTGTCATGTATGCCTTTGGAATGGATACACCAGAATTGTCCTTTGATGAGTCTCACCCACCAGGAGGAGCCCATTACGAGTAAAACCTTCTCCAGCTTGAAACAGTGGCTTCAGGTCGTGCCACCCTGCCCCTCGGCTGATGACTTGACCCAATCATATTGTGGTAAATATGCCAACATCTTGTACTCAATGCATTTGACTGTTATTCATTACGAACAATGTGCTCCATGAAGCATCTCTGGTTGCTCTATCCTTATTCTGTGTGTGTGTGTGTGTGTATATATGCGCGCGCGCTCGTGCATGCGTGTATTTGTCTTTGCTCACCTGGTGCAGTGTTCACTCCTTCTGTTCCTTGGTTCTCAGGCCCTTGATGGTGACTTCTCCGAAGAGAATCGAGACAAGTGCAGGTTAGCCACTTCCCCTTTAATCGAGGCTGTGGAAAACCTGACGGCGTTTGCCTCCAACCCTGAGTTTGTCAGCATCCCGGCCCAGATTGGAGCTGAGGTAATTCGTCTCGAGCGTGTGCTGGTGGGAAGGCAGGACGTGCTGAGTCCAGGTTGTTCAGGTTCGTCATCCTCGTCATCAGGTGATGATGTCACCCTTGACCAACTCCAGCGATCAGTCTTCATCCAAGAGTCTGCAACATAGGCGTGGAGAGCCCCCAGCGTTGGAAAGCTTGGGGGATAGCAGGCCCAAAGTCACCTGTCCCTCCTGGGCCTGCGATGCCCACATCCTGTGAAAGAATGAGAGAAAACACAGCCTAGATCCTGGAGAAAGCCAGCACTTTACACCTGTCCTCTAGCTGCCCTTGAGCTGAGGTGGTTAATGGCTTCCTCAGCCATTTCAAAGAGCTGGGAGTTATTAGTGAAACATGCGGATTCATTAAAACTCCAGGAATGTTGTGACCACTGTTGTTGAAATGGGCTTTTTACTCCAGATTTATTTAATTAACCGAATTTAAATTCCCCAGTGGCTTTGCTAGGGATGTGGGCTTGTACCTTCAAACCCTCACTGGAGTGAACTTCTGTCATTACTCCTTCATCAAAAGATTTGAAAAACAAGTAATCCCTTCAGGGTACAATCATTGATTATTTAAGATACATCCTAATTTCAATTTGACTGTGACTATGCCTGTGAAAGCTTTGACCTGTGTCACTCTCACGAAGCATTAGTTTATTAAAAAAAACTCAATGCAGAGCACTCTGAAAAGTGTTGACCCCTAATCACTCATCTCCTGCCGGGTCAGACTGTGCAGAGTAGCATTACAAGGCACAGACCAATAAAAGAATAATTTGGTCTCTACAGAACAAGGCTAATGTTGGTAATTTACAACACTGCAAATAGGGCCAGTTGCAAGCTGTAAAACATTAATGACTCTTCATCCCTGGTCCCAGATGTAAAGCCCAGACACATTACAGGATCAGAAAGGAGAAACGTTATGTATCTGTGGGCTAATGGTTATTGACAGCGAATGGTTTCTGTGAGAGAGAATGCGTTGTGTGGGTCACAGCATGTTTCGCAACAAAGAAATTGGAAGGCAGTTTCTCAGATGCTCGTGCTGCTGACTCTGATTAACTTTCGATGATCAGCTATGATTGATCTGGAATGGCCCAGATTTTGATCAGTTCTGATCCCACAAAGGGGAGCAGGAGAGAGGCAGCCTGCTCTGGGCATTAGTGAGGGGCAATGACCATGGGTCCAGCTCCCCATTTCTATCCAGTGACCCCCTGATATGTGAATGGATGATACCACCAATCCTCCTTCTGTAATGTTTCAACTCTGTTATGACTCTTCCGGCAATTCTGAAGAAGGATTATAAAACGTAGGCAGAGCAGTAGAGCTCAGGAACACTGGAGAAGCCCAGTAGGTTCTGGCAGCATCTGGGGCCCACATGTTGTGCCGAACATGGCGCCAAATGAAACTAATGCCTTCTGCCTGCCCTTGGTCCTCACTTCTGCCTTGGTCTAAATCTCCCCTTCCTTTGCAGGTTAATTTGCTCATCTAAAAGTCCCTTAAATGCCCCTATCACATCTGCCTCCACCACCCCTGGCAATGCATTCCAGACACTGTCTGTATAAAACAAACTTGCCCTTCACATCTTCTTTGAGTCATATCTGACTTGAAACATTAACTTGTTTCTCTCTCCCCAGTTGCTGCCAGACCTGCTGAGTTTCTCCAGCGTTCTCTCCCTTTGTTTCAGATTCCCAGTTTCTGCAACATTTTGCTTTTCTGACTGGTTCTGTCCTTCCTGTGTCTCAGTTACGGTCACCATTTCATGTCCTTCCTTCATCAGCGTTTCATCGTACTTTGCAATGTTGGGTTGACTGTTTAGTGCCGAAGTTGTCTGAGTCAATGGGAATTGATGTGTGTTCAGGTCAGGGTGTTTGCAGAGTGGACTGACTGAACAGGAATAAAAACCATGTGGAGGTAGTGTTCATTAGTATTCATACGACTTCGAAAGGGAAGGTTTGCAGAGCTGTTCGGAATTTTACAATAATGATTTGTTCACAGTCGTCGTGAAGCCTAAGTTATTGTATATTCCCTGCAGGGGTTGGTTAACTCAGAGATGCAGGGTGGGTTCAATTCCTGCACTGGCTACCAGGTTACCATGAAGGATTCTCCATTTTCTAAGGTTGGAGATCCTCAGGTTAAAACATCGTTGGTTGTCTCTCGCTTCCTCTCTCCCCATCTTCCTCTCTCCCTGTCTTCCTCTCTCCCCGTCTTCCTCTCTCCCCGTCTTCCTCTCTCCCCATCTTCCTCTCTCCCCATCTTCCTCTCTCCCCGTCTTCCTCTCTCCCCGTCTTCCTCTCTCCCCATCTTCCTCTCTCCCCGTCTTCCTCTCTCCCTGTCTTCCTCTCTCCCCGTCTTCCTCTCTCCCCATCTTCCTCTCTCCCCATCTTCCTCTCTCCCTGTCTTCCTCTCTCCCCTTTTCCTCTCTTTCCCCTCTTCCTCTCCCTCTTTCCCCCCTACCTTTCTCCCTCCCTCTTCCCTCTACCCCTCTCCCTCTCTCCAACTCCCCCTCCATCTCTTTCTCCCTACTCCCTCTCCTCCTGTCTCTCTCTGTCCCTCTCTCTCTGTCTCTCTTTCTCTGTCTCTCTATCTCTCTCTCTCTTTCTATCTCTCTCTCTTTCTCTCTGTTTCTGCCTCTCTCTGTCTCTCTCTCTCTGTCTCTGTTTCTCTCTTCTCTCTTCTCTCTTTCTCTGTGTCTCTGTCTCTGTCTCTCTCTCTCTCTGTTTTTCTCTCTCTCTCTGTAATGAGAGAAAGCAGCCCTGTGATCTGGTAAGACGACGGTGATTCTACCTTGACCTGGCGTTGACCAGACTGGAATATCTATTAATACTCCATGTTGCTGTGGCTTGCCTCCCACAGGGCGCTCAGGCCCAGGAACCCATCCTTGCTGCTGCCTGCTCGATGCTCGACAGCTCGTCCTCGCTCATCAAGAGTGCCCGGTCGCTCGCTATCAACCCAAAAGATCCCCCAACTTGGTCCATACTGGCAGGACATTCCCGTACAGTGTCAGACTCCATTAAAAGCCTCATCACCTCTATCAGGTGAGTTAGTCTCGAAATTTGCTTGTGAATGAAAATTGTACCCGAGGTTCCCGATTTCAACTTGCAGAGTGTCTCTCAGAGATGGTGTTATCTATCTCGGAGTTATCGAGTCATACAGCACGGAAACAGACCCTTCGGTGCAAATAGTCCATAATCCCAAACTAAACTAGTCCTACCTTGCCTGCACTTAGCCCATGGACCTCCAAACGTCTACTTACCCAAACGTCTTTTAAACACTGCAACTGAATCCACATCCACCACTTCCTCTGGACGTTCAGTCTATGTACGAACCACTCTCTGTGTTAAAAAAAATAAAATTTGTCTCAAGTTTAAAGATCTTTTTAAATCTTTTTCTTTTCTCCTGAAAGTTATGCCCCCTTGTTTTGAAATGTCTCAGTTCTACAACATTGCCCAGGGCCTTGCTTTAGTTATAAAAGTCCCGCCCTTGTTTATTTTACCAAAATGCAATACCTCACATTTTTCCAAATTCAACTCCATCTGCCACTTTTCAGCCCATTGTCTCTTTCTCATCTTCTTCACTGTCCACTATACCACTAACCTTGATGTCATCTGAAAACTTATTTTCTATATTCTCATTTATATCATTTCATGTAACTGACAAACAAAAGTGGACCAATCTCTGTGGAACGTGACAGGCTAAAAACAAAACTGATGTGAAATATCCATTTAATATCTCTCTCATCTCCTGAGGTTCAACACAAAGACAACCTCTTTGATCTTTAAGGAGCCCTACTGTCTCTCTAGTTGCATTTAATGTACTTGTAGAGTCTCTTTGGATTATCCTTAACCTTATTTGTCAAGGCTAACTCATATCCTGTCTTTGCCTTCCTGATCTACCTCTAAGAATGTCCCTACATTCTTTATACTGTTCAAGACATTCATTTGAACCCAGTCATTTATATCTAATATATAATTCTTCTTTATTCTTGGCTAAAACTTCAATATCTCTATTCATCCTTTGTCCTCTAATCCTGCCTGCCCTACGTTTCACTCTGACAGAAGTGTAATGATTCTAGACTCTCACTATCATAGCTTTGAAAGCTGGTGTTTTGGGTGCGTCTGTATCACTCTCCTGACTCTCTCTGATTATGTCCATTCACCCCCAACTCCAGCCCAACTGCGTCAGGGGAGACATTGGGGTGTGTCTGCCACAGGGAAATCCCGGGAAGGTGGAGATCCTGTCGGACGTACAGCGAGGACCACAGTAGAATTTATTTTTCTGAGGGCCTGTACAAGGCATCTCTGGGGAGGGGGCTCCATGTAGGAGGAGGGAGGGAGGGAGAGGAGAAGCAAGTCCTTTGGAGGTAAGGCTGCTGTGAGTGATTAGATTAGATTACTTACACTGTGGAAACAGGCTCTTCGGCCCAACAAGCCCACACCAACCCTCTGAAGAGCAACCCACCCAGACCCATTCCCCTACATTTTACCCTTTCACCTAACACTACGGGCAATTTAGCATGGCCAATTCACCTAACCTGCACATTTTTGGACTGTGGGAGGAAACCGGAGCACCCGGAGGAAACCCACGCAGACACGGGGAGAATGTGCAAACTCCACACAGACAGTTGCCTGAGGTGGGAATTGAACCCGGTTCTCTAGCGCTGTGAGGCAGCAGTGCTAACCATTGTGCCACTGTGCCGCCCGATGTGGAGGTTGGGGAGGGAGGAGAGATGGTAGAGGTGCGCCACTCTGGCAAGGAACCCTGAAGAGTTGGTGGCAGAGAGCTGCCCTCCTTCAGGTGGTATGGTGTCTCAGTGGTTAGCATTGCTACCTCACGGCACCAGGGACCCGGGTTCGATTCCAACCTCCGGCGACTGTCTGTGTGGAGCTTGCACGTTCTCCCCGTGTCTGCTTGGGTTCCTTCCGGGTGTTCTGGTTTCCTCCCGCCATCCAAAGATTTGCAAAGTATGTAGATTGGCCATGATAAATTGCCCCATAGTGTCCAGGGATGTGCAGGCTAGATGGATTAGCCATGAGAAGTGCAGTGTGACAGGGATAGGGTAGCGGGGTGAGTCTAGAGGGATGTCCCTCGGAGGGTCGGTGTGGACTTGATGGGTCGAATGGCCTACTTCCACACTGTTGAGGATTTAATGATTCTACACTTTCCCAGATCATATCCCACAATTTGAACTTCTCTGAATTTTCCAATTCACCAGTCGTTCCTGAAGAAGCGTCACTGGACCCAGAACATTACCTCTGCTTTCTCTCTTCGCAGAAGCTGCCAAACCTGCTGAGTTTTCCCAGCAATTTCTTTGTTTCCATTTGCTAATCCAAGGACAGCTCTGACGATACAGTACCACGGTCTGATTTATTGTATGTAGCCAGGTGCATGGCTAACAGAAGGCCCAGTGCCAACTATTGGCTGAGCGTTGACGGTGTGTACTGGGCTGAGTTACTGTTGAGCGAACCCTGTCTCTTTCTGCCCAAGGGACAAGGCTCCAGGTCAGCGGGAGTGTGACAGCTCCATCGACAACATTAACAAGTGCATCCGGGAGATTGAGCAAGCCTCACTGTCAGCAGTCAGCCAGAACCTGCCCACCAGAGACGACATCTCCCTGGAGGTAAAATACTTCACTCGCCATAGTGTCACCTCCACCTCCTTCCGGAAGAGAGGGAATTGCTTGCATTCTGTCTCTAATGTGTGTCTGAAAGGTGAACCTTGATCCTGGGCGTTGAAATATTGTTCAAATTGACACAGTAAAATACCGAGGGAGGCGCTGCAGGGCCTCCATGCTTTCTCATAGATTTTTGTAGAGGCATGGTTTTTTGTTCCTCATTCACAGATTCGGGTGTCACTGGCTATGACTGACACACTTCTATTGCTTATGATTCTACGCTGTGTTTTAAGTTGCAATCTGCTTCTGTTTAATGGATGTTGTTTGGGTTAGCACAAAAAGAACGATGGAGATAGACAACTTGGAATATTGTGGATGTCTGCAGTTGGACTTTATATTGAGAAGTGCAGTAAAAGTGTAAGAACTTGCTAAGCCCGATAAATCACACTGCTCGAGCATCGTGTTCAGTTCTGGGCATGACACATGACAATGCCAGCCACAGCCATGGAGAGAGTGCAAGGGAGATTTACTGTATTAATACTGGGCCTAAAAGAACTTTAGTTCTGTGGAGATACTGGGCAAACTGGGATTATTCCCCTGACGGTATTCAATCCAGATTGTTCAGCACCATGAGGGGTCTTGCTGTTAAATGTGGAGTAAAACTATGCCCAGTGGCTGAAGGGCTGGCAATCTGAGAGCATGCACGATTTACCATGAATTTAACACAATCGGCAGCAGAAGCAGAAAATGGAATGAGGAAAGGGTCCTCACTGTAATCTGGAGCACATTCCCTGCCCTAACAGATTAATAGTAACTTATAAAAGGAAAATCTGATTTTGATTCTCTCTCTTATTCATGGGACAAGGCTGTCGCTGGCTGGGTCAGTATTTATTGCACATCGCTAGTTGCCCTTGAGAGGTTGGCAGTGAGATGCGTTATGGAACCGCTGCGGTCCGTAGCAGGGGGGAGGGTATGGTGGCGGGTGATACACCAAATTTGCTGTTGGCCAGGGTATAGTGCGAGAACCAACAAAGGACCCTTAGCATCTCTCTCTCTCCATTTGAGAGGGTCAGTTCGTTGTGAGTAGGGGGGAACCACTCCACCAGAATGGGGGTAAGGAGAGTAGGTATAAACAACCAGCTAGTCTGGGGATTGAAACCACAATGTTGGATTTATTCTGCACCATACACTATAGTCAACTACCCAACTGAGTGAATCAATCCCCTTTGAGGGAGAGCTTTCCAGGATTTTGAGCCAGCGACAATGAAAGATTGGTGATTCCCCATCAAGCTTGTGTGTCCTCTGTGGTGCAGGGGTGAGAACTCACAACGGCCTCAGCTGGAATCCATTGAGGGTTGGAAGGAACTTGCCTGAACCAAGATAGCTGGCAATGCATTGAAGGATAGAGTTTGATTCAGTTTTCACTGCCATATCTGTATTTATCACCATGCTCACTGAGCATACCGAAAAGCTGAAGCTGCCCTGAAATCTGTCACGACTGACTATATGCTCTTAAACATTTAAGAAGAGTGATACAAGTCCAAGTCAGCACACTACAGTTTCCTGACTTAGACTATGAGCACTGTTCCTAAACGCTTCAAAATAAATGTAGGAGGGGAAAGGGTAAACCTCAGGGGGGTTAGGTGGTAAGAGTAGGGTAATGGGACTGATTAGAGAGCTCTTGTCACAGAGCTGACACAAAATAGATGGAGCGAATGGCCTCACGCTATGCTATATGAGTATAGCTGAGGCAGTGACAATGAATGCAGCTTCTGGAAGGCAGGTTATAGTGGTGGGTGAGCAGCGCATGGACAGCAGAGGTCTGGTCTTTAGTTTCCAGAGCTTGTGGAAGAGGGGAGGCTGGCCCAGAAAACATTGGAAGAGTTGATGTGATGAAGATGAGAATGTGGACAGGAGATGGCTGGGCTGCAGACAGGGAGTGGCGACAGTTCGCGGAATGGAGGTAGACATCCCTGGTCACGCTGAGGCTCTCATTCTCCCCGTGTCTGCATGGGTTTCCTCCCACCATCCAAAGATGTGCAGGTTAGGGTGGATTGGCCATGGGAAATTACACCACAGTGTGCAGGGATCTGCAGGCTAGGGGGATTAGCCATGGGGAATGCAGGGTTACAGGGATGGGATGGAGGGGAGGGGTCTGGGTGGGATGTGTCAGGCCCAATGGCCTCTTTCTACACAGTAGGGATTCTATGATATGAATATCTGAGGAAAGCAAGTGGATAGCCCGCGCCTGGGATATTTGGGATGGGATTGAAGGGTTACAATTCAATCCAATATTCATTTTGGGCCGACCAAGCTTACCTCGAAACGGAAGCTGCCCTCAAATGTTTGGCCTGTTTTCTGCTCTCTGCTGTAAACGCCGTTTTTCCAGATTGTTCTCTGTCCATCAGGCCTTGCAGGAACAGATGAGCTCCACCGTGCAGGAGATTGGACACCTGATCGACCCGATCACCACAGCAGCTCGAGGAGAAGCTGCGCAGCTCGGCCATAAGGTAAGAAACAGGAGGCCATTCGGCCCGCCGAGACCCTGCTTCGTCGGCCAATAAGATTGTGGCTGATCTCCTCCCTCCTCTCCGTATCCTCTGAGCAATGAAAAAAATCTTTGTTTTAAACTTCTTCAGCAACTGAGCATCCCTCTGAGGTGGAGAATTATGAATACTCGCGATCCTATGAGTTGAAGATATTTCTCTCCCTCTCAGTCCTAAATGTACGGTCCCTTGCGAATATTCCGTCGCAGGGTACGGAGGGAGTAGATCGGTCGCACCACCTCTTGAGCCCTGTGTGGAATTCCTCTCTGTGTAAACATATCTCCTTCTCTCACTCCCATCATCTCCAGGTTACTCAGCTGGCCAGTTACTTTGAACCGTTGACCCTGGCCTCTATTGGTGTGGCATCAAAGATTCTTGACCACCAGCAGCAGATGACCGTGTTGGACCAAACCAAGACCCTGGCAGAGTCTGCGTTGCAAATGCTCTACGCTGCTAAAGAAGGTGGTGGTAACCCCAAGGTAGGCAGAGACACTGAGGACAGTCAGCTGTTTCCCAGCATTAACTTTGGGGGAAACCTCGCCCATTTTCATTTCATGCAGATGCTAGCTTATATTTGCAGGTTGTTTCTTTTTGCTTTGGTGAGGTATTTCTTGTTTTTGACAGTCAGTGTGGTTATTGATGAGGTGTAACCAGAGTTATCAACTCTCCAGGTTTGACCTAGAGTCTCCCTGGATCAGTGGTTAACCTCTAGGACGCTGAGAGAACCAATAACTGAAAGGACGGTCATTGAGGAATTAAACAGCATGATCTTAAATTTCTATATCCATTACACAATGAGAGAGGATCTTGAGATGATCCTATTTCTTCGAAGTGGAAGATGGTGGAATAATGGTAATGCCAATGGACTTGTACTGCAGGTACTAATAATTCAGGAAACTGTCATGGAATTTAAATTCAATTAATAATTCTGGAATTGAAGCCATTTCAGTGATGGCCAAGAAACTATCACTGATTTTCATAAACCCCAACCCGATTCACTAATGGCCTTTAGACCATCCTGCCCTGGTTTGGGCTACATGTGACTCCAGAATGTGGTTGACTCTTAACTGCTCTCCGAAGTGGGCCAAAAAGACCAGGGGCAATTAGGGACGGGCAATCAACTCTGGCTTTGCCAATAATGCCACAAGAAAATGAAAGATAATAAGAATCTGGGTAATGAAGATCTGTTTGCTTTAGCTGTTGGGGCACTGTGGGGTACTAGGGGTGACCAATGGCAGAATGGTGTTGGAATCATGTGACAGAACCTCCAGCAATCCTTCCTGCCAGCTTTGACCTGAACGTAGAGTCACAGGTAGATAGGATAGTGAGGAAGGCGTTTGGTATGCTTTCCTTTATTGGTCAAAGTATTGAGTACAGGAGTTGGGAGGTCCTGTTGCAGCTGTACAGGATATTGATTAGACTACTGTTGGAATATTGCGTGCAATTCTGGTCTCCTTCCTATCGGAAAGATGTTGTGAAACTTGAAAGTGTTCAGAAAAGATTTACAAAGGTGTTGCCAGGGTTGGAGGGTTTGAGCTATAGGGAGAGGTTGAACAGGCTGGGGCTGTTTTCCCTGGAGTGATAGAGGCTGAGGGGTGACCTTATAGAGGTTTATAAAATCATGAGGTGCATGGATAGGATAAATAGATAAAGTCTTTTCCCTGATTCGGGGAGTCCAGAACTAGAGGGCATAGTTTTAAGGTGAGAGGGAAAAGATATAAAAGAGACCTAAAGGGCAACATTTTCACGCAGAGGGTGTCACGTGTAAGGAATGAGCTGCCAGAGGAAGTGGTGGAGGCTAGTGTAATGGCAACATTTAAAAGGCATCTGGATGGGTATATGAATAGGAAGGGTTTGGAGGGATATAGGCCAGGTGCTGGCAGGTGGGACGAGATCGGGTTGGGATATCTGCTCGGCATGGACGAGTTGGACCGAAGAGTCTGTTTCCATGCTGTACATCTCTATGACTCGAACACAGTGAGCAGCGGGGCATGGGCAGAGGTCTGTTACCCTGTTCCTGATCATCACTGAGGGAGGTGCTAGGTGGAGCTGAGTCCTGAGGGATGAGGGGCGGCCAATTCGGACATCGTCCTGCTCCCGTGCACTGATAAAGGTGGAGAGAGACTGGGATGAAGCAAGGTGGCTGTAGCTGTCCATGAGGGAGGGTAGCTAACAGGGAAGGAAGGGCAAAGGACGATTGGTGGGGGTTGGGGGAGGTGAGGGAGGGGAATCACACCATGAGAAATCGAGGGTTGACTTTGCTTCTTAAATGGTAGCCAGTAAATTGTGTGCTAGTGTTGCAGATGCTTTAACCATGTAATAAAGCAAGGAACCTGTACTCCTTCTGAGTGTAGATATTTAAGGAAGGCTGCACTGTAGGTGTAATTATCCATTGCTACATTTTAAATTAAGCCAGAAATGTTGACCTGTTGTTGGATGCTAAAGTATAAACTACTGTTTTTAACTGTGATTCAGTTTGGAGTGATACTAGAGTTGTTGGTGTTTAACTTTCTGCTAAAGCACCCACTTAATTTGAAATTGCACTGGAATGGTCTTTACAACCAGCTACTGGCTGACATTTGTTTCTGTCACATGTCAGTTTGACTCTCCAACTTCACTGAAGTCGGACACAGTTTGCAAGTGACATGTGGACCTTATAAATTCAATGGCAAGTGTGTCCATTGAGAAATTGTTCCATCGCCTCCTGCTCCGTGCAATGTATTTGCTTCCCTGGAGATTTGCACACTCTGGTTACAGACATCCACCCTGCAACTTTGCCAGTGAGTTTAATAGTAAGCCACACTTCTTCCTCTGGGTTCACACAGTCCGTGAGCCACCTCACCTGGGCGGTAGTGGCCTACTGTTGGACAGATACAAGCAGCAGACAAAGACCCTTATCGTGTGTAAGGCCCTGGTTTACCGCTGCAAAACCAACATCCCATTTGGGAGCAGAATCCAAAACAGGAGACCTTTGCCTTGTTGGAGAGAGTGTCCATGACCAGCCCATTTGAACTATGGAGTAATAACAGTGCCCCATCAGCAGGGGACAGAATCTTGAGTCTCTGGCCTGTACTCCATCGAGTGAGGTTTATGTATAACTGCAGAATTTCTTGAGGGTCTCTCTTCTTGATTTTCCCAGTGTAGTTTTAGCATTTTGGCAAAATAACCTTCAACAGTCGGTTGATCAGACAAACAGCAGCCCCTCCTCACTAAAGCAATAAGCAAAATCCCACCAACTGACCGGCTGTGTGTTCAGGTTTGACACCATGGCTCCTGGACTCTCTCATTGTTTGATTTTACTCATGTTGTGCGCAACTAGTTTTTGATTCTCTTTCATGAGTGTTCAGTTGTTACTCATTGGTGTGCAAATTTAGTTTTTGTCATTTTAAGCTTGCCTTGTAAATTGTGTCTCGCCCCAGCCTCTTCCTGCTGTGTTTCTGTTGTCAGGTGTCTCGCTTCACATTCATGGGCATGACACTGACTGTGAATATTGCGAGCTGATATAGACTCTGAAAGTTTACCAGTTCCCACATTCCTCTCAGTATGACTGCCCCTGAAAAGTTCGTCAGTGCAACAGCTCAACTGCACATTGGTGAAAGACTTTGTTACAACACTTGAGCATACATTCCTTGGTTTCAGTTAATTTATTTGTTGATGAACAGTGACTTTTCAAACAGAACCCACTTAATTCCCTGGAGCATCAGAGGCTGAGGGGTGACTTTATTGAGGTTTGTAAAATCATGACGGGCATGGATAGGGTAAATAGGTAAAGCCTTTTCCTCCAGGGTAGGGGAGTGCAAAGCTCGAGGAAATAGGTTTAAGCTGAGAGGGGAAGGATTTTGAAGGGACCTAAGGGGTAGCGTTTTCATGCAAAGAGTGTTGCGTATATGGAAGGAGCTGCCGGAGGAAGTAGTGGAGGCTGGTATAAATACGGCATTTAAAAGGCATCTAGAATAGGAAGAGTTTGGAGGGATATGGGCCAAATGCTGGCAAATGGGACTAAATTAATTTAAGATATCTGGTCGGCATGGATGACCTGAACCAAAGGTCTGTTTCCGTGCTGAACGTCTCTACGACTAAGACTCTTATTTGCAGTCTCATTAGTGGGGGTGTTTTGATGGTCACACTGCAGTAATAATACAGTGAAGATTCATCTTCTATTTACTAGGATGCAGGTTTATAAATATTGGAACATGTTTAAACTCATGGTGTGGTACTGTCAAAGACATGAATCGGAAAGTGGTAGGCACCAGAAAACCAACTCCTGTTGAAGCTAGATGGGCCGAGTGCATACTCTTGTTTTTTTTCCGTCAGCCTTTATAGATTTCCAGTCTCCTGCGTTCTGAACTTGCATATCAGAAAACTGGAAGTTGAGCTTGCCTGCGTATGGTTTTGTACAGAAATGGTGAAAGCCCTTGTTCAATGGGCTGTTGTGTGTCCTGTTAATGGAGTGCTTCGTAGGTTTGCAGTCGCGGTGAACAAGGGCCAAGAAACGATTAAAACCTGCAAAGTTGCTGATTGTTTAATGGCTTTAATATCCTGATGTGATTCTCCAAGCTGTGATTACAGCGCTTCCCTTATCTCTGCGTCCATCTGCTTGGCTGGGTCCAAATGTGTTCTCAGCACTGATTGAAAGTCATTTGTGCTTCCGGGCCTCAGGCTAATTATGATCTGGCTGTAACTTATTTCACATTGCAGTTGCTTGTAATGAGACAATAAGCAGAGCACGTGGATAGTGGAGTGAGAAGACAGAATCAGGTCTGTTGAGGGGGAGTGGGAGGGTTGACAGCTGGGCAATGGAGGAGTGGGCAGGAAGTGTGGGGTTGGGGTTTCTGGTGGATGGACGTGCCTCATGGGTGTTTGATCCTTATTGTTGCTTTGTTCTTCACAGAGCACAGCTTTATTGCATCATTTATGAGCTTAAACCCCTGTGACTGTTCCTGCTTTCTGTTTGCTAGGGGTGTGCTGTGTATCATTATTTCAGCATTAAGTTTGGGGGGTCCCTTATTGTGGATATTGCAATAAGGACGGGTAATTTACATTAACCACAGTCAGTTATGACCCAGCATCTCATGAGGAGTGTTATAAGTTGATCCTTCCTGTCTTTAATTATGGCCAATTCGACAGTGGATGCACACAAACAGAAAAAGATTAAAACGGTTCATGGTACCAGGGTGCCTGAAGCTCTGTATTTCCTGACTGATACTCAGTGGCCTCTGACAATATGTGCAAGAGGTCAGCAGAAATTTATATGTGATTTTATGTCCAGATGTTGACATGGCCTCCAAACAGGCTTCTGTTATCTTTCAAATTTATTGCAAATGTATTTTCTTCACTTTCAGAAGCAGCTAACATAGTCTGAGCATCTCAATGAACTGCAGGATGTTTTTGCTGTATCTGTGACTGCATTGAAAATTTTGCATTCTTATAGTGCCTTTCAGAACCTGAAATGCTTTAAGGCAGGACTTATGGAGCCAAGGTATTTATCTTAAGTTAAAACGCAGTCAACCTTCCCCCTTGAGCCATGGCACAGGTTCAATGATCTATACTTGTTCCTATTTCCCTGCTGTCACTTCTTTCAGATAAACTTAATTTTCTGATCATGGTTCCAATGGTGACTGTCTGTACCCAGAATGCATAGCATGGCTGATTGTTCCCTATCATTACAAAGAGTGGCTCGATGCACCAGAGATTCAGAGTTGGTGGTGCAAAAAGAGAGTGATCATGAGATAAGTAAGAAAAAAGGAAAGATGTGAATGGCAGAATGAAAAATAAAGATGAAGGTAAGGGATGCTCGAGTGTAAAAAATGCAAAGAGAAAGGAAACAAACAGGCCATAGAGATTGCAGTCTGAAATTGTTAGCCCCTGTATTGAGGGCAGAAAGCTGTAAAGAGCCTGGTGAAAACATGAGTTTCTGTTTCTCAAGGTTACTCAAGGAGGCCAAGGACAGAGAGGTCAGTGTGAGAGTCATATAGGAAATTAAGATGTCAGGCGACCGGAAGCTCGGGATCATGCTTATTGACTGAACAATGGTGTTCCACAAACCGATCATTTCAATCTGTGATTGGACTCTCCAATGGAGAGCAGACTGCATTGTGAGCCATGAATAACTTCAAGCTATATCAGTGTGGAAAGCTACATCCTCTGAACCGATGTGACAGAGACAGAGAAATAACTCCACAGAGACCGGTATCCCGTCACCAAGTCAGTCTTTATTTACACGTGTATAGTATTTGACTCTGACCTGGCTAGCTCAGAGCCAGTTCTTAGAGTAAGCAGAAGCTCTGACACTCCTGTTCATATCTGTCAGCCAGGGCTCCCTGATAGGGGCTGTTAATCTGGTCCATTCAGGCAACTTCTATTCTAGGAGACCCAATTGGCTGACATGTTCCAATCAGTACAGATTGGAATAGAATCCTTTTGGTACTAGGGTGTGAGGAACTGAAGACAAGATCGGCGTGGGAGGCTTGCAGTAAATACTGGTTTGTCCATGGAAGTGAAGACAGAGATGGGGAGACAGTGAAGTGGGCCATATCAATGCAAGACATAGGAGCTGAGGAGACCATTTGGCCCCTCAAGCTCGACCATTCCATAGGATCGTGTCTGATCTTGGGCTTTAAACTCAGTTCCTCACCAGCTCCCCATGTCCTCCGAGAGACTGAGTATCTGCCTGTCCCTGCCTGAATGGATTCAATGATGGTGCATCTAAAACGCTAAGGGGTGGGGAATCGCAATGATTCATAACCCTTTGACAATTCTGTTTGTCTACATCCTAAATGATCAGCCCCTTATCCTAAGACTAGGCTTCTGTGTTTTAGATTCCTTAACCAGCAGAAACGCTTTTGCAGTATGCGTCATGTGAAAACCCCATCAGACCTGGGCCTCTCATTCTCCTACATTGCAGGAATGCAGGCCCAGCTCGCTCGGTCTCTCTCCATTGGACAAACCCCTCAACCCAGGGATTAATTTAGTGAAGCTTTGCTTTGCTGTACTGCTTCTAGTGCAAGTCATCCCTTTCTTTGACGTGGAGACGAAAACCGCACACGGTATTCCAGATGTGGCCTCACCAAAAATGTGCCAAGGCGAGAGCAGAGTGGAGACTGGGAGCAAAGGCGTCAAGATACTCCAGTTCAGGACAAGAGTAGAAAATGGCAACAAAGCGTGAAAAGAGGTGACGAAATGAAGCCGGGTACAGCAGGAACAAAAAGTGTCCCACCAAGAGGAGGCTGAGGGGTAACCTTATAGAGGTTTACAAAATTAGGAGGGGCATAGAACATAGAACATAGAACAATACAGCACAGAACAGGCCCTTCGGCCCACAATGTTGTGCCCAACATCTATCCTAGATTAAGCACCCATCCATGTACCTATCCAATTGCCGCTTAAAGGTCGCCAATGATTCTGACTCTACCACTCCCACGGGCAGCGCATTCCATGCCCCCACCACTCTCTGGGTAAAGAACCCACCCCTAACGACCCCCTTTACCTTCCACCCTTCACCTTAAATTTATGTCCCCTTGTAACACTCTGTTGTACCCGGGGAAAAAGTTTCTGTCTACTCTATCTATTCCTCTGATCATCTTATAAACCTCTATCAAGTCACCCCTCATCCTTCGCCGATCCAACGAGAAAAGGCCGAGAACTCTCAACCTATCCTCGTACGACCTATTCTCCATTCCAGGCAACATCCTGGTAAATCTTCTCTGCACCCTCTCCAAAGCTTCCACATCTTTCCTAAAGTGAGGCGACTAGAACTGCACACAGTACTCCAAATGTGGCCTTACCAAAGTCCTGTACAGCTGCAACATCACTTCACGACTCTTGAATTCAATCCCTCTGCTAATGAACGCTAATACACCATAGGCCTTCTTACAAGCTCTATCCACCTGAGTGGCAACTTTCAAAGATCTATGTACATTGACCCCAAGATCCCTCTGTTCCTCCACCTGACTAAGAACCCTACCGTTAACCCTGTATTCCGCATTCTTATTTGTTCTTCCAAAATGGACAACCTCACACTTGGCAGGGTTGAACTCCATCTGCCACTCCTCAGCCCAGCTCTGCATCATATCTAAGTCCCTTTGCAGCCGACAACAGCCCTCCTCACTGTCCACAACTCCACCAATCTTCGTATCATCTGCAAATTTACTGACCCACCCTTCGACTCCCTCATCCAAGTCATTAATAAAAATTACAAACAGCAGAGGACCCAGAACTGATCCCTGCGCAACTCCACTTGTAACTGGGCTCCAGGCTGAATATTTACCATCTACCACCACTCTCTGACTTCGACCGGTTAGCCAGTTTTCAATCCAATTGGCCAAATTTCCCTCTATCCCATGCCTCCTGACTTTCCGCATAAGCCTACCAGGGGGAACCTTATCAAATGCCTTACTAAAATCCATGTACACTACATCCACTGCTCTACCCTCATCCACATGCTTGGTCACCTCCTCAAAGAATTCAATAAGACAATGGATAGGGTAAAAAGACAAAGTCTTTTCCCTGGCATAGGAGAGCCCAGAACTAGAGGGCTTAGGTTTTGGGTGAGAGGGGAAAGATATAAAAGAGACCTAAGAGACAACTTTTTCACACAGATGGTGGTACGTGTATGGAATGAAACGCCAGAGGAAGTGGTGGAGGCTGGTACAATTGCAAGATTTAAGAGGCTTTTGGATGGTATATGAATTGAAAGGGTTTGGAGGGATATGGGCCAGGTGCTAGCAGGTGGGACTAGATTGGATTGGGATATCTGGTCGGCATAGACGGGTTGGACTGAAGGGTCTGTTTCCATGCTGTACATCTCTATGACTCTAAGAGTCTGGCATAACTTGGACCTGCTCACAATGATGCCACGTCTTTAGAGAAAGTGATGGTGGCGGGGTTCGGGGAGGGGTGGTGTTGGGGAAGCGGGGACTTGAAAAAGTTGCTCAGTGTGAGAAACCTTCAGTTAAGCCAGTTACCATCCCAGCAGCCTTCTCTCGATCATCAGCCAAGTGATGGAAAGGGATCATCAACAGTGCTATGGAGTATAGCAATAAGCTGCTCAGGTTGGGTTCCACTGGTCCCACTCTGCTCCAAACCTCATTGGTGCAAACGTGGACAAAAGGAATTGATTTCTGGGTGAGGTGAGAGTGAATACCCTCAACATCAAAGCAACATTTGACCAACTGTGGTACCAAAGAGCCCAACTTGAGTCAATGGGAATCTCAAGCTCGCCAGTGACCCTGAAGTTAAATTCCTCTCTCTGATGGAGAGCCGCCCACTGGGACTATGGCAACGATGGCTCTTTGTCAGTAAGTTCCACAGTTTGTCCCCAGGGATCTGAATTAGCCCATCTTGTTCAGCGATTGCCCAGTGACAATGTATCAATGTAGTCCTCCGTTCATTGACTGAGATACTGCATCAATCTGCTGAAGTCTCAATGGTCCTAATCTTGCAGGAGAAATAAGATTTAGATGTCATTGTGTTCAACGATTGAACGCCCATCATTGAGGACAAGGGGGTGGGAACCTGCCAGGAAAATAAAGACGAAGAATTAAATGAATCCAACAGGTGACTAAAACTGTGGACAGGATTATGTTCGTGGTTTGCCTGGTTGTGAATTTACTTGCTCCAATCCCCACCTTGTGACCTTCTTCATTGCTATTCACGATGTTGAGTGTGGTCATGTGAAAGCGGAGGGAGAGAGAAGGACTGAGCGAAAGCCACACAGCCTGTGACGGTCATCGCTCGATTGTGGTCCCAGTGGTTGCATTTCCAACCAGGATGGTGCCTGGCCTGCAGGGCATGAACTATGAGGAAAAATTGGACAGATTGAAGCTGTTTTCCTTTTCTTTTTGTTCATTTGGGCAAGGCCAGCATGTATTGGCTGTTCCTAATTGCCCAGAGTAGACAGGCAGGAGGCTGGAAGAACACAGCAAGCCAGGCAGCATCAAGAGGTGGAGAATTCAACGTTTCTTCCGGACTGGGGGTGGGTATGGGAGGAGCTGTAGATAAAGGGGGAGGCAGGGACAGGGTGGTGAAGTGGGGATGGGTGAAGACAGGCAGACGATACAACCTGGTTGGTCAATAGGAGGAGTAAATCCGGCTGGTGGCTGAGAGGGGTGGAATGGAGGGGAAGGGGCTCCGAAGGAAGTTGGGGAATGGGGAGGGTGGTTATTTGAAACTGGAGAACTCAATGTTGAATCGTCCAGGCTGTAGGGTGCCCAGGTGGAAGATTGGGTGTTGTTCCTCCACTTGGAGCTGTGGTTTGTTTTGGCAATGGAGGAGGCCAAGGAAAGTCATGTCGGAAAGGGAGTGGGAAGGGGAATTAAAATGGACGGTGACTGAGAGTTCCTATTGGCCACTGCAGGCCTGGCTCAGTGAACTGTTCCCTAAGTTTATGTTTGGTCTCCCTGATGTAGAGAAGACCATATCAGGAGAACAGAGCGAGGAATACAATGTTAGGGCTGCAGAGAAGATGCAGAGAGAGCGAGGTCAACATTAAGTTGAAAAATTCAGAAGTCCATTCAGATAACAGCGGGGAAGAAGCTGTTCTTGAACCTATTTGAATGTGTGTTTGAGCTTTTCTATATCCTGCCTGATGGAAGAGGGTGGAAGGGATTATAACCGGGATGGAAGGGGTCTTTGATGATGTTGGCTGCCTTCCTGAAGCAACAGGAAGTGTAGATGGAGTCAATGGATGGAAGGTTGGCTTCCATGATGGAGTAAACTAGGTTGTAAGAGAGGCAGGTGAACCACTGACTTACCTGGAAGGACTGTTTGGGGCCCCAGACAGAGGTGAGGGGAGTGGTTAGGGCAGTTTAGAGTCAATCACATGACTGTGGGTTTGGAGTCACAGATGTGAAGGTTGAAGAGGGGCTTGCTAATATACGATAATGAGGGCATAGATTGGGTGGATGGGAAGGCGTTTAATTAATTAGTATGGAGGGATCAATAATCATGGGGGGATAAATTTAAGGTCAGAGGCTAAGAGGAGAGTTGACGAGAATGTTTTTCACTGAGGGTGATGGGACTGCTGAACTCACTACCTGAAAAAGTGGTTGAGTCAGAAATTTTTATAACGTTTAAGCAGTAGTTGGATGTGGATTTGCATTGCTGTAGCCTGTAGGATTATGGGCGAAGAGTCTAAAATGTGTTTAGTGTAATCAGATCTTTGTTGACCGGCACTGACGTGATGGATCGAATGGCCTCACTCTGGTCTGTAAATACCCAATGAGTCTATGATCAAGTGGTAGCCATTCCCTCTTTTCCGGCAGTCTGCCTCGACCTTGATCAGACCCTTTGCCTCTTCCCAGTTGATGAGGGTGGGCCACTCTGTTGGGAGTGAACCCAGCCCCTGGCCTGGCTTGTGCTAAAGACATCAGAAACCTCTCCTGTCCCGCCTTTCCAATCGTTTGATAACCCTGCTCTCCGATGCGTTACGCTGCCCATTGTGTTGATGAATCCAGAATGTTTTGATCAAGTCAGTGGGATAATCCTGAATCTCTCTGACCTGCTGGAATGGATCCAGTCTGTGATTTGTGATCTGGATTGTGTTTGTTGGGATCAGTGTAGGAAGCTGATTTGCTCTTGCATTCACGTGACATGACTTTGTGTGAGACCAGTTCACACTGAGTTCTGATTGTACCAGTCTAACTCCAGCTTCACTGATAATTGAAATTCTACCAGGGCAAAACCACCTTGGAATTTTCATTATGCTTCACATTCCAGCGATGATCAAGTCATGAATTTCACAGGGCATCAAGATGTCAGAGCTAACCTTCAGCTTGTGCTGGAGTTTGAACTGAGCTGTCCAATTCCAGTCACCCCACTTTGATTTGATTTGTTATGTCACATGTACCTCCATACAGTGAAAAGTGTTGTTTTGCGTGCAGTACATGCTGATCATACCATACAAAGTGCATCAGGGTAATAGAACAGATAATGTTAGGGCTGCAGAGAAGACGCACAGAGAGCGCGATCACATTAAGTTGAAAATTTCAGAAGTCCATTCAGATAACACCGGGGAGGAAGCTCTTCTTGAACCTATTTGAATGTGTGTTTGAACTTTTCTATATCCTGCCTGATGGAAGAGGGTGGAAGGGATTATAACCGGGATGGAAGGGGTCTTTGATGATGTTGACTGCCTTCCTGAAGCAACAGGAAGTGTAGATGGAGTCAATGGATGGAAGGTTGGCTTCCATGATGGACTGGGATGTGTTCACAACATGGACCTTGGCAATGACAAGAGGCTCTTTGAGAGTGTGATGACGAGATCTGTCAGAATGGACAGAAGTGTTGAAGGTGTAGGTGTTGCATCTTCTGCGGTTACATGGGAAGGTGCCGTGGAGAGGCTTTGGTGGTTGTGAAATGGACTAGGGTTTCCTGGGGGGAATGATCCCTCTGAAATGCACATGGGGGGAATGAGAGGAGGATGTGTTTGGTGAGGCAGGATTTCCCCTGTATCTCCTCCAATCTTGTGTATTGTATTCACTACACCCAATGTGGTCTGCATTGGAGAAACCAAATGCAGACTGGGTGACCGCTACGCAGACTACTTCCAGTCCACGTGCAACCATGAGCCTGATCTTCCGCAGCCGGTCACTTTAACACAACGTCCTGCTCACATGCTTTGTCCTCAGCATACTGCAGGGCTTCTGTGAATCCCAGCACAAACTGGAGGAAAGGCATCTCATCTTCAGACTGGGCACTTTACGGCCTTCTGGACATAACATTGAGTTCCACACCTTCAAATTGTGAACCATTTCTTTCCTTGCTTTGAGCTTGTTATCATGTCCTCCTCTCCCCCATCCCATTTCCTGTCCTTTCAAGTCTGGCAGGAGGCATACCATTCTCACGTTCCAATCACTCATTGACAACTTCCAGTTAAGTATGCAATGTGTTACATTTCGTGTTGTAGCCAGAAAGTAACGCTATTGTGTATCTTTTCTCCACCAGCACTCTACATCCACTACCCCCAGCAACCCCCAACACGCTTCACATCAGCTCTGATGAAGAGTCATCTAGACTGGAAACGTTAGCTTGCTCTCTCTCCACAGATGCTGCTGACCCATCTTGATCTCCAGCATTGGTTGTTTTCTGTGCAGATTCCAGCATCTGTTTCTACATAATTGCTGCAATATTAAACTTTTAACTTGCTTCTTTGCTTCTACCTTGTTCATAAGATTCTGTACCTAGGTGCTTGTACCTGAATTGGCATTTTGCACTGTACTCCAAACTGATCATTGTCTTGCTGGCAGAGAGGCATGCCTTACGATAGTTCAAACAGAAACACCAACAAAGAACATTATCTTCAACACAACCTTTTGACCCTGTAATGGATGTAAATAATACTTTTATTGCTAATGGGGTTTCAAGACAATTCCTGCAGACTGCTTGTCTGTATTTCAAACTGAGAGATAGCTCATGGTTTTCACTATCAACACTAGACTCGGAAGATAAGTCACATTTAACTGTAATTAACTCCACATTTGTTTGAATTACATTTACTTCAGAGCTGCTTAGCAGCTTCTCAGTTATCTATTTGACACTTAAATTTGAATACTGAAAGTTTTATCTGAAACGTATGAATGACTGACTAGACATTTTCAACACTGGGGAGATGTGCCTGCATTAAATGCAAACGTATATTGCTAATTCTTTAAGCATTGCTCAGAGATTGAGTCTGGATGATAATGAACCAGGCTACTTGGACAAACTAGGGATCACTGGTTGTCCTTCCCCTATCACATCACAAGACCTCAAGTGAGTCTTATCCTCGTGCAGTAGGTTTTTCCAAGTTGGAGTTAAGTATGCAATGTGTTACATTTCATTTCATGTTGTAGCCAGGAAGTAACGCTATTGTGTATCATTGACTTGCCAGGCTGTGCACACACACGATGCGATTACAGAGGCAGCTCAGCTCATGAAAGAAGCAGTGGACGATATCATGGTGACTCTGAACGAAGCCGCCAGCGATATCGGAATGGTGGGAGGTATGGTCGATGCCATCGCTGATGCGATGAACAGAGTAAGTTGTGAATTTCAGCTCAAATTGTTCCTCTTATTGACAACTTCCAGTTACCAACCGTTAACAACAAGTTGTGTTTATGTAGCATCTTTGGTGTCATAAATTGTCTCACGGTGCTTCTCACCAACTTTATTTTACTGGAGAGTGTGCAGACAAGAATATCCTGGGCTGGAGAGTATCGTTTACGAAGAGAGATTGGATAGACTGGCCTTGTTTTCTTTAGAGGAGACAGAGAGAGGAAATGATTGAGATGTATAAATTGAGGGTCGTGGATAAGATAGACAGGAGGAACCCTTTCCCTTTAGTGTAGGGATCAATGATCAGGGGCTTATATTCTGAGGCACGATGGCTCAGTGGTTAGCACTGCTGCCTCACAGCGCCAGGGACCTGGGTTTGATTCCAACCTCGAGCGACTGTCTGTGTGGAGTTTGCACATTCTCCCTGTGTCTGCATGGGAGCGTTCTGATTTCCACCCACATTGTTAAAGATGTGCAGGTTGAGTGGGTTAGCCATGGGAGATGCAGGGTTACAGGAAGGGGGTGGGATGGGAGTTGATGTGGACTCAATAGGCCTGCTTCCGCCTCTGTTGGGATTCTATGATTTAAGGTACGGAGCATGAAGTGTATCGGAGATGTAAGGAAACAGTTTTCACCCAGGGGCTAGCGGGAATCTGGAACTCACTGCCTTTGGCTGGAGCGGGGATTGGGGGGTGGGTGGTGCGCAGTGCAGAGGCAGAAACGTTCAGAACATTTGTTCAATATTTCGATGTACGTCTGCACTGCCAAGGGATTAGAAAAGGTGGGTGCTTGTTTTTGGCCAGCACGGATTTGATGGGCCAAAGAGCCTTTTTTCTGCACTGCAGACTTCCATGACTATTATCGGGCAGAATATGACCCCAAACCATACTCGTAGATGTTTTGACTGGTGATCAAAAAGATAAAGCTGGAGAGTGTGTACTAAAGTAAAAACTGTTTAGGGAGGAGATTCCAGAGCTGACACCTGGACAGCTGAAGACCAGGTTGCCATGAGTGATGTACATCTTTGAATTTATCAAGTGGTTGGTGAAGTGCTGAGAGTTGTATTGACCGCAGGATGATTACACAGAGGGGTGAGGTGGTGGAGAGGTTTGAAAATAGGGATGAGAATCTTAAACTTGAGGTGTGGCTTGTCTGGGAACCACTCAGTGACATGAGCACAGGTGTGACAGAGGAATGGGACGTAGCATTAGTTAGGGCCTTGCAATGTGGTTCCGAGAGAGTGGAGAACAGAGCGGCAGGGTGAAGTCTTATGAATCACACCCCAGATTAGGTGGGGGGGGGGATGTCAGGGACACAGGGAGGGGGCAGAGGCAGTTTGGAGTCAGTGGTATGTGGCCTTTGTGATATCAGGGCAAGTGAGATGCGTCAGGAAATACAGAAGATAGGAGCAGAAAACTGCAAAGAGAGATTGGTGCTGTCAATTCACTGAAGGGGTGAACCTGTGACGCTTGGGGTCACTCCCACTGAACCTGAGAGAGATCGAGCAGTGTTTGATCAATAATGAGGAGCTAGAGACTGTGGAGAGGCAGAGACATTAAAATATTCAAATGCCTAACACCACTTTAAACTGTTTAGGCGCTACACTCCCCGTGGGCCGATGGAATCTTCTGTACTGTACAGTCGGTTCTGCTATAACGCGCGTTTCTTCAATGTGAATTGGCTATAACGCAATTGAAGAATTTAGACCATTATTTGAAGAACGGGAACTTGCCTTACCTGTATGGCTATAACGTGATTCCAGTCCCATTAATGTAAATAGTGCTGCTGTAACACGATTTCCTTATAATGCAGGATCAGAGGGGAATGGAGCTATTGCGTTGTATCAGAACAGACTATTATTCTGTCATCTCTTCTGTACTGATTCTCATATACTGATACCCGTTGGTGCAAGGAAAGGTTTAAAACTCAGCTCAGGGTTGAAGGTAACTGACCGGTCCTTCAATGAAATGATTCATTGTAACTCGAAATGATCCAGGTTGTGATTAGAGTTTTATTGTTAGCGGAGTGTGTTGGTATGCACTCCCATCCTGCCAGCCAGTAATGGTCCTGTCATTGTTCAGAGCTCTGATGAGCTGCCAAGTCAGCACACTGTCATATTGCTGCATTGACTTCTCCAAAGCCTGTCCATCTTCTGCAAGGCTGAAAATGTGTTGCTGGAAAAGTGCAGAAGGTCAGGCAGCATCCAAGGAACAGGAGATTCGACGTTTCGGTCACAAGCCCTTCTTCAGGAAGGCTTGTGCCCGAAACGTCGAATCTCCTGTTCCTTGGATGCTGCCTGACCTGCTGCGCTTTTCCAGCAACACATTTTCAGCTCTCATCTCCAGCATCTGCAGACTTCACTTTCTCCATCTTCTACAAGGCACAAGTCAGGAGTGTGATGGAATACTCCCCACTTGACAGCATCTGGGTCAAAGCAGTCCACTTGATTGGCACCTCCCTCCCTCCACCACCAATGTTCAGTAGCAGCAGTGTGTACTATCTATAAGATGCACTGCAGTAATTCACCAAAGATCCTCAGGTAGCACCTTTCAAACCCATGACCACTTCCATCTAGTAGAACAAGAACAACAGATAGATGGGAACCCCACCCCCTGCAAGCCCCGTACCCTCCCCACGTGGAAATACATCACTGTTCCTTCAGTGTCACTGGGTCAGAATCCTGGAATTCCTTACCTAATGGCATTGTGGGTTAACCCACAGCAGGAGGACTGCAGCGGTTCAAGAAAGCAGCTCACCCCTGCCACCTCAGGGGCAACTAGGGATGGGCAATAAATGCAGGACCCAGCCAGCGATGTCCACCTCCTACAAGGAAATGAAAACAACATTCCCAACCAGTGGGCCGAGTCGATCTGGTTATGTTGGTCACTGTGTCCCTTGATGTTGGTGACCTTGGGTATACGTGTTGCACAGTTCCCATCCTCCTATCCAGTGTGTTTACAATGTCGTAATGCCGGTGGGAGATAGCGTGTGTACCCATCACATTCTTAATGTAACTCTCCACCTTTGAGTGAGTTGTGTAGCACCAGTTAAGACCCAAATAATTTCCCTTTGTCTCACTAATGAGTCTTGACAATTGGATTCAGACAGGAGCCCAATAAACCATTTGTCATGTTCAATTCTAGTTCCTGTTGCCTTCAGTCCCAATGACTGCATCAAACATGGTGCCCAGTAAATGAGGAAGTCTGGCCTGAGCTTCTCTTAACACCTGAAGGACCACAATCAAAGATTCCTTGCTGACCATATCCTATCTTCACTACTCTTGGTCTCCTCTCTTCCAGCTGGATGAAGGCACACCTCCGGAGCCTGAGGGAAACTTTGTGGACTACCAAACCACGATGGTGAAATATTCCAAGGCGATCGCAGTCACCGCTCAGGAGATGGTGAGTGAGGATCGGCTCTGAGTGCTGAGGTCAGTTAACTTGAATGCTCTTGCCACAAAAATACCAGCTGACACCAAGCCTCACGCAAGGATGTGAAACGTAAAGGGGTACACCGCAGCTTCTACACCAGTGTGCACAGGCACAGTAAACCCGCCAAGCTCACGTGTATAAGCACACAGCTACGCTGTGTGCACCGATGTTCACAGGTGCACCCCAACACGTGCACACAGGCACCCACACATACATCCACATAGGTAAACACACATGCACATACATGTGCAAACACATATGCATAATTAAGCACACATGCCCAGGTGCACACTCCATCTTATATGCTCATGTACACATGCCCAGGTGCATACTACACCTTGTACACTCCCGTGTACACTCACATACCATGCTACATTCACACTTACACAGGTATAGACCCCATCTCATGCACGCACAGTCTAACCTGCACTTCCTTTAACTGGTCCTATTGGCAATATGAACCTGAGTTAAAAATCAAATTCCTCAACTAGGAGCTAATCGAAATCTAATCCGTTACCACCTGTGTTTTTATTTTAATTCATTCACATTGCTGACTAAGCCAGCATTTATTACCCATCCCCAATTGCCCAGCAGTCAGTTAAGAGTCAATCACATTGCTGTGGGTTAAATGTTTCTCAGTAATGTCACTCCTTCAAAATCCCAACACCTCTGTGATGTGGGGAAAACTGACCCAAAATACATCTAGTTTTCAGGCCCTTGCTTTGGATCCCTTTGCTTCCTGAGTGAGCTGCTTTTTTTCCTAAACATTCCGGTGCCTCTCAGTTTGCTGATTAACCACGCCCATTCTGCTATCTCCACAGATGTCCAAATCCGTCACCAGCCCTGAGGAGTTGGGTGGCCTGGCCTCCCAGGTGACTACTGACTATGGCCACCTGGCCCATCAAGGACGCCTTGCCACGGCTACTGCTGACAGCGAGGAGGTAGGACATTCTGTTACCAGTGGAATTAACTTGCCCTGTGGGCATTGTTGGCAAGGCGAAGGTGTGCTGCCCATCTCTAATTGCCCCTGAGAGGCTGGTATTCCCACTGCTTTGACCCAGTACTGTCTTTGGAGGGAGACGAAGTTTAAAAGCTCTGCATGTGTGGTTTGTGTTTCTTTGATCAGGCATTTGTTACTTATCCCTTGAGAGAGATGTCAGTGAGCGGCCATCTTGAATTATAGTTGGGCGAGTTGTGAGGCCATTTCAGGGTCAGTTTCGAGATAACTTTGAACCAGATGGACCTTATGACAATTGTGATTTTGTGATCACAAAATTATTGAGACAAACTTTCCATTCCAGATTTATGTAATTAATTCTCCCAGCTGCAGTTAGTGGTGGGGGGGGGGATTGAACCCTACAATTTCAGATCTTTAGTCCAGGCCTCTGGATTACGAGTTGAGTCCAGTGATTAATATGCTGCCACATCCCTCTGTGTTTCAGCTCACCCTCCCCTGATAGTCAGAATGGAGGTATACATTGCTCAAGGTGTCTGGATTCGATATCTCCTCTCAAAAATGTGGAGCACCCTCCCATTTTTAAAACACTCGAAAGATCAGAAGGGACAGTCTGTGTGAGGTTGCCATCCCTTTGGAAAACCTGGCCCATAGAAAATTTTAAGATATGAATGTTTCATTTGTATTCTTTGAAGGCTTGCTTTCCATTATCAATCTACTGGAAAATTTCTGGAGTGCAGTGTAAGCCAAAAATGGTCAGATTTACTCTCTCTCCAAGGCATTGTCAGGTTTGTAATAATGATCCGACAGTCACTGTCACTGACACTGGGCCGATTGCTCATTGCTGGATTACCAGTACATTAGCCTGGCACCAGTACACCCAGCTTTTGCAGCTTATCACTTGTATCAAATGTCGCCAGCCAAGTTGACATGTAACTCTGCACTTGTCAGATTTCATGTATTTAATTCAAACACCTTTGTGGCCACATTGTGTTGTTTCTAAATCCAATCACAGAATTGTTACAGGGCCAAAGGAGACCCTTCAGCCCGTCATGTCTGCACTGTCTCCCTGAGCCTTTCTGTGTCCGTAACCCTCTGGAATGCCTGAATCAAACTTGCCTTCACCACATTTCCAGACAGTGCCTTCCAGACCCTAACTCCTCACTGAATGAAAATGTTTTTGTTTTCTCATGTCACATTTTCTTGTTTTGCAAAACACTGTGTGCTCTGGTTCTCAATTCTCTTGTGAGTGAGAACAGTTCCTCCCTAACCACTCCATCCAGACCTGCAATTATTTTGTAAGGTTCTATCAACTCTCCCCTTAGCCTTGTTTTCTCCTTGGTCTCAATTTCTCTTCTTGAAGAACTGGTGGAGAGCTGAGCTGGGTCAGGAAGACTGTCATAAATCAGAAAGCAATAGTTGAGCAGAATCCTTCAAAGAAGAGGTGATTCAGGTACAGCCCAAGGTACATTCCTTCAGTAGAGAAAGGTAGGGCGAACATATCCACAGCTTGCTTGTGACAAATGAGGTAGAAATTAACTTGAAGAACAAGTATATGTATGACAGGTGTGAGGTGGTGAGTACGCATGAGATACAGGAGAATCAGAAAAGTAAAGAAATAAAAGAAGCCAATGGGGAATAAGTGAAAAAAGTGGCAGCTGACATAAGGGAGAATTGAGATGTTCTATTCTGGATTCCCAATGTGACGATGCTATGAATTTAAAAGGTTATATTGTCCTTTTTCTTGGAAAAGAGGTTTAAGTTGCACAAGTGCGGAGCAGTCTACCAAAACCACTAGAGTAAACAGGGCCTTGGGGTGATTTTTTTTTAAAAAGTTGGAACAATAGAAGCAGCCTGGCTGGGTGTGGCCAGCTCTCACAGATCAGGATTTCTACTATTTTCTTTTAGCAGTTGCTGTTGTGGGCTTGAAAGAAGTTGAAGCTATCTTTTCCCTCTCTCAGTTGCAACCAGAAGCTTGGGAGGGTTCTCTCTGCTGCTGGGTCACCCATGAGCAAATCTATTTTTCTGAATTTGCCTTTTTGCCTGAAGGGTGTGTTTGTGGGATGTTACTATATTGGAACAGTTAATTAGTAACAGTAACTGTATTTGTTATTCAGTTAAGTTTTCCAGTAGAGTTAAGCTAATCTAAATTCCTCTTTCTTTGGCTGTACTTTTTGTAGTGTTTAAATAAATTGTGTTTTGCTTAATGTCAAGTAGTTTGACCAATCGAATTGTATCGGGAACACTGGACATTACATTTGCCTTATAAACAAGAAAACGTTGGGGTCTAGGCTACCTTCTTCAAATATTTTGAGGGGGGGCGAGGTTTTGGTCAAGTCCAATAGACCAGTTATTGAAGAATGAGAAGCCAAACTCAGTCATATATTTATTTACAGAATAAAGCACTACTAGCAATACACCTCCTAACTCAACTTACAGCCTGTTTCATTCAGTGTCTTTTTTAAAAGAGAAATCAACCTGTTTGGACATTTTCATGCCAGGTGGGACTTGAAACTGGACATTGTGGCTCAGATGTATGAACACTACCACTGTATCACAGAGCTCCTCTGTGTGCTTAAAGTTATTTTGATAATCTGTTCTCACATGCTATGTCACAGCCTCTGGGATAGGTGGGGCATGAACCTGGCTCCTCTGATTCAGCCTGTGAACTTAATATTTTAGTCAACCTGTTTAGATATGCCATGATACACTTCTGAGCACAGAAACATAGAAAATAGGTTCAGCAGTAGGCCATTCGGCCCCTCGGGTCTACACCACCGTTCAATATGGTGTTGGCTGATCATTCAATCTCAGTGTCCCACTCCCACACTCTCTCCATATCCCTTCGTCCCTTTAGCCACAAGAGCCACATCCAGCCCCCTCTTGAACATATCGAACGAACTGGTCCTAACAGCTTCCCGTGGGAGAGAATTCCACAGGTTCACAACTCCCTGATTGAAGACATTCTTCTTCATCTCAGTCCTGAATGGCCCACCCCTGATTCTTAGACTGTGACCCCTCTTTCTGGATTTCCCCAACTTCGGGGGCGTTCTTCCTGCATCTAGTCTGTCCAGTCCCGTCAGGATTTTATACGTTTCTCTGAGATCCCCTTCAACTCGATTTTCTAAATTCCAGTGAGTACAAGCCCAGTCGATCCAGTCTTTCCTCATCTGTCAGCCCTGCCATCCCAGGAATCAGTCTGGTGAATTTTCACTGGACTCCCTCAATTATCAGAATGTCCTTCCTCAGACTAGGAGACCAACACTGCACACAGTGACCACAACTGCACACCTGCAAACAGGGATATGAACCCTGGTCTCCTGGCTCAGATGAAGGGACAATATCACCCTGCCGCTGGATATTTTCTAATCCAACCTATTCAGAGACATTGCCACACACCTCTAGAGCAGATGGGACTTGAACTCAAGTCTGCTGGCTCAGAGGTAGGGATACCACCACTACACACTAGATCACTCCTTGTGTACTTAAAGTGAAACGTCAATTAATGCCCTCTACTAACAAATATTGAAACACTGTTTGCAAAGTGTCAGGTGCAAGGAGCCTCTTGTTGGACAGTGGTAGTGTCCCCACCCCTGGAGCAGGAGGCCTGGGTTCAAGTCCTACCCGCTCCAGATGTGTGTACTAACATCTCTGAACAGGCTTGTTAGAAAAATAAATCAATAAAGACAAAAGAGTCAGATGCACTGACCTTGAAGGCACTTGGATAATTATAGGAGTAGGAAACATTTTAGGCAGATACAGGCTGGGAGCAGGCAGGTGGGACCAGTTTAGTTTGGGATAATGTTTGGCATGGACCGAAGGGTCTGTTTCTGTGCAGTACTCAAGTCTCTGGCCTCATTCCTTCAGTTCCCAGGTTAACAGTTGCTGTCCTCCCCTTTCTCTCCCTGGAGTGAGAATGTTTGGGGTTCAGTCACGATCTGCTCTGTTTGCTCTGCAGATTGGATTCCAGATTAAGACCCGAGTCCAGGATCTTGGTCACGGCTGTATATTCCTGGTGCAGAAAGCTGGTGCTGTGCAGATCAGTCCCACCGACAGCTTCACCAAGAGAGAGCTCATCGAGTGTGCCCGTGCTGTGACTGAGAAGGTGAGGGAGCGGCAGTCTCCTGTTTCCCATTTTGCCCTCGTGTGACAGTGCTCACCCCCTGCATTTTTAAAAACAAAAGCTGCCCAATATAAAGTGTTCAACCCAAGAAACCCCTGACAAAATCTTCTTCCAAGCTGACAGGAAAGAAGACTATTTCTCCAACAAACCGAGAAAGAGCACTGAACGTTTTGAACATGTGGGCTGCCAGGCCTCATTTTCCCCAGTTTTATGCAAATTGCGAAGACATTTTTGTCAGAGACATTGACCCTTTCAAGAGAGAGACCTTGTCCCATCCTGTAGGAGGCTTGCTGCTCTTATTGCAGTTAGCTACCGATGCCAGATAACCCTGAGCCCATTGGAACTGCAGACTAACCAGTGATGGCCACCAACATTGGTATTGGAGGAGATGATTTAAGCCCACAATCCTGTTCCACCATTCATTGAGATCACCCCTTAGTCTCTGACCTTACATAATGGACCTGGGGTCTTTACCCCATACCTTTGGTTCACCAAGTCTGCAATTCTAAACTGAATAATGGATCTTCCGAACTATGGTATCTGCAGAAGAGAGTTCCAAACATCTGCCCTTCATGTGAAGATGTGTTGTATTGTTAAATTGCAGAAAAGTCCATCTCTAATTGTTAAACTGTCTCTCCCCCTCCTCCTCTCCTTCCCCCACTATTTGGACTCCACAGCCCCCAGAGATAGTTCCTCTTCATTCACCCTACCTGTTAAGTTATGAGCCAAAGTAGGCCATTCAGCCCATCAAGTTTGCTCCAGCATTCAATGAGATCATGGCTGGTCTGATAATCCTCAACTCCACTTTTCTGCTTTTCCCCCAAACCCTTGATTCCCTTCCTGATTAAACATCCATCACCCTCAGCCTTGGATACGACCCTGTCTCCAGAGCCCTCTGTGGTAAAGAATTCCACAGATACAATATGTCACATCCCCAGGACAACTTAGAGACGTGCTGTTTCTGTTTCCATGTTGCTAGCCCATGTACCTTGTGGGACCAACTCCACACCAAGTCCACCTGATGAGGAATCTCTCCTGAACAAACTCTGTGCCAGTGCTATGTTAGAAGTATTTCCGTGTTGACATTCAACCTGTCTGGCTGCTGGTGTGTGTAAGTTCCCACAAGCTACCTTTAATTTGGCTACCTGTTCCCATTAACTCCTTATGTTCTTCCATCGGGCAGTCATTTGTCCTGGCATAATGCAGCCAGTTATCAAGCAGCTGTTCATAGAACCCCTACAGTGCAGAAAGAGGCTATTTGGTCCATTGACTCTACACCGACTCTCCAAAGGACATCCCACCCAGACCCATCCCATCTATGTAACCCTGCATTTCCCATGGCCAATCCACCTAACCTGCACATCTTTGTGAGAGGAAACTGGAGCACCCAGAGGAAACCCACGCAGACACGGGGAGAATGTGCAAACTCCACACAGACAGTTGCCTGAATTGAACCCAGGTCTCTAGCGCTGTGAGGCAGCAGTGCTGACCACTGAGCCACCGTGTTAAGACAAGTTTGTTTTTGTTGCTTCAACACTTTTTGCCCCAGGCATGGTCAACTAGCGTGCTGCTTTTAATTCCTTTATAACAGTTGTCCTTGTCTCTTTCATCTTGGGAAATAGTTTAATCCAGCTGGAGTTATTGCTGATTCTTTCAATCCATAAACGGTTATTAAAGTTCTGAAGGTTGCACCATCACAGTGCGTTTTGAACCCACTTTCCTAGCCATCAAGGACTTGAACTCAGAACTTCTAGTTCAGTGGCAGTGGCACTACCCACCACACCACAAGATTCTCCCCCTTTTAAAATCATACTATCAGCTTGATGTGATGCCAAAGCTCAGCTCATTCAATCACAGGAGTTCCTGAGGTCGATAGAGCCACCAGCCGCGACGGTAATCAGTTTTACTGACATATCTGACGAACTAATTTGTAACAGAGATATTTTTGGTGCTGAGTAGCTTCTCAAAGAACAATACAGCACAGGAACAGGCCCTTTGGCCCTCCAAGCCTGCACCCTTCCATACCAAAACTCTCTTCACTTACAGGATCCGTATCCCTCTGTTCCCTTCCTATTCATGTATTTGTCCAGGTGCTTCTTGAATGCTGCTATTGTATCTGATTCCACCACCACCTTTAGCAGCGTGTTCCAGGAACTCACCACCCTTTGTGTGAAAATAATCCCCCACATATCTCTTTTAAAGTTCCCTCCTTGCACCTTGAACCTTTGTCCCTTCATAACTGACCCCTCCACCCTGGGAAAAAGCCTCATACTTTCCACTCTGGTTTCTATGTCATTCACAATCTTATAAACTTTCATCAGGTCGCCCCTCAACCTCCTGCGTTCCAGTGAAAACAGACCTTTTTTCCGAGCTAAAATCCCCCATACCATTCTGGTAAGCCTTTTCTGTACCCTCTTCAAAACATGCACATCCTTCTGGTAGTGTGGTGACCAGAACTGTAGACAATATTCCAAATGTGGCCTAGCTAAAGTTCTATGAAGCTGCAGCATAACTTGTCTATCCTTAGACTCAGTGCCCTTTCCAATGAAGGCAAACATGTCATAGGCTTTTTTTTTACTCCCTTATCTACCTGCGCTGCCACCTTCAGTGATCTGTGGACCTGAACACCCAGATCCCTCTGCGTATCAATACCCCTAAGGGTTCTACCATTCACTGTACAATTTCCACCTGTACTTGACCTTCCAAAATGCATCACCTCTTACATTTGTCCAGATTAAACTCCCATCTGCCATTTTTCTGCCCATGTCTCCAACTGATGTATATCCTCTGACAATCCACCTCACTATCCGCAACTCCACAATCTTGATATCGTCTGCAAACTTACTGATTAGACCAGCTACATTTTCCTCCAAATTATTTATGTAGATCACAAACAGCAGAGGTCCCAGCACTGATCCCTGTGGAACACCACTCGTAACAATCCTCCATTCTGAAAAATATCCTTCCACCGTTACCACTGACTGAGCCAGTTCTGCACCCGTCTGGCCAGCTCACCCCGATACCATGTGACTTCACCTTTTGGACCAGTCTGCCATGAGGGACCTTGTCAAAGGCTTTACTGAAGTCAATGTAGATAAAATCAACCACTATTCCCTCATCAATCATCTTTGTCATCTCCTGAAAAAAACTCAATTAAGTTAGTGAGGCACGACCTCCCCTGCACAAAACCATGCTGTCTATGGCTAATAGATCCGTTGGCTTCTAAATGAGTACAGATATTGTCCCAAGAATCTTCTCCAGTAACTTCCCTACCACCAACATGAGACTCACGTAATTTCCTGGATTATCCCTGCTTTTCTTCTTAAACAATGGGGCCACATTAATGATGCTCCAGTCCTCTGGGACCTTACCTGTAGCCAAAGAGGATACAAAGGTGTCTGTCGATGTTCCAGCAATTTGTTCTCTTGCCTCCCTCACCATTCCAGGATAGATCCCATCAGATCCGGGGGACTTATCTACCTTAATACTCTTTAAAACGGACGACACCTCTTCCTTTTTAATAGCAACGTGGCTCAGAAACCCGACTGTCTCTATCCTGATATCGTCCTCCACCAATTTCTTCTCTTTGGTGAATACTGCTACAAAATATTTGTTTTGGACCTCACCTACCTCTTCTGGCTCCACACATAGATTGTCTTGTTTGTCCTTGAGTGGGCCAACCCTTTCCCTGGCTACCCTCTTGCTTTTTATATATGTATAAATAGCCTTGGGATTGTCCTTAATCCTGTTTACTAATGACTTTTTATGACCCCTTTTAGACCTTTTACTCCCTTATCTACCTGCGCTGCCACCTTCAGTGATCTGTGGACCTGAACACCCAGATCCCTTTTAGACCTTCTAATTTCTTATTAAAGTTCTTTCCTTATATACTTCAAAGGGCTTCAGCAATTCCCATCCACCTAGACCTTACATATGCTTTCTTTTTCTTTCTGACCAAGGTCATAACGTGGCCAGCATGGTGGCTCAGTGGTTAGCACTGCTGCCTCACAGCACCAGCATCCTAGGTTCAATTCCAGCCTCGGACGACTGCCTGTGCGGAGTTTGCACATTCTCCCTGTGTCTGCGTGGGTTTCCTCGGGGTGCTCTGGTTTCCTACCACAGTCCAAGATGTACAGTTCAGGTGAATTGGACATGCTAAATTGCCCATAGTGCATTTTGTAGATGCATTAGTCAGAGGGAAATGGGACTGGGTGGGTTACTCTTCGGAGGGTCAGTGTGGACTGGTTGGGCCGAAAGGCCTGTTTCCACACTGTAGGGGGAATCTAATCTAATCATACCATCTGGTCGTCCAAGGCTCACGTTACATGCCATATCTATTCTCACCTTCACAGCTCCTGAGCTCATTTATGAACTGTTGTTTGAAATGCTCCCACACGTTTGATTCTCAGGTAGGGTGGAGTGGTGGGAATTGCTGTGGGGGTGCAATATTCTGAATAGAGCTTTCTTCCTGCCAGGTCTCCTTGGTTCTGTCTGCCCTGCAAGCGGGTAACAGGGGCACACAGGCCTGTATCACTGCAGCCAGCGCTGTGTCTGGTATCATCGGAGACCTGGACACCACCATCATGTTCGCCACAGCCGGTACTCTCAATGCGGAGAACGACGAGTCGTTTGCAGACCACAGGTTAGTTTGTTCGGCCACTGCGCGCTGCCAATTGATTCAAGAGCGTGCTCCCTGAGTGAAGCCTGCTTGACAGAGGCGGAGGGTCAGAGAGAGCAGGAGCTGGGCGGGTACTCAACACACCTGGTCAAAGCTGTGCGCTCAGCAAAGCTTCAGGAGAGAGGGAAAGAGTTTGAAATGTAGTTAGCTTTGTAGAGACGTGATGGGAGAGTTTGGGGTCAAGAAAGCTGGAGATGCTGACACAGGAAATGCTAAAGAGGTTCGGAGTGGCACCATTCGGCGCGGCCGGTTTGGTGCGAGCGATTCGGCGCGGCCAGTTTGGCGCAACCCATTTAAGCGCAGACACTGTTTTGTAGTTAGTAGTTTGTAGTTATTCAGTACTTTATAGTTATCATTAAAATAAAATATAACCCATTAAAATGATATTCCGTTGAAATTGAAGAAATTCAGGGATCAGAATACAGACACTTGTAAGAAGATTTAGTGAGAGAAATGACATTGAGTATTTACGAGGGATTGCCTATAATTTTGAATAAATGTCATATTTCAGATTATTTGTATTTACCTTACTTCTTTCATTTTTATTTTCTTTTTAACATTTTTCCTGAAGAGGATAAACGTTATTTTTCTTTTTATTGCTTTCATTAATGCTTGTAACTAAGCCTGAAAAGGAATCAATATGGGCTGCGTGCCTAAATGGGTCTGCGCCAAAACGGGCTGCACCAAACCGGCCACGCCGAATCGCTCGCGCCACAGTGGCTGTGCTGAATGGTCCTACACCCAAAGGGGTTACACCGAGTGTCCAACAGCTCCTTACTGCCACCCTTTAGGAGTTGGGATGTCATCTTGAGGTTGTACAGGACATTGGTGAGGCCTCTTCTGGAGTACTGTGTCCAGTTCTGGTCTCCCTGTTACAGGAAGGATATAATTAAACCGGAGAGGGTTCAGAAGAGATTTACCAGGATGATGCCAGAGTTTGAGTTATGGAGGCTGAATAGGCTGGGACTTCTTTCACTAGATGGAGGGAGGGAGGGAGGTTGAGGGGTGACCTTATAGAGGCTTATAAAATCATGAGGGGCATAGATAAGGTGAATGGCAAGGGTCTTCTCACTAGGACGGGGGATTTCAGGAGTAGAGGAGGAAAGTGAGAGGAGGAAAGTTTTTAAAAAAGATATAAGGGGCAACTTTTCTTTCATGGAGAGTGGTTTGTGTGTGGAATGAACTTCAAGAGGAAGTGATGGATGTTGGCAGAGTTACAATTTTAAAAGGCATTTGGATAAGTACATGAATAGGAAAGGTTTGGAGGGATATGGGACAGGAGCAGGCAGGTGGGACTAACTTAGTTTAGAATTATGGTCAGCATGGACTGGTTGGACCGAAAGGGTCTGTTTCCGTGCTAAGAATTTGGAGGTCTGTTTTGACTCAACATTGTCCAGGCCATTTGGCTGTTGAGTAGCTGTCCTCAGTAAACACTATTTGTCAGATTTGGAAATAAAATGTTTTCTTGCATAATCACTGCAAAATTTTAACCTCATTCAGCCCAGCGGGAAAACAGCAGCTCTGAGACCTATTTAAGACACTGCCTTACTGAGGTCAGGATTAAGTGGGAACATAAGACAGGGATTTAACTCAACTCTTCCTAGCCTGTGAAATAAGTTGAAATTGGGGAATTAGAAGTTTTGATTTGAGCTGAGGGGTCCTGTCAGTTCTGTGTAAGGGATAATACCAGTCTAGGGGTGTGGCACTTAACGTAAACTGGTCTTGAATACAGTGAGAGTGGCAACGTCATGATGGAGTATAGACCAAAGCTGCCTCCGAGCAGGAATAGACCGTATAGAAGGGAACAGCCAACTATAGGAATACAGTAGTACTGGAGGTGGTAATAATTAGTAGGGGCTGGGAGGGGTGGGCAGTGGTATTGGAGGTCACATTCCGATCTTGCTCCTGTCACCTTTAGCTTTGTAACTCCCAGCTTCTCAGTTCATTGCGCCATGTTTTGATGCATTCCCTCCCTGGTGCCAAGGTACAGGGCATCTCACAGAGACGGCACATGACAATCCACAGCTGTAGGGGGGGTGGGTGGAAATCCATTTTGGGACCAGGTAGAGAAGGTAGCTAGACCAGATTCAACTTCATTTTGGTTCATTGTTGAGAGAACCAGAGGGTGACACGTGGGGAGGATGTTTATAGAAAGCGTGGTTCAGCATTCCAGTGCTCTCCCTGCCCGATGGTGACAGATTCCAATTACTGTTCCTTAGGAAATTGGAGGAAATACTTGGAGAGAGAAGTCATAGCAATAAAGACTGGGGGATGGTGGTGTACAGTAGAAGATTAGGGACTCCGAAACACCAAAGACAGTGATTTCTCTCTCTTGCCATGGCTCTCTCTCTTCTCTCCTCCTCTCTCTCCCCTCCCTCTTTCTGTCCTCCATCTCTGCCCCTCCCTCTCTCTCCCCCCCCTCCCCTGCACACTCTCTCTGTCTCCTGCATTCCCTCTCTCTTTCCATCTCTCTCCTCCCCTCTCCCCTCCTCTCTGTCGACCCACTCTCTACCTTCCTCCTGCTCCCCTCCCATTCTCCCCTCTCTCCCCTCCCTCCTCTTGCATCCCTCCTCTCCCACTCCCCTCCTCTCCCGCTCGCCTCCTCTTTCTCTCCCTCTCTCCCTTGCCTCTCTCTCCCCTCCCTCTCTCCATCCCCTCTTCCTCTCCCCTCCCTCCATTCCCTCTTTTTCCTCCTCCCTCTCTCCCCTCCCCTCTCTCCCCTCCCCTCTCTCCCCCTCCCCTCTCTTTCCCTCCCCTCTCTCCCCTCCCCATCTCTCCTCTCCATTCTCTCCCCTCCTCTCTCCGCACCTCTCTCCCCTCCCCCTCCTCTCTCTCTTCCCTCCTCTATCTCCCCTCCTCTATCTCCTCTCCCCCCCTCCGCACCTATCTCCCCTCTCTCCTCTCCCTCCCCTCCCTTTCTCCCCTCCTCCCTCACTCCTCTGTCCCCTCCTCTCTCCCCTCCCTGCTCTCCCCGTTCCCCCCCCCTCTTCCCTCCCCTCTCTCCCCTCTTTTCCCTCCCTTCTCTTCCTTCCCTTCTCTTCCCTCCCTTCTCTCCCCTCCCCTCCCAGCCCTCTCCTCTCACCCCTCTCCTCTCTCCCCTCCGTCTCAGCCCTCCCCTCTCTCCCCTCCCCTCTCTCCCCCTGGCCTTGCCGGACAGTGTGCCACGGTGTCTGTTTCTGCTTGAGCCCTTGCCGCGGTGACGGAGTAACCTGATTGGCTGAACTGTGTTTGCTGTCCCCAGGGAGAACATCCTGAAGACAGCCAAGGCCTTGGTCGAAGACACCAAGTTCCTGGTGTCGGGGGCGGCCTCCAGCCAGGAGAAGCTGGCGCAGGCTGCGCAGTCCTCGGTCAACACCATCACCCAGCTGGCAGACGTGGTGAAGCAGGGAGCAGCCAGCCTTGGCTCCAATGACCCAGAAACCCAGGTACCCACACATGAGTCTCCAGTCAATAGATGTGGAGCTCGAAAAACATGGCAGCTCCTGACGAAGGGTTTTGGTCCGAAATGTTGACTGTCCTGCTCTTCAGATACTCTTTGACCTACTGTGCTTTCCCAGCTTCACATCTATTGACTATGACCTCCAGCATCTGCAGTCCCTTACTGTCTCCAAGTTACTGCACTCAATGGCTAGGGAATAGATACTGACCCCATTCATTCACAACATCTGTGGGTTGGCAAACATAAGGCCTGAGAGCAGGAGTAGGCCATTCAGCCCCTCGAACCTGCTCCACGATTTGGTACAATCTCATCCCAGCCTCAGCTCCACTCTCCTGATTCCTCATTCAGACTCTGTCTACCTCGTCCTGAATCAGTGTCCCAGCACTTCACTAAAATTCGTTACCAGCATGAGGGTGTCACTGGCTAGGCCATTATCGCCCATCCCTCGTTGCCCTGAGGACAGTTAAGAGTCAACCGCATTGTAGTGGGTCTGGAGTCACATGTAGGCCAGACCAGGTAAGGATGGCAGTTTCCTTTCTCAAAGTATGGATTGGTTTTTCCAACTAGTGATCATGGATTCACGGTCGTTACTGGACTCTTAATTCCAATTTTTTAAAATTGAATTCAAGTCTCCAGAACATCACCTGGGTCTCTGGATGAACAGCCCTGCGATAATACCACCTTCCTCTGGGATAGTGAATTCCATCAACTCAAGATCCTTTGAGGGGAGTGTTTCATAGAATTCCCACAGTGTGAAAGCAGGCCATTCAGCCCATTGAGTCCACACCGACCATCCGGGGAGCATTCCATCCAGACCCACCCCGTCCTTGTAACCCTGCATTTTCCCATGGCTAATCCACCTAACCTGCACATCCCTGGACACTATGAACCATTTAGCATTGCCAATCCACCTAACCAGCACTTTGGACTGTGGAAGGAAACCCACACAGACACAGGGAAAACACGCAAACTCCTGACAGATAGTTGCCTGAGGCTGGAATCGATCTCAAGTCCCCGGCTCTGTGAGGCAGCAGTGCTAACCACTGGGCCACCATGCTGCCTTACCTCTGTTTTAAATCTGTCACCCCTTATCCTAAACCAATGATCTTGCGACCTGAATTGCAGGGGAAGCAGATTAGAGTTCATTGTGTCATGGTTGGTAGAGCCTATCCCAGTTCTCCCCCGCTATGGTCGGAGTTCAGGGATTCAAGTCTTACTCCAGAGATCCTGATGGTTCAGTGCAGTTCTGTCAGAACTGCCCTTCATTTGAAATATGTAACTCCTGCCCTCTGGGCTTGATATCAGAGATCCTGTAAACTGACCCAGGGCATGGTTTAGGGTTAGGGCAAGAGCAAGATTTTTATTTCTCCCCAGGATTCTGATCAATATTTACCTGAAATCACAGTAAATCAGTAGTTAACACTGCTGCCTCCCAGCGCCAGGGACCCGGGTTTGATTCCAGCCTCAGACAACTGTCAGTGTGGATTTTGCAATTACCCCCGTGTCTGTGTGGCTTTCCTCCAGGTGCTCCGGTTTCTTCTCACAGTCCAAAGATGTGCAGGTTATGGTGGATTGGCCATGCTAAATTGCCCATAGTGCCCAGGGATGTGCAGGCTAGGTGGGTTAGCCATGGGAAAATGCAGGGTTAGGGATAGGGTTGGTGGATAGGATGCTTTTCAAAGCTGCAGACGCGGTAGACTGAATGGCCTTCAGATTAGATTAGACTTACAGTGTGGAAACAGGCCCTTCGGCCCAACAAGTCCACACCGACCCGCTGAAGCGAAACCCACCCATACCCCTACATTTACCCCTTACCTAACACTACGGGCAATTTAGCATGGCCAATTCACCTGACCCGCACATCTTTGGACTGTGGGAGGAAACCGGAGCACCCGGAAGAAACCCACGCAGACATGGGGAGAACGTGCAAACTCCACACAGTCAGTCGCCTGAGTCGGGAATTGAACCCGGGTCTCTGGCGCTGTGAGGCAGCAGTGCTAACCACTGTGCCACCACGCCGCCCACTACCGCCTCTTTCTACACTGTCAGGATTCTATGATAAATCTAGACAGACCAGGTATGGAGCTGGGATCCCAGCTCAACAGGAGGCGCTGCGTGTTTTCAGTGATCCGCCATTAATCATTGCTCAGTTGACAGGGAGAGTTCAGCCGTTGGTGAACTGAGGCACAGTCCTGTTGGTCTTTAGGTGGTGCTCATCAATGCAGTGAAGGATGTGGCAAAGGCTTTGACCGACCTCATCAGCGCCACAAAATGTGCAGCTGGCAAACCCGCTGACGATCCGTCCATGTACCAACTGAAGAGCGCGGCCAAGGTACAGGGCAAAAGGCATGGGGTAGAAACAGGGACCGGGGGGGGGGGGGGGGACTCAGGGATGGAGCAGGGAAAAGGTGGGAGTTAGTGGGGGTAGAGCTGGGACTTTGAGGAGGGGGAGGGATTGAAGGAGCGAGAGTTGGTTCGGGGAGGAGTTTGGGTGGGAGGGGCGAGTATTGGTGGAGTGGGGAGAGAGGTGAGTGTTGATGAAGTGGGGAGAGGGTTGGGACTGTGGGATTGAGATTGTGAGTTGAGGGGTGGGATTGTAGGGTGAGGGGTTCAACTGGGAGGTGAGGGATGGGACTGTGGGATGGTGGGATTGAGACTGTGGGGTGAGAGGTGTGACTATGGGATGGTGGAATTGAGGGGTGGGTCTGTAGGCTGTGTTTTGGAACTCTGGGGTGAGGGTCCTGAGTGGGGAAGATGGCGTACTAACAGATGTCTCCAGTTGTGTGTATTGGCTGTGTGACCCACAATTCCACATCAATAACCAGCCTTCAAGATAGCCCTTACAATGGTGTAATTTGTCCTGAATTGATTTTATCATTTAACGGTTTTCAAAAAAAAATTACAAATGCTAAATTATGAGAATGTGTTGCACGGACCTGTGTTCTGTTGCACAAAGAGAAGCAGTGTGTGAACTAATTAAAGGGTTGATCATGTTTTTTAAAAGAAGCTATTGAGGGAAATCATTTCCTGTCGTGGGATATTTACCTTCGAACTGGGCATCCAGGGCTAATGTGAGGAATTATCCCCTGACACGGGAGGACAATAGAAATTGGGAAGTCTCTCTCCCAGAAACCCTTGGAGTTTGAGGTACTGGGTGGGGAAGGAATGTAGGGAGTGTCTATTCTAAGGAGTAAAATTGAGATTGCTGGATACACAGGTGACAGAGCCAAGGTGGGTAGGTGCACTTAATACCTCCTGTTCTCGTGACAGTGCAATGACCTGGTTTTCCTCCCTCCCCTCCCTCGCCACAGGTGATGGTTACAAATGTCACATCGCTCCTGAAAACAGTGAAAGCTGTGGAGGATGAGGCCACACGAGGTACCAGGGCACTCGAGGGAACGATAGAGAGCATCAAACAGGAACTGGCGGTATGTGAGAGCTCTGCACCTTCAGTTCAAACTTGCGCACGATCCTGCGCCCTTCGGAAACTTTTCACCCACTGGTATCGTTTTTTTTTACGATTCACTTCCCAACTTCCTCAGCTTCTAAACTGCTTGTAAGTCCCCATTTTTAATCACTAGCCCATTGGCTAGCTGCTGAAGCCATAAATACACCTTGGAATTCATTCCAAAAATCTCTGCCGGAACTGTTCCAGAATCTATAGAGTTTTGGAAAATGACACCATTTCCATAGCCAACCCATTTAGTGTCCGGGGCTGTGGATTATCAGGCCCTGGGAATTTATCAATTTTCAGTCCCATTAATTTCTCCTTCAGTTCTTCCTTCCCCAAAGAACATTTGGGAATGTTTCTGGGTCGCCTTCTGTCCATCAAATCACAGAAGTGTTAGGATGCAGAAGGAGGCCATTCAGCCCATCAGCTCATTAAATGAGTATCCTTATTTGCAACCAATTTCCTTCTTTCTCTCCCACATCCCTGCACGTAATTTCTATTCGAATAATCATCCAGTACCTCATCAATGTCTTAATAGAACCTGCATTGGCCTGCACCACATTTCCAGGCAATGCGTTCCAGACCCTACCTACTCGCTGTGTGGGAAAAAAAACTATTTTCTTGCTTCACGGTTGCTGTTTTTAAATCGAGACATAGAGTTGTACAGCACGGAAACGGAACTTGCGTCAAACCCATTCATGCCACCAAACATCCCAATCTGACCTAGTCTGGTTTACCAGCATTTGGCCTATATCCCTCCAAACCCTTCCTATTCATATACCCATCCAGATGCCTTTTAAATGTAGTAATTGTACCAGCCTCCACCACCACCTCTGGCAGCTCATTCCATATACGTACCACCCTCTGAGTGAAAACGTTGCCCCTTAGGTCCCTTTTAAATCTTTCCCCTTTCATCTTAAACCCATGCCCTCTAGTTTTGGACTCCCCTACCCTGGGTAAAACTATTCACCCTATCCATGCCCCTTATGATTTTATAAACCTCTATAAAGTCCCCTCTCAGCCTCCGATGATCCAGAGAAAACAGCCCCAGCCTATTCAACCTCTCCCTGTAGCTCAAATCCTCCAACCTTGGCAACATCCTTGTAAATCTTTTCTGAATCCTTTCAAGTTTCACAACATGCTCCCTATAGCAGGGAGACCAGAATTGAACGCAGAATTCCTAAAGTGGCCGAACCAATGTCCTGTACGGCTGCAGCATGACAGCTGTGCCCTCTCGTTCTTGTTCCTCCTACAAGCAGGAACATTTTCTCCCTACCCACTCTGTCTAGGCTGCCCATGATCTCCTTTTAACCCTTCTTCTTTCGAGAGAGAACAGTACCAACTCAGTTCTTCATCCTTGAAGCCATTCTTGTAAATCACTTCTGCAAACCCTCTGACGTATTCACATCCTTCCTATCGTGTGGTGCTCAGAGGGAAATGTGTTGCTCTAGCTGTGAAAGCAGAGCAAAGAACATTTAATTGGCTCTGCCAGTTCCTTGTTCTGCATTACCCATTCTCCTGTTTCAGATTGTAAGGGTCCTGAATTTGTGTTCACTGATCCTTGCCTTTGTACATGCTACCAAAACTCTTACAGTCTACTTTTATGTTACTTTGAAAATTCACACTCATGGCCTATTTTGTTTTCCCCTCTTAGATTTGGCCCTTCTTTGCTCAAGTCAAAACTGCCCATAGTCGTCAGGCTGTTACTTTTCTGGCAGCTTTATATAATTCCACTTTGGACCGAATGCTGTCCTTAATTTATTTTGTAAAGGGTGCATGGGCTTTAGGAAAAAGTGACCATAACACGTTAGAATTTTTCAATGGAAGAGAACGTGGGTCAATCCAAAGCTAAGGTCTAAATCAGAAAGGAAATTGTGAAGATAGGAGGGATGTGGTGGCTGCGATAGACTGGGTAACTTCATTAAAAGACCAGAGCATTGACAGGTAATGGTTCTTTCAGCTGATCAGAATGTATAACTGCTGCAATGCATGTCTTCACTCTTTAAATTTTAACCATTTTTATCAACGTTCTAGTCTTTTAATGAGGTTCCCCAGTCTATCGCAGCCACCACATCCCTCATACCTTCGCAATTTAGACCTTAGCTTTGGATTGACCCACACCACCTTCTATCCCATTAAAGAATTCTAACATATTATGGTGACTCTTTCCTAAAGGACTTCTCACAACCAAGATTATTAATTAATCCTTTCCCATTGCACAAAACCAATTCAAGGATTTTCTTTTCGTTTAGCCTGTTTTTCACATCCACTTGTTCAGAGATGTTATTACACACCTCTGGAGCAGGTGGGACTTGAACAAGGGTCTCCCAGTCCCGAGGTAAGGAGACTTAACCGCCACAAGAGGGCAAGCTTACTGCACTTTGTATTCCCAGGCGACCTCCTGTCCAAATGCGAACCTGTCTTGAGTCTGCTTAGCTTCTGAGATCAGGTGTTTTCAGACTCGTAGGGCTGTGGACACCAGTTCTACGAACTTACCCCCCCATCCTCGTGAGTAGGTTCCCCAATATGCTGGTCTAAAAAACCCATCTTGTGCACACTCCAGGGTTCTTCCACCACAACTAAGGTGGCTTGTCCAGTCTAAATGTAGATTCCGATCATCTATGATCGTCTTTGCTTGTGTGTGTCTTCGGTTTCCTGTCTATGACTATCCTTTATTGATAACCTTGTAACTGAAGACCCAAGTGATTTGTGCAGGGTGAAAACTTGACGTTGAAGGAAGGTGCAACCAAACCAGTGTGCAGAATAACAGCTATCCTCATAGAATCCCTACAGTGTGGAAACAAGTTCACACTGACCCTCCGAAGAGTAGCCCACCCAGACCCATTCCCCTCCCCTATAACTCTACGTTTAGCCCTGACTAATGCACCTAACACTATGGGCAATTTAGCATGGCCAATTCACCCTAACTTGCACATCTTTGGAATGTGGGAGGAAACCAGAGCAGCCAGAGGAAGTCCACACAGACAGTCGCCTGAGGCTGGAATTGAGCCTGGTTCCCCAGTGCTGTGAGGTAGCAGTGCTAACCACTGAGCCACCATGCCGTCCCTGATTAGATAATTCTTCCTGATTAGATCATTTCTTCATTCTGTATCAGGCAAACTCATGAACAGGTCTAAGGCCATCATTCGAATACATGGATAAGAAAACAAAAAGCTTTGAGCAATAGATGAAGCCAGTTGTTTCCTGCTGCTACAGTATGTGAGCGCTGTTCACTACTAACAGCATGCTGCCAAAATACATTCTGTCACTCACATGTGTAAGTAACGTGTTATATGAATTTCAGTGCCAGTGTATGGCCAACAGACTGGCAGACCTGAGAAAACAGCATGTTCTTACTGCTGCTCAGAACAAGCAGGGTCTTGCACATACCCATCCAGCCCTCCCACAATCTCCGATGTTAGACATTTGCTAAGTAATCCCGAGTGCACAACAAATTGAAGAATTACGCGAGGCAGCTCATCTTCTGCCTTGGGACCCTCCAACCACACGGAATCAATGTCGATTTCACCAGTTTCCTCACCTCCCCACCACCCACCTCAGCCCAGATCCAATTTTCAAACTCAGCACTGCTTTCCTGAACTGTCCTACCTGTCCATCTTCCTTCCCACCTATCCACTCCATCCCCCACCTCCAACCTATCACCATCAGCCCCCAACTGCACCTGCCTATCACATTCCCAGGTACCTTCCCCCCAACCCACTCACCCCCCTCCCATTTATCTCTCAGCCCCCTTGCTCCCCCCTCCCCACATTCCTGATGAAGATTTTATGCCCAGAACATTGACTCTCCTGCTTCTCAAATGCCGCCTGACTGGCTATGCTTTTCCAGCGCCACGCATTTTGACTCAAACTCATTTGCGATTGTCAGTGCGGTGGACTTATATGTAGCAGAAGTTCTATACATAATTACCCAGGGCCATGTTCATTGCAAACAGAAAGGGCAGGTACACACACTGTGCCTGTTTCAACTCAACAAAATTGATGAGAGACACTCACTGGTTCATTTCTCAGGTCAATAACTTGACTAATCAGAGGAAACCTGCCTAGTTTAGAATTTACACAAATCTTCACAGTTAACTGTCAGTCATCATTAGCTGATGCATTTTCCATAACAACGCCTCTACCAATCAGAATCCACTTGCTAACGAATCAACATTATCTTCTTATCTGGTGTAAGCATTGTTTTCCCTTTAGTATTCTTGTGAATTTTCCTGATGTGTGTAAGATAGAAAGCTTCAATGCAACAGAATATTTTTCGGCAGTGCCCAAATTGTGGAGTACCAAGAGATTATCTGCATATTGCTACTGTTTTTTTCAGTAACATAATCAACTGCCCTATTGATATACATGGAGTCTTATAACTGCTAATCTTTCCAGGGAAGAGTGAGACCTCAGTCACAACGTTAGATTGGAGAAGCTAAACTTGTTCACCTTTAGAGTTAAATGGGTTAATTAATAGAGATAATCCAAATCACAAGAAAGAAACAGTCCCTTATCAGGTGAAAGTCAAGAGCCAAGATGACATAGATTTAAGATGATTGATGAAAGAACCAAAGATGACATGAGAAAAAGCATTAGGCTGTGAGTGGTTAAGGTCTGGAATATATGGCCAGAATGTGTAATGGAGGTAGATTCAGCTATAGATATCAAAAGGCAGTTGAATAAGAACCAATTTAATGAGACAGAAAATGTTCAGAGCTATATAGAAATGGCAGGGGACTGGGTCTAACTAAATAGCTTTTGCAAAGAGCTGACACATGCTAGATGGGCCCAGTGCGTTACAGATATTCCCTGATTCACTGCTCCATTGTGCCTTTTTAATGGTCTGTGTCCCTCACACCAACGATAGGTTTTCCAGTCGAAGGAGGTACCAGCAAAGACCTACACCCCGGAAGAATTTATCCGCATGACAAAGGGCATCACAACAGCGACTGCCAAGGCGGTGGCAGCGGGTAACTCCTGTCGCCAGGACGATGTGATTGCAACAGCCAATCTCAGCCGCAAGGCCATCATCGACATGCTGACTGCCTGCAAGGTAAGCGGGCATCTTTCTCTCTCTGTGGTCGCCCAGTTGCAGTTGGCGTCCTGCCTGACGGGTGTAACAGTGCTGAAATGTGAATGTGTTTGTCTGGACAGCAAGCAGCATACCACGCCGAAGTGGGGGAAGATGTCCGAAGCCGAGCCTTACACTTTGCTACTGAATGCACTGTCGGCTACATGGAGTTACTGGAGCACGTCCTTGTGGTGAGTACATTCTCAGCTTCACATCACAGAACTGTGTCCAACTCAGCAATTACGTTGCAACAGTTTGTATCGACATTGGTGAGGTTCAGAGAAATGTGAGGTGGGTATTCATTGTCTTTGACAAAATATAAATAAAAGATAGCTGGGACACCGGGGTTCTCGTATGAAAGCTCTCGGACTGAGCAAGTCCACAAACTCTCTGCATAAAGAAAAACTGCCTGTCGATCTCATCAATAAGGTTGGGATCTTTTAAGAAAAAAGAACCCACATGAGGATTACAGGTAAACTGGAACGCTTTCGAAAATATTAAGACGGAGGGAAGATGTTGTTAAATGTGAAGGGATGCTGAACATATTGACAAGAGTGTTGTCAGGGTTGAAGGTTTTGAGCTATAGGGAGAGGCTGAATACGGCTGGGGCTGTTTTCCCTGGAGTTTCAGAGGCTGAGGGGTGACCTTATAGAGGTTTATAAAATTATAAAGGGCATGGATAGGTTAAATAGACAAGGTCTTTTCCCTGGAGTCGTAGAAAAGATGGTCTTCCGCAAGGTAGGAGAGTTCAAAACTAGAGGGCAAAGGCAGAGGGAAAATTTAAAAGGGACCTAAGGTCAACCGTTTCACACAGGGTGTATGAAATGAGCTGCCAGAGGAAGTGATAGAGGCTGGTGCAGTTACAACATTTAAAAGGCATCTGGATGGGTACATGAATATGAAGAGTTTACAGGGGTAAAACGCTGGCACATGGGAATAAGTCAGATTGGGATGTTTGGTCAGCATGTCCGAGTTGAACAGAAGGGTCTGTTTCCATTCTGTACAACTCTGACTCCTAAATTCGTCCCATTACATCCAGAACATTTGAGATTTTAGGGAATCAACAATCATTCTAACCCACGGTGATCTTATATGAACAAGGAACAATCCGCAAGGAATTAAGGGATACAGGGAGAGTGTGGATAAGTAGCGTTGAAATGCCCATCAGCCATAATTAAATGGTGGAGTGGATGGGCCGAATGGCCTTACTTCCACTGCTGTGTCTTATGGCCTTGGAAGTAGGTCACAGCCCTTTAAGCCTGCTAGGCCAGTCTGGTTGGGAGTTCCCCACCGTTTTCCAGTTTTGGGGAGGTTTTGATGAAACATGAAGAATGACTAGCTTTTCCTGCTCTTGGTTGCTTCAGAATTCATGTTCGTTTTTTTTTCCCCCCTGTTGTAAAACTTTGGATTGCCCTGCTTTTGTTTTGGAACAGATTGTTCAGAAGCCCACGGCAGAGCAGAAGCAGCAGCTCTCCGGATATTCCAAGCGGGTAGCGGCAGCCGTTACCGAACTGATCCAGTCAGCGGAAGCCATGAAAGGTTGGCATTTCTTTTAACCTCTATTCTTTTTGCGGGATGTGAGCCTCACCGGAAAGGCCAGCATTGTTTGCCCATGCCCAGTGACCCTTGAGGAAGAGTGTCTCGCCAGGCTGTTTGAGGCGTAATTAAAAATCAACCACATTGGGTAAGGACGGCAGATTTTCTTCTCTGAAACACACGAGTGAACCAGATGGGTCTTACCATCTTGTTGATGTTAGCTGTCATGCTCATTATGTTTGAGACCAATTAACAATCCCAGATTTATTATTGACTTTAAATTCCACTATCTGCCATGATGGGATTTGAACTCATGTCCCCAAGCCATTAGCCTGAAGCTCTGAATTACTCCTTTTTTCACTAGCCCAGTGACATTACCATGCGGTGGCTCAGTACTTTGCACTGCTGCCTCACAGCACCAGGAACCAAGGTTCGACTCCAGCCTCAGGCAACTGTCTGTGTGGAACTTGCACTTTCTCCCTGTGGCTGCGTGGGTTTCCTCTGGTTTTCTCCCACAGTCCGAAGATGTGCAGGTTAGCATGGATTGGCCATGCTAAATTGCCAATAGTATCCAGCGATATGCAGATTAGGTGGATTAGCCATGGGAAATGCAGGGTTGCAGGGATGAGACGGGTCGGGGTGGGATGCTGTTTGGAGAGTCGGTGTGGACTGGATGGGCCAAATGACCTTCTTCCACGTTGTAGGGATTCGATTCTATGACAATATCCAATTGTCACCTCAAGGGAGCAAACATAAGAACCAGGAGCAGGAGTAGGCCATTCAGCCCCTCGAGCCTTCACTTGTATTTAATACCATCATGGCTGATCTCATCTCTGCCTCCACTGCACACTCCTGCCTGCTCACCATAATTCTTCAACCCATTACTCGTTAAAAATTCACCTCCCTCCTCCTTAAATTTACTCAATGTCCCAGCATCCACTGGGGGCGTAAGTTCCACAGTTTCACAATTTAATGGGAATTTGTTCCAGGATAACCGCATGCTCCCAAATTCCCATTGAAATACTTGTGGAAAAACTGCCCTCTGCAGAGAATGTGCATGACAGAGATCTCAGAAGTGGGTAACCCCGAAATGGAAAGGATGCCTCCACTTGTCAGAGAGTCTAGAATAAGACTGAGATGAGGAGAATCCTTTTCTCAGAGACAGTCATGAATTATTTGCCACTTCCTGCCTCCAAAGATGGTGGAAGGAATGTCTTTGAATCTTTTTTTAAGGCCGAGTTAAATAGATACTTGATAAGCAAAGAGTTGAAAAGTTATCGGGGATAGATGGGAATGTGGTATAATCAGGTCAGACATGGGGAGCAGGTCTGAGAGACCGAGTGGCTTAATCATCCCAATTTTGCATGTTCATTCTTTGCTGATGAATATAAATTGATTGACCTCTTGTTTCTGACTCACCAGCCTACGGGAATAATTATTCCTGATTTACCTCATCAAAACCCCCCGTGTTGTGATTTGTTTGAGTTGCTCATGAAACATGGGCGTCACTGGCTGAGCCCAGCATTTATTGCCCGTGCGTCACTGTCCTTGAGAAGGTGGGGGTGAGCTATCTTCTTGAACTACTGCAGTCCATGCGCTGTAGATAGACCCACAATGCCCTTAGGGAGAGAAATCCAGGATTTTGACCCCTGACCTTTTAGCTGCTGATGTTTGTGGGTTTGGAAAGTGCTGCCTATCTGTTTTTGACAATGTTGAACCTCTCATGTTGAAATACACCTCCTTTGGAGTTATGGAGATGTACAGGCACGGAAACAGACCCTATGGTCCAACTTATCCATGCTGACCAGATATCCCAAATTAATCTTGTCCTGTTTTCCAGCAGTTGGCCCATACCCCTCTAAACCCTTCCCTTCTACACCCATCCAGATGCCTTTTAAATGTTGTAATTGTACCACCCTCCACCACTTCCTCTGGCATCTCGTTCCATACATGTACCACCCTCTGTGAAAAAGTTGCCCCTTAGGTCCCTTTTAAATCTTACCCCTCTCACCTTAAACCTATGCCCTTTCGTTCTGGACTCCCCCACCCCAGCGAAAAGACCTTGTCTGTTTACCCTATCTATGCCACTCATGATTTTATAAATCTCTATAAGGTCACCCCTCATTCTCTGATGCTCCAGGGAAAACAGCCCCAGCCTGTTCAGCCTCTCCCTGTAGCTCAAACCCTCCAATCCTGGCAACATGCTCATAAATATTTTCAGAACCATTTCAAGTTTCACAACACAATGAAAATACCTGGAATTTCCAAAATTTCTAATCTCTGTCTAAAGCCTCCCACATCAGTGGGATTCTCCCTCATCCTTCCTAAATTGGGATGCCCAAAAACTGGATCCAAATATTTTATCTGAAGCCTTACCATGATTTGTATAGATTTATTATGGGCACCAGGGAGACAGTGAGGTCTGCAGATACTGGAGATCAGAGTTGAGAATGTGGTGCTGGAAAAGCACAGTAGGTCAGGCAGCAGGAGAATCAACATTTCGGGCCAGAGCCCTTCATCAGGGCACTACCTCATTGAACCTACCTAAACCTATAGGATCCTGCATGTTGTTTTCACAGATTACCTAATCCTCAAAAGGAAATAATGGCATTGTGTAGCTCTCACGAGTCAAATATTGTCATCAGGTGAAGTGAGTTTAGAGGGTGGAATGAGCCAGGGTTGGCAGATATAGTTTAGTTTCTGAAGAGTTTGTTATGGACTAGACCAGACTCCCCGCAAAATATTTTCAGAAAGTAGCCTTGACTCCAACTTTTTCTTATTTTAAAGATAAATGTTAAGAGTCTGTTCCAGATGTGATGCAATTGGTCAAAATACGTTAAGCAGAACACAATTTATTTAAACACTGTAGTTAAAGGTACAACCAAAAAAAGAGGAAATTAGAATAACTTAACTCTGTTGGAAAATTAATCGAATAATAGATACAGTAACTAATTGTTCCATTGTAGTAACATCCCATAAACACACCCCTTGACAGAAGAGACAAATTCAGACACAGATTCTCACACGCAGTTCTCCAATCCAGGAGGAAAAACACATCAAGAGAAAATTCAGTGAAGGTAGCAGCCAGAAGACATTCATTGAAGCTTCCAACTCTGTTGAAACGCCAACAGCTTCTGATGTTACTGAGAAACCAAAACCCAGATTTTCAGATCTGTCAGAACTGGCCACCTCCATTTTGGTTGCTTTTTAAAAAAAAAACCCAAGTGCTCCCAAGCTGTTCACTCAAGTGGTCCTAACTCACCAGCTCAATATCTCTGTCTTATGACCTCTCTTTGAAAAAAAACTAAGACAAAATAACCTCTTAAAGTGATTACATCATTACAAGTCTCACCAGACTCAAAATGTTAACTGTCTCTACCTCTCCACAGACCTGCTGAGTTTTTCCTGCATCCTCTATGCTTGTTATAGTTTAGTTTCCATCTAACCTGTTGTCCTTAAATTAAAAATCACACAACACCAGCTTATAGTCCAACAGGTTTCGGACAGCATGCTAGCTTTCGGAGCGTCGCTCCTTCATCAGGTGGTAGTGGAGGGCTCAATCCTAACCCACAGAATTTGTAGCAAAAATTCACAGTATGATGTAACTGAAATTATACATTGAAAAATTGATTGTCTGTTAAGTCTTTCATCTGTTAGAGTCCATAAATTATGTCTTCAGCAGGAATTTCTGTGCCCGTAATTATAATGGAGATTTTGCCATTATCAGCCTGCAGTTACACCCTCCGACCAGTGGTGTCACTGCTGTACCCTCACTGAGTCCAGGTTCACTACAGTACACAGAGTAACCTCGATTATCCAGCATTCAATTATCCGAATATTGGATTATCTGGCAAGATCCCGATGCTTGGCTAAACTATGTTATCCGGCATTCAATTATCCAGAATTCAATTAACCCAACAAAATACTGCCCGCTCCTGTATTGACATCACATGTTTTGGGAAGAATATATCTCATAATCTCATCGATCACCCCTGGAGACTGCACCCTGTAGGTGGTCGCATCCAATACACATTAGTTTGATGCATCTGGAAAGAGACAATCCGAAGGTGATTGTCGCTATGCTCTAAATGTTTTTTGAGCTCCACACATCGGGCTGGGATTTCTGATCCCAGACTGAACTGGAATGCAGAGGATACCTGATTCCCTCATAGGGCTGGGTTATTGGGCCAAGAGAAACTCACTCCACACACACATGCATGCACACACACAGACACACACACAGAAACACATGCACGCACACACACTCACAGACACGCATCACACACGAATATACACAAATACACACACACTGGCATATACACAGGCACGCATGTGCATGCACACATGCACCTGCACACACATACGCAAGCACACAAGCACTCATAACACACAGACACTCACAGACACACATGAACATGCACAGACACGCAGACACACACAAATACACACAGGTGCATACACAGACACACACACAACACACACATGCACCAGCACACACGTGCGCAAGCACACAGGCACTCACAATAAACAGACACTCACAGACACACAAACTTTTAACACCCCTGTACCCCACCCATTCTACACCCTCACCCCTGTACCTCACCCATTCTAAACCCTCACCCCTGTACCCCATCCATTCTACACCCTCCCCCCGTACCCCACCCAATCTACACCATCACCCCTGTACCCTACCCATTCTAAACCCTCACCCCTGTACCCCACCCATTTCACAACCTCATCCCTGTACCCCATCCATTCTACACCCTCCCCCCTGTACCCCACCCAATCTACACCATCACCCCTGTACCCCACCCATTCCACAGCCCTACCCCTGTACCCCACCCATTCTAAACCTTCACCCCATACCCTACCCATTCTACACCCTCACCCCTGTACCTCACCCTCTCTAAACCCTTAACCCCGTATCTCACCCACTCTGTATCATTACCCCCTTAACTCACCCACTCTACACCCTTTCTCCCATATCTCACCCAAAATACACCCTTACCCCCCCCCACACCCTTAGCCCTACACTTTGCCCACTTCACACCTTGAACTCCCTCACCTTATCCAGCCCACCTCCTTAGTTTACCCACTCACCTGTTACCACCCACACTCCTCACATGCCCACAAAATCACTGACACGGTGAAGAGCTGCATACATGCCCTGAAACTTTTCATCCTGTGGCTGAATGGACACTTTACCAGGTACAGGGGTGGGGGTGTGGAATGGGTGGGGTACAGGGGCGAGGGTGTAGAATGGGAGAGGTACAGGGGTGAGGGTGTAGAATGGGTGGGGTACAGGGGTGAGGGTGTAGAATGGGTGGGGTGCAGGGGTGAGGGTGCAGAATGGGTGAGGTACTGGGTTGAGGGTGTAGAATGGGTGGGGTGCAGGGTGGGAGTGTAGAATGGGTGAGGTACTGGGGTGAGGATGTAGAATGGGTGGAGTACAGGGGTGAGGGTGTAGAATGGGTGGAGTACAGGGGTGAGGGTGTAGAATGGGTGGGGTGCGGGGTGAGGGTGTAGAATGGGTGGGGTGTGGGGTGAGGGTGTAGAATGGGTGCGGTACAGGGGTGAGGGTGTAGAATGGGTGGGGTACAGGGGTGAGGGTGTAGAATGGGTGCGGTACAGGGGTGAGGGTGTAGAATGGGTGGGGTGTGGGGTGAGGGTGTAGAATGGGTGCGGTACAGGGGTGATGGTGTAGAATGGGTGGGGTAAGTCAGAGGTGTTGGGTTTTGAGAAAGTTGAAGGAAGATCAGCCATGGTAGGGTTTGGGGAATGGGGGGGTTGGGAGTCGTTTATTATCTGGTTTAGTCCGGGTGTTCATTGTATATTTACCCAGCGACTATCCATCAACATTCTCTAAGTGATTATTTAGTCTATTACATCAAAGCTGTCCAAGGTTACTGAATGACCTGGACATGGGGATTTTTGCAGGAGATTCAGCACAACAGGGAAGTTGTTTGTCAGATGTTTATTTGTCCAGGGAGTCTTCCACAGAGTCTGTGAGTCTGCTCTCAGATGTTCCAGTCTAAAGGACTGGGGAAGCTGGTTTTGTGATGCTGATTAAAGGATAAATGTGGGGAGAGCCCCCACACTCTCAGTGAAGTGGTGCCATGGGCTCTCTCTCATCTACCTGCAAGGTCGTTGTGGGACCTTCCTTGTTTCACCTCTATCCCTCCAGCAGTCAAGCCCTGTGTCACTCCCACATATCGGCCTGGATTGGGGGCTGTGGTCTGTGACGCAGAACCTGAACTGAAAGGGGAGAGTGGGATCACTGAATCAAACCAATGCCTTGTCCACTTAAAAAGTTGCTATTCCAGTTTCCCAACCATCTCAGAGTCCTCACATTGCAACATTCCACATACAGAAAGGTCACGCTGCTGTTTCCAAATCTGAATAGTTGGCTGGGGTTGAACATTCTTGTTCAAAACAAACTCTCTGTCAGTAATCTTGTGGCTGTTTCTTTCATTTCCCCTGCAATCCACGTTAGTGTAGGGTCCCACCACACACACAATGCAACAGAGGCTGGCTTTAAGTTAATTGCAGGATCTGGACCTGATTTTTTTTATCAACTCCATAAACCTGGAGTTAGTTTGGGGTCAGCTCCTTTGATCCACCACACTTTACTGAAGGTCCCTGTGTAACATTGTTCATTGCTATGATGTGAGAATCCCTTTCTGAAATACAGAGCCTGCGACCACACAGAATGTTTGATGTGAGCTGCATTGAAGGAGAATCTTGATAGATGAGGGAGAGAGGAACAGAGGTTTGTATAGACCGGGTGAAATGAAGAGGCTGTGTGTAGAACATTAAACTCAGGCATGGAGCAGTTGGGCCGAATGGCCTATCTTTGTGCTGTACTTGCTGGATAATTCCAGAGAAAAGCATTCGTATTCATTCAATTTAAGGACATTGCTAAATTGGAGAGAGTTCAGTTACCAGGATGTTGCTCAGAATGGAGAGTTTGAGATGTAAAAATTGACAGGAAAGGCTGGGACTTTTCTCAGTGGAGTGTAGGAGGTTGAGGTTGACATTATAGAGGTTTATAAAATCATGAGGGGTATAGATAAGGTGAATGGCGGGTGGCTTTTCCCTAGGGTGGGGGAGTTCTAAACTAGGGGGCCTATTTTTAAGGCGAGAGGAGATAGATTTAAAAAGGACACAAGAGGCGACATTTTTACACAGAGAGTGGTTCGTGTGTGGAATTAATTGGCAGAAAAAGTGATGGTTATGGGTACAGTTACAATGTTTAAAAGAAATTTGGATAAGTACATGAGTAGGAAATGTCTGAGGGGATATGGGGCCAAGCGTAGGTAGGTGGGACTGGTTGAGTTTGGGGCCATGGTGGGCGTGGACTAGTTGTACTTGGAGGGTCTATTGGATGTATGGATCTATGACTGGTTTGCAAAACCCTTGTGAATATTCTGATTTGCAATGTTTCATCTATTCTTTTGAAAATCTTGAACCATAGCGATTATCGCAAACTCTAACCGGCCTCTGCTGCTGTTTATCCTCCATACATTAGTCCCAATCCCATCTGCTGTCTACCCCCTTTATTCCTTTATGACCACCCCGTCCACACCCTTCAGCTAACTCTCCAACCTTGACAAAGATTGTAGATTGTAACAGAATCTAAAGACCCTCGGTACCAAATAACTCCTACTGACTGTAAAAGCCCCTTGATCCAGTAATCTCATTGCCAATCTAATCATGACCTTACTACTGTCTGCACGTCCCCATAATCTTTGAGTTCCTCATGAGTCAAAACTCAGACTTGAATTATTTCAGTGAGCCTTCCTCCAATCTTGCTGGGGAAGAGATTTCAAACCCTCCCAGCTCTCCCTCTCCAACCACAGGAGAAACCCTTCCTCATTTCCATTTTAAAAGGGAGACCCCTCATTTTGCCCCCTTGTTCTAGATCCCATCCCCCAAAGATGCAGAAAGGCTCTCTCAGCATCTACCTTTATGTTTCAGTAAGGTAACCTCTCATGCTTCGAAACTCCAATGAATGTAGATCTAAACTCCACAACCTATCCTCATCAAATAATCCCTCAGTCCAGGAATTGACTGCATCAACCTTTTTTGATCTCCTTAATCCCTCTTTAAGTAAGGAAATCAAAACTGTCCATAGTGCACAGGTCCCACCAATACCTGTACAGTTGTAGCAAAACTTGCCTACTTTTATATTTCACCTTCCTTACAATAAAGGACAACATTTCTTTTGCCTTCCAAGTTTCCCATGTGCTAACGCTCTGTGCTACGAAAGAGATTAAAACATGGGACCAGAAGTGGGCCATTCAGCCCATCAAGTCTGCCTTGTAATTCATGGCTGATCTGATGATTCTCAATTCCTCTCTTGCCTCTTTCCCCATAACCCTGGATTTCCTTACTGACTAAAAATTTTTAATAGCTCTGAATATATTTAACAACGCAGCTTTGACAGCCCTCAACGATAAAGAATTTCACAGATTCACTCCCCTCGGCCTAGACAGATGGTTTGCAATAAAGAGTGATAGCTGAGGTTACCATGAAGGGCTCTCCTTCTCAACCTATCCCCTCGCCTGAGGCACAGTGTCCCTCAACTTAAACCACCACCAGTCATCTCTCTCTCTCTAGTGAGAGAGCAGCCCTATGGTCCGGCAGGAATAAGGAAGAGCTAATTTACTGGTGAGGAAGATGGCAAAAGGCTAACACTGAAAATGGATGCACCAAATCTGACCCATGACCCGATGCCAAAGTGACTCTGAACGAGTTCCACGTTCTGGGTGCCAAAGGGTTTAATGGTTCTAAATCGGTTTGATTGTGGCTGAATGTGCTCCATGTAGAATTAATCCATTCAGGAACACGTTTCATACTAATTTAATTTAAATTTACTAGAGCTGTGCTCTTTTTATCTCGCAGTTCAGAGTGGTGATCAAGGGGCTCAAGGGGCTAAATGGCCTCCTCCTGTCCCTATTTCTCATTTCTGTGGTTTTAAGATTTTTCAAGATTTCAAAGATCGACTTGTATGCCATGATTTATCGTAGTCCCACACTCCCACCCTTTACCCAGAGCTCTGCAAATCCCTCACGCTCTGACATTTCTCCACTTCTGCTTTATTCGTTACTTTTTGAAGAGTTAGCACCTTCCTTTCACAAAGCAACTTTCAGATCATCACGACTCCCTAATCCCTCCATGTCACTCACATCATTCTAGTGAAAAGAAAAGGTATTGCTGAGAATGCTGGAAATCTGATCTATCAACAGAAAATAGCAAGAAAGTTCAGGATGTCCCGTAGTGCCTGCAGAGAGAAATCAGGTTAATGTTTCAAGTTAATTAAACCGTTAGAGAGTGAGTAAATCTACTCTGCACAGTGTTCTGGTAAATCTCCTTTGCCCCTTTTAAAGGCCCTCTGAATGGAGAAAGTGAGGACTGCAGATGTTGGAGATCAGAGTTGAGAGTGTGGTGCTGGAAAAGCACAGCAGGTCAGGCAGCATCCGAGGAGCAGAAGAAGGGTTTCCTGATGTAGAGCTTATGCCTGAAATGTTGATTCTCTTGCTGCTTGGATACTACCTGGCCGGCTGTGCTTTTCCAACACCACTCTCGAGCCCTCGTCCTCCCTGAAAGAGTGCTCCTAAGATTTAAACTCCACACTCCAGTTAATTTGTAAAGGTGCTCTGTTCACATCTTTGTACCGTATCGGACAATGACTCTCTCCAGCATTGGAGTTGATCAATCAAATTATGAGCTTCCCAGCCCCTGCCCCACTGAGATAATGATAGGTTGTGAAATGAGTTACACAGCACTCATCCTATAATCATAGCCCGCAGGGAAGCATCAAGAAGTGGTAGCAAGTTCTTTTCTCTTTTTAAAAATGAGTGTTGAGAATTTCAATACCTTGATAACCTGATAGTTCCAATTAGATATCCACTTCCTGTATGCAATCAGGTCTGTTTTAAAATCCAAAAATTACCTCACCCCTCCCAAAGGGTCCCTGGCCATTTGCAAAAGGAAGGTACCGTAAGTTTCCAAATGATTCTGGCAGAAGTGGAGATTTACCTCAAATATTCAATTCTGACAGTTACGTTTTATGGATTTTATGAATGTTATGCCAGTGAAAGTTGCATCTGATTGAAGGCCCAAGTCAGAAGTCACATGTCCTAAGTTGTAGTCCAACAGTTTATTTGAAATCACAGGCATTGCTCCATCAGATGAAGATGGTACATTCCACTCCCAAACATCCCAGATGTCCACCTATTTCAAACAACATGCTTTACCCCCCCATCATCCAGACGGCCCTCCACCAAACCACCTTCATTCCCCATTCCAGTTTTCTAAACCACCTCCCTCCCAACACAATAAAGACAGAGTCCCCCTTGTTGTCACCTGCCACCCCACCAGTCTCCACATCCAACGCATCATCCTTAAACTCTTCTGCCAACTCCAACTAGATCCCACCATCAAGAACATCTTCCGCTCCATACCCCTCTCTGCCTTCTGCAAGGCCTGTTCCCTTTGACAGTCCTTGATTTGCCCCACTCTCCCCACCAACACTTCTGAAGCCCCAGGTACCTTCCCTTGCAACCAGAAAAGGTACAAAACCCTCTGATACACCACTCCCCTCACCTCCATCTAGGGCCCCAAACAGTCCTTCCAGGTGAGACAGAGGTTCACCTGCCTCTCCTCCAACCTAGTTTACTGCATCAGGTGCTCCTGATGTGGTCTTCTCTACATTCGGGGAGATCAAATCTAAACTTAGGGAATGGCTCACTGAGCATCTCAGCTGGGCCCACAGGGTCTGACCAGACCCCTCAGTCACCGTCTATTTTAATTCCCCTTCCCACTCCCTTTCCGACATAACCATCCTTGGCCTCCTCGATTACCAAAACAAACCACAGCTCCTATTGGAGAAACAACACCTCATCTTCCGCCTGGGCAGCCTGTAGCCTGGAGGACTCAACGTTGAGTTCTCCAGTTTCAAATAACCTCCCTTCCCATTGCCCGACTCCCTTTCCAGCCCCTACCCCTCTCTCCCACCCCTCCCAGCTACCAACCGGATCCATTCCTCCCATTGACCAACCAGGTCGTACCCTCTGCCTGTCTTCACCTATCCCCGTCTCCCCATCCTGCCCCCACCTTCCCCTTTATCTGCAGCTCTCCCCGCCCAATCCTGAAGAAGGGTTACACCCAAAACATCAACTTCTCCACCTCCTGATGCTGCCTGGCTTGCTGTGTTCTTCCAGTGTCCTGCCTGTCTGCCATCAGATGAATGAGCAGTGCTCCAAAAGCTTGTGCTTTCAGATAAGCCTGTTGGATGATAACCTGGTGTCATGTGAATTCTGACTTTGCCCACCCCAGTCCAACACCGGCACCTCCTAATTGAAGGTGGCTGCATGTTCCCATGCGCAGCTACCTCTGTGCTTGTGGGAACCCCAACTCTCCCTCATTTCCACACGATTGCCCCTCCCCTCCGAACACCAAGAAGAGTTGGCACAGGTTTTGGGACGGCACTTTGGGTATCAGGGTTCTAGCACCACTTCGGTTAAGACGGTGACCATGGTGACGATGTACCTATTGATAAAGCGCATCATCCAGGGAGCTTCCATTTCTCCGTAACTGATCTGCTCAACTTGCATTTCAGTGACCCATTACATCCACGCCAATTCTGCTGCAGAAACCTGAGAAATTCTTTGGTAATCCCTGCACTGATGTTAATAGCAAAACACCCTGAAGAGGAGACTTATTCCTTTCCTATATGAACATACAGAAATATTAGGAGCATAAATAGGCCATTCAGCTCCTCAAATCTGCTCTGCCGTTTGATGAGATCATGACAAATCTGATTGGCTTCAACTCCACATTCCCACCTCCCCTCAATAACCATCAAGAATCCATCTGCCTCTGATTCACTAACCCTCACCCTCTGAGGGAAGAGAGTTCCAAAGGCGCTCAGTGCTCTGAGAAAAAGCAATGCTCCTCATCTCCATCTTAAATTGGAGCTCTCTTATTTTTAAATAGTGGCCCTCCCAGTCTCCTCCACAAGGAGAAATATCATTTTGGGAATGGTTATGTGGCTGGTTGGAATTTTGCTCACTGAGCTGGATGGTTCATTTTCAGACGTTTCATCACCATGCTAGGTAACATCATCAGTGAGCCTCCAGTGAAGCGCTGGTGTTAAAGGCCCGCTTTCTATTTAGGTGTTTAGGTTTCCTTGGGCTGATGATGTCATTTCCGGTTCTTTTTCTCAGAGGGTAGTAAATGGGATCCAAGTCCGTGTGTTTATTGATAGAATTCCGGTTGGAACACCATGCTTCTAGGAATTCTCGCGTGTGTCTCTGCTTGGCTTGTCCTTGGATGGATGTGTTGTCCCAGTCAAAGTGCTGTCCCCTTCCTCAGCCGTATGGTTAAGTGCTCTTTGAAGGGATGCTGACACCTGGGGTTGTTTAAAGTAGGCATGAGTCACAGATATGTACAGCACGGAAACGGACCCTTCGGTCCAATCAGTTCATGCCAACCAGATATCCTAACCTAATCTAGTCTCATTTGCCACCTCTTGCCCCATATCCCTCTAAAGCCTTCCTATTCATATACCCATCCAGATGCCTTTTAAACGAAGAATGTATGAAGGAAGTGGATAAACTCATTAGAACTGGCAAGTCCCCTGAAGATCTTCTAAGTTCCAATAAAGTTAAAAATTACACACAACACCAGGTTATGGCCCAACAGGTTTATTAGGAAGCACTAGCTTTCAGAGCGCTGCTCCTTCATCAGGTAGTTTCATTAGGACGCAGCTATCTGATGAAGGAGCAGCGCTCTGAAAGCTTGTACTTCCAAATGAACCTTTTGGACCGTAACCTGGTGTTGTGTGATTTTTAACTTTGTCCACCCCCAGTCCAACACCAGCTCCTCAACATCAAAGTTTCAGGAAGATCTATCCCTTTGCCCTCACCCTGTCCCTCCGTCCCCTTATCGGATTTGAAGAGCCCGGGGAGATTAAAGGGAATGTTTTGACTTCCTCAGGCACGGAATGGGTGGATCCCGAAGACCCGACCGTCGTGGCGGAGGCAGAGCTGCTGGGAGCCGCGGCCTCCATCGAAGCCGCCGCAAAGAAACTGGAGCAGCTGAAACCGAGGGCCAAGCCCAGGGTGAGTGAGGCGGCGAGCGGTTTAGAGAGCAGCCCCGGGCCGTGCGCAGGGCTCCTCACCCGTCATGTTTGTGAACCTGCTTAGCTCAGTGTGAACCAGCCTTGGCCTCTGACCTCCAGAACAACCTCAGCTAGTCGCCCCCCACTGCTCCCGGGTTAGCGGTTGATTCTGGAGGAATGGCTCAGGAACTATTGTCTCTCTGAAGCTGAAAGCAAGTGGGATGTTTCCTGCAGGACGCTGTGTGATATGTTTGATATATTAGGTTGTTACTCGAGTCAACTATATATCAAACATATTGCTATAGTGTCCTGTCCTGTCTCCAAGGTACAAGTAAATTATCACAGGCTCAAACAGCTATTGGAGACAATGTCGCTTAAAAACAGAGTTGATTCTTGAACAGAAGATCAACAATGGCGTTAGACCGCGCCTCGTGCCAACTCACATTGTATTCCCGTGGTTTAGTTCAATTTTTGCAGTCAGAATTGAGTGGCAGAAAAACTGTGTCTCACAGATTATACCCCGTTCTATCGGGTTTGAAGTTAGAATTCCAGTCCACCCACTCCAGCAAGTGTTGTGCGATGCACGGGGCGCTGTGCGGTGATTCGTACTGACTGTCCCCTTTAACCAAGCGTTTACTCTCCCCGTAGCAAGCTGATGAGACCCTCGACTTTGAGGAACAGATTCTGGAGGCCGCAAAGTCGATTGCGGCTGCTACCAGTGCGTTGGTGAAGTCAGCCTCTGCTGCCCAGAGAGAGCTCGTGGCTCAGGGCAAGGTAAGCAGCAGGGTTCCCACTGAGTTCAAAGCAATCTGACTTGCAATTCGGCAACTTGTTACTTGCCGGTGCTGAATTAATGTCTCTCTCTCTCTCTCTCTCTCTCTCTCTGTCCTTAGGTTGGAGCTATTCTTGCGAATGCGGTGGATGATGGACAGTGGTCACAAGGTCTCATATCCGCAGTAGGTGTCCATCTCTCCAGATTCGGGGCTAGGGGTATTCGAGTCTCTGTGTAATTGAGCAAGGAGGAATTTCTAACGCAGCGCCCAGGAGTGAACGTGCAGTCCGTCAGCCAATTGTTATGGCGACCATCTGATTTTGTTCCAAGACCATCAGTTACTCGCTTTGTAAATGTCGTTGTAACGTAGATACGAATTCTCCTGTTCATCAGATCCAAATTTACCACACACTCTCAGTCCCAATTTTTACTCTACACAGCCCTCTCCCCGATCCCAGTCTGTTACTCTGCACAGCCCTCTCCCCGATCCCACTCTGTTACTCTACACAGCCCTCTCCCCGATCCCATTCGGTTACTCTGCACAGCCCTCTCCCCGATCCCACTCTGTTACTCTGCACAGCCCTCTCCCTGATCCCAATGTGTTACTCTGCATAGCCTGCTCCCCGATCGCAGTGTGTTACTCTGCACAGCCCGCTCTCTGATCCCAGTCTGTTACTCGGCACAGCCCACTCCCTGATCCCAGTCTGTTATCCTGCACAGCCCTCTCCCTGATCCCTGTCTGTTACTCTGCACAGCTCACTCCCTGATCCCTGTCTGTTACTCTGCACAGCCCTCTCCCTGATCCCAGTCTGTTACTCTGCACAGCCTGCTCCCTGATCCCAGTCTGTTACTCTACACAGCCCTCTCCCTGATCCCAGTCTGTTACTCTGCACAGCTCTCTCATTGATCCCAGTCTATTACTCTACACAGCCAGCTCTCTGATCCCAGTCTGTTACTCAGCACAACCCTCTCCCTGATCCCAGTCTGTTATTCTGCACAGCTCTCTCATTGACCCCAGTCTATTACTCTACACAGCCAGCTCTCTGATCCCAGTCTGTTACTCAGCACAACCCTCTCCCTGATCCCAGTCTGTTACTCTGCACAGCCCACTCCCCGATCCTAGTCTGTTACTCTGCACAGTCCTCTCCCTGATCCCAGTCTGTTACTCTGCACAGCCCGCTCTCTGATCCCAGTCTGTTACTCTGCACAGCCCTTCCCCCGATCCCAGTCTGTTACTCTGCAAAGCATGCTCCCCGATCCCAGTCTGTACCCCTCCACAGCCCTCTCCCTGATCCCAGTCTGTTACTCTGCACACCCCTCTCCCTGATCCCAGTCTGTTACTCTGCACAGCCATCTCCCTGATCCCAGTCTGTTACTCTGCACAGCCCTCTCCCTGATCCCAGTCTGTTACTCTACACAGCCATCTCCCTGATCCCTGTCTATTACTCTGCACAGCCCTCTCCCCGATCTCAGTCAGTTACTCTGCACAGCCCTCTCCCTGATCGCAGTCAGTTACTCTGCACAGCTCTCTCCCTGATCCCAGTCTGTTACTCTGCACAGCCCTCTCCCTGATCCCTGTCTGTTACTCTGCACAGCTCACTCCCTGATCCCTGTCTGTTACTCTGCACAGCCCTCTCCCTGATCCCTGTCTGTTACTCTCACAGCCCTCTCCCCGATCCCAATCTGTTACTCTGCACAGCAATCTCCCTGATCCCAGACTGTTACTCTGCACACCCCTCTCCCTGATCCCAGTCTGTTACTCTGTACAGCCCCCTCCCTGATCCCAGTCTGTTACTCTACACAGCCATCTCCCTGATCCCTGTCTATTACTCTGCACAGCCCTCTCCCCGATCTCAGTCAGTTACTCTGCACAGCCCTCTCCCTGATCGCAGTCTGTTACTCTGCACAGCCCTCTCCCTGATCCCAGTCTGTTACTCTGCACAGCCAGCTCTCTGATCCCTGTCTGTTACTCTGCACAGCTCTCTCCCTGATCCCTGTCTGTTACTCTGCACAGCCCTCTCCCCGATCCCAGTCTGTTACTCTGCACAGCAATCTCCCCGATCCCAGCCTGTTATTCTGCACAGCCCTATCCCTGATCTCTGTCTGTTACTCTGCACAGCTCTCTCCCTGATCCCTGTCTGTTACTCTGCACAGCCCTCTCCCTGATCCCAGTCTGTTACTCTGCACAGCCCTCTCCCCGATCCCAGTCTGTTACTCTGCACAGCCATCTCCCTGATCCTAGTCTGTTACTCTGCACAGCCCTCTCACTGATCCCAGTCTGTTACTCCACACAGCCATCTCCCTGATCGCTGTCTATTACTCTGCACAGCCCTCTCCCTGATCCCACTCTGTTACTCTGCACAGCCCTCTCCCTGATCCCAGTCTGTTACTCTGCACAGCCTGCTCCCTGATCCCAGTCTGTTACTCTGCACAGCCCTCTCCCTGATCCCAGTCTGTTACTCTGCACACCCCTCTCCTTGATCCCAGTCTGTTACTCAGCACAGCCATCTCCCTGATCCCAGTCTGTTACTCTGCACAGCCCTCTCCCTGATCCCAGTCTGTTACTCTACACAGCCATCTCCCTGATCCCTGTCTATTACTCTGCACAGCCCTCTCCCCGATCTCAGTCAGTTACTCTGCACAGCCCTCTCCCTGATCGCAGTCTGTTACTCTGCACAGCCCTCTCCCTGATCCCAGTCTGTTACTCTGCACAGCTCTCTCCCTGATCAAAGTCTGTTACTCTGCACAGCCCTCTCCCTGATCCCAGTCTGTTACTCTGCACAGCCCTCTCCTGATCCCAGTCTGTTACTCTACACAGCTCTCTCCCTGATCCCAGTCTGTTACTCTGCAAAGCATGCTCCCCGATCCCAGTCTGTACCCCTCCACAGCCCTCTCCCTGATCCCAGTCTGTTACTCTGCACAGCCCTCTCCCTGATCCCAGTCTGTTACTCTACACAGCCCTCACTCTGATCCCAGTCTGTCACTCTGCACAGCCCTCTCCCTGATCCCAGTCTGTTACTCTGCACAGCCTGCTCCCTGATCCCAGTCTGTTACTCAGCACAACCCTCTCCCTGATCCCAGTCTGTTATTCTGCACAGCTCTCTCATTGATCCCAGTCTATTACTCTACACAGCCAGCTCTCTGATCCCAGTCTGTTACTCAGCACAACCCTCTCCCTGATCCCAGTCTGTTATTCTGCACAGCCCTCTCCCCGATCTCAGCCTTTTACTCTGCACAGCCCACTCCCCGATCCTAGTCTGTTACTCTGCACAGTCCTCTCCCTGATCCCAGTCTGTTACTCTGCACAGCCCGCTCTCTGATCCCAGTCTGTTACTCTGCACAGCCCTTCCCCCGATCCCAGTCTGTTACTCTGCAAAGCATGCTCCCCGATCCCAGTCTGTACCCCTCCACAGCCCTCCCCCTGATCCCAGTCTGTTACTCTGCACACCCCTCTCCCTGATCCCAGTCTGTTACTCTGCACAGCCATCTCCCTGATCCCAGTCTGTTACTCTGCACAGCCCTCTCCCTGATCCCAGTCTGTTACTCTACACAGCCATCTCCCTGATCCCTGTCTATTACTCTGCACAGCCAGCTCTCTGATCCCAGTCTGTTACTCTGCACATCTCTCTCCCTGATCCCAGTCTGTTACTCTGCAAAGCATGCTCCCTGATCCCAGTCTGTTACTCTGCAAAGCATGCTCCCCGATCCCAGTCTGTACCCCTCCACAGCCCTCTCCCTGATCCCAGTCTGTTACTCTGCACAGCCCTCTCCCTGATCCCAGTCTGTTACTCTACACAGCCCTCACTCTGATCCCAGTCTGTCACTCTGCACAGCCCTCTCCCTGATCCCAGTCTGTTACTCTGCACAGCCTGCTCCCTGATCCCAGTCTGTTACTCAGCACAACCCTCTCCCTGATCCCAGTCTGTTATTCTGCACAGCTCTCTCATTGATCCCAGTCTATTACTCTACACAGCCAGCTCTCTGATCCCAGTCTGTTACTCAGCACAACCCTCTCCCTGATCCCAGTCTGTTATTCTGCACAGCCCTCTCCCCGATCTCAGCCTTTTACTCTGCACAGCCCTCTCCCTGATCCCTGTCTGTTACTCTGCACAGCCCACTCCCCGATCCTAGTCTGTTACTCTGCACAGTCCTCTCCCTGATCCCAGTCTGTTACTCTGCACAGCCTGCTCCCTGATCCCAGTCTGTTACTCAGCACAACCCTCTCCCTGATCCCAGTCTGTTATTCTGCACAGCTCTCTCATTGACCCCAGTCTATTACTCTACACAGCCAGCTCTCTGATCCCAGTCTGTTACTCAGCACAACCCTCTCCCTGATCCCAGTCTGTTACTCTGCACAGCCCACTCCCCGATCCTAGTCTGTTACTCTGCACAGTCCTCTCCCTGATCCCAGTCTGTTACTCTGCACAGCCCGCTCTCTGATCCCAGTCTGTTACTCTGCACAGCCCTTCCCCCGATCCCAGTCTGTTACTCTGCAAAGCATGCTCCCCGATCCCAGTCTGTACCCCTCCACAGCCCTCTCCCTGATCCCAGTCTGTTACTCTGCACACCCCTCTCCCTGATCCCAGTCTGTTACTCTGCACAGCCATCTCCCTGATCCCAGTCTGTTACTCTACACAGCCATCTCCCTGATCCCTGTCTATTACTCTGCACAGCCCTCTCCCCGATCTCAGTCAGTTACTCTGCACAGCCCTCTCCCTGATCGCAGTCTGTTACTCTGCACAGCTCTCTCCCTGATCCCAGTCTGTTACTCTGCACAGCCCTCTCCCTGATCCCTGTCTGTTACTCTGCACAGCTCACTCCCTGATCCCTGTCTGTTACTCTGCACAGCCCTCTCCCTGATCCCTGTCTGTTACTCTCACAGCCCTCTCCCCGATCCCAATCTGTTACTCTGCACAGCAATCTCCCTGATCCCAGTCTGTTACTCTGCACACCCCTCTCCCTGATCCCAGTCTGTTACTCTGTACAGCCCCCTCCCTGATCCCAGTCTGTTACTCTACACAGCCATCTCCCTGATCCCTGTCTATTACTCTGCACAGCCCTCTCCCCGATCTCAGTCAGTTACTCTGCACAGCCATCTCCCTGATCCCAGTCTGTTACTCTGCACAGCCCTCTCCCTGATCCCAGTCTGTTACTCTACACAGCCATCTCCCTGATCCCTGTCTATTACTCTGCACAGCCCTCTCCCCGATCTCAGTCAGTTACTCTGCACAGCCCTCTCCCTGATCGCAGTCTGTTACTCTGCACAGCCCTCTCCCTGATCCCAGTCTGTTACTCTGCACAGCTCTCTCCCTGATCCCAGTCTGTTACTCTGCACAGCCCTCTCCCTGATCCCAGTCTGTTACTCTGCACAGCCCTCTCCTGATCCCAGTCTGTTACTCTACACAGCTCTCTCCCTGATCCCAGTCTGTTACTCTGCAAAGCATGCTCCCCGATCCCAGTCTGTACCCCTCCACAGCCCTCACTCTGATCCCAGTCTGTCACTCTGCACAGCCCTCTCCCTGATCCCAGTCTGTTACTCTGCACAGCCTGCTCCCTGATCCCAGTCTGTTATTCTGCACAGCTCTCTCATTGATCCCAGTCTATTACTCTACACAGCCAGCTCTCTGATCCCAGTCTGTTACTCAGCACAACCCTCTCCCTGATCCCAGTCTGTTATTCTGCACAGCCCTCTCCCCGATCTCAGCCTTTTACTCTGCACAGCCCTCTCCTTGATCCCTGTCTGTTACTCTGCACAGCCCACTCCCCGATCCTAGTCTGTTACTCTGCACAGTCCTCTCCCTGATCCCAGTCTGTTACTCTGCACAGCTCGCTCTCTGATCCCAGTCTGTTACTCTGCACAGCCCTTCCCCCGATCCCAGTCTGTTACTCTGCAAAGCATGCTCCCCGATCCCAGTCTGTACCGCTCCACAGCCCCCCCCCTGATCCCAGTCTGTTACTCTGCACACCCCTCTCCCTGATCCCAGTCTGTTACTCTGCACAGCCATCTCCCTGATCCCAGTCTGTTACTCTGCACAGCCCTCTCCCTGATCCCAGTCTGTTACTCTACACAGCCATCTCCCTGATCCCTGTCTATTACTCTGCACAGCCAGCTCTCTGATCCCAGTCTGTTACTCTGCACAGCTCTCTCCCTGATCCCAGTCTGTTACTCTGCAAAGCATGCTCCCTGATCCCAGTCTGTTACTCTGCAAAGCATGCTCCCCGATCCCAGTCTGTACCCCTCCACAGCCCTCTCCCTGATCCCAGTCTGTTACTCTGCACAGCCCTCTCCCTGATCCCAGTCTGTTACTCTACACAGCCCTCACTCTGATCCCAGTCTGTCACTCTGATCCCAGTCTGTCTCTCTGCACAGCCCTCTCCCTGATCCCAGTCTGTTACTCTGCACAGCCTGCTCCCTGATCCCAGTCTGTTACTCAGCACAACCCTCTCCCTGATCCCAGTCTGTTATTCTGCACAGCTCTCTCATTGATCCCAGTCTATTACTCTACACAGCCAGCTCTCTGATCCCAGTCTGTTACTCAGCACAACCCTCTCCCTGATCCCAGTCTGTTATTCTGCACAGCCCTCTCCCCGATCTCAGCCTTTTACTCTGCACAGCCCTCTCCCTGATCCCTGTCTGTTACTCTGCACAGCCCACTCCCCGATCCTAGTCTGTTACTCTGCACAGTCCTCTCCCTGATCCCAGTCTGTTACTCTGCACAGCCCGCTCTCTGATCCCAGTCTGTTACTCAGCACAACCCTCTCCCTGATCCCAGTCTGTTATTCTGCACAGCTCTCTCATTGACCCCAGTCTATTACTCTACACAGCCAGCTCTCTGATCCCAGTCTGTTACTCAGCACAACCCTCTCCCTGATCCCAGTCTGTTACTCTGCACAGCCCACTCCCCGATCCTAGTCTGTTACTCTGCACAGTCCTCTCCCTGATCCCAGTCTGTTACTCTGCACAGCCCGCTCTCTGATCCCAGTCTGTTACTCTACACAGCCCTCACTCTGATCCCAGTCTGTCACTCTGCACAGCCCTCTCCCTGATCCCAGTCTGTTACTCTGCACAGCCCTCTCCCTGATCCCAGTCTGTTACTCTACACAGCCCTCACTCTGATCCCAGTCTGTCATTCTGCACAGCCCTCTCCCTGATCCCAGTCTGTTACTCTGCACAGCCTGCTCCCTGATCCCAGTCTGTTACTCAGCACAACCCTCTCCCTGATCCCAGTCTGTTATTCTGCACAGCTCTCTCATTGATCCCAGTCTATTACTCTACACAGCCAGCTCTCTGATCCCAGTCTGTTACTCAGCACAACCCTCTCCCTGATCCCAGTCTGTTATTCTGCACAGCCCTCTCCCCGATCTCAGCCTTTTACTCTGCACAGCCCACTCCCCGATCCTAGTCTGTTACTCTGCACAGCCATCTCCCTGATCCCAGTCTGTTACTCTACACAGCCATCTCCCTGATCCCTGTCTATTACTCTGCACAGCCCTCTCCCCGATCTCAGTCAGTTACTCTGCACAGCCCTCTCCCTGATCGCAGTGTTACTCTGCACAGCTCTCTCCCTGATCCCAGTCTGTTACTCTGCACAGCCCTCTCCCTGATCCCTGTCTGTTACTCTGCACAGCTCACTCCCTGATCCCTGTCTGTTACTCTGCACAGCCCTCTCCCTGATCCCTGTCTGTTACTCTCACAGCCCTCTCCCCGATCCCAATCTGTTACTCTGCACAGCAATCTCCCTGATCCCAGTCTGTTACTCTGCACACCCCTCTCCCTGATCCCAGTCTGTTACTCTGTACAGCCCCCTCCCTGATCCCAGTCTGTTACTCTACACAGCCATCTCCCTGATCCCAGTCTGTTACTCTACACAGCCATCTCCCTGATCCCTGTCTATTACTCTGCACAGCCCTCTCCCCGATCTCAGTCAGTTACTCTGCACAGCCCTCTCCCTGATCGCAGTCTGTTACTCTGCACAGCCCTCTCCCTGATCCCAGTCTGTTACTCTGCACAGCCCTCTCCCTGATCCCAGTCTGTTACTCTGCACAGCCCTCTCCTGATCCCAGTCTGTTACTCTACACAGCTCTCTCCCTGATCCCAGTCTGTTACTCTGCAAAGCATGCTCCCCGATCCCAGTCTGTACCCCTCCACAGCCCTCTTCCTGATCCCAGTCTGTTACTCTGCACAGCCCTCTCCCTGATCCCAGTCTGTTACTCTACACAGCCCTCACTCTGATCCCAGTCTGTCACTCTGCACAGCCCTCTCCCTGATCCCAGTCTGTTACTCTGCACAGCCTGCTCCCTGATCCCAGTCTGTTACTCAGCACAACCCTCTCCCTGATCCCAGTCTGTTATTCTGCACAGCTCTCTCATTGATCCCAGTCTATTACTCTACACAGCCAGCTCTCTGATCCCAGTCTGTTACTCAGCACAACCCTCTCCCTGATCCCAGTCTGTTATTCTGCACAGCCCTCTCCCCGATCTCAGCCTTTTACTCTGCACAGCCCTCTCCCTGATCCCTGTCTGTTACTCTGCACAGCCCACTCCCCGATCCTAGTCTGTTACTCTGCACAGTCCTCTCCCTGATCCCAGTCTGTTACTCTGCACAGCTCGCTCTCTGATCCCAGTCTGTTACTCTGCACAGCCCTTCCCCCGATCCCAGTCTGTTACTCTGCAAAGCATGCTCCCCGATCCCAGTCTGTACCCCTCCACAGCCCTCCCCCTGATCCCAGTCTGTTACTCTGCACACCCCTCTCCCTGATCCCAGTCTGTTACTCTGCACAGCCATCTCCCTGATCCCAGTCTGTTACTCTGCACAGCCCTCTCCCTGATCCCAGTCTGTTACTCTACACAGCCATCTCCCTGATCCCTGTCTATTACTCTGCACAGCCAGCTCTCTGATCCCAGTCTGTTACTCTGCACAGCTCTCTCCCTGATCCCAGTCTGTTACTCTGCAAAGCATGCTCCCTGATCCCAGTCTGTTACTCTGCAAAGCATGCTCCCCGATCCCAGTCTGTACCCCTCCACAGCCCTCTCCCTGATCCCAGTCTGTTACTCTGCACAGCCCTCTCCCTGATCCCAGTCTGTTACTCTACACAGCCCTCACTCTGATCCCAGTCTGTCACTCTGATCCCAGTCTGTCTCTCTGCACAGCCCTCTCCCTGATCCCAGTCTGTTACTCTGCACAGCCTGCTCCCTGATCCCAGTCTGTTACTCAGCACAACCCTCTCCCTGATCCCAGTCTGTTATTCTGCACAGCTCTCTCATTGATCCCAGTCTATTACTCTACACAGCCAGCTCTCTGATCCCAGTCTGTTACTCAGCACAACCCTCTCCCTGATCCCAGTCTGTTATTCTGCACAGCCCTCTCCCCGATCTCAGCCTTTTACTCTGCACAGCCCTCTCCCTGATCCCTGTCTGTTACTCTGCACAGCCCACTCCCCGATCCTAGTCTGTTACTCTGCACAGTCCTCTCCCTGATCCCAGTCTGTTACTCTGCACAGCCCGCTCTCTGATCCCAGTCTGTTACTCAGCACAACCCTCTCCCTGATCCCAGTCTGTTATTCTGCACAGCTCTCTCATTGACCCCAGTCTATTACTCTACACAGCCAGCTCTCTGATCCCAGTCTGTTACTCAGCACAACCCTCTCCCTGATCCCAGTCTGTTACTCTGCACAGCCCACTCCCCGATCCTAGTCTGTTACTCTGCACAGTCCTCTCCCTGATCCCAGTCTGTTACTCTGCACAGCCCACTCTCTGATCCCAGTCTGTTACTCTGCACAGCCCTTCCCCGATCCCAGTCTGTTACTCTGCAAAGCATGCTCCCCGATCCCAGTCTGTACCCATCCACAGCCCTCTCCCTGATCCCAGTCTGTTACTCTGCACACCCCTCTCCCTGATCCCAGTCTGTTACTCTGCACAGCCATCTCCCTGATCCCAGTCTGTTACTCTGCACAGCCCTCTCCCTGATCCCTGTCTGTTACTCTGCACAGCTCACTCCCTGATCCCTGTCTGTTACTCTGCACAGCCCTCTCCCTGATCCCTGTCTGTTACTCTCACAGCCCTCTCCCCGATCCCAATCTGTTACTCTGCACAGCAATCTCCCTGATCCCAGTCTGTTACTCTGCACACCCCTCTCCCTGATCCCAGTCTGTTACTCTGTACAGCCCCCTCCCTGATCCCAGTCTGTTACTCTACACAGCCATCTCCCTGATCCCTGTCTATTACTCTGCACAGCCCTCTCCCCGATCTCAGTCAGTTACTCTGCACAGCCATCTCCCTGATCCCAGTCTGTTACTCTGCACAGCCCTCTCCCTGATCCCAGTCTGTTACTCTACACAGCCATCTCCCTGATCCCTGTCTATTACTCTGCACAGCCCTCTCCCCGATCTCAGTCAGTTACTCTGCACAGCCCTCTCCCCGATCTCAGTCAGTTACTCTGCACAGCCCTCTCCCTGATCGCAGTCTGTTACTCTGCACAGCCCTCTCCCTGATCCCAGTCTGTTACTCTGCACAGCCCTCTCCTGATCCCAGTCTGTTACTCTACACAGCTCTCTCCCTGATCCCAGTCTGTTACTCTGCAAAGCATGCTCCCCGATCCCAGTCTGTACCCCTCCACAGCCCTCTCCCTGATCCCAGTCTGTTACTCTGCACAGCCCTCTCCCTGATCCCAGTCTGTCACTCTACACAGCCCTCACTCTGATCCCAGTCTGTCACTCTGCACAGCCCTCTCCCTGATCCCAGTCTGTTACTCTGCACAGCCTGCTCCCTGATCCCAGTCTGTTACTCAGCACAACCCTCTCCCTGATCCCAGTCTGTTATTCTGCACAGCTCTCTCATTGATCCCAGTCTGTTACTCTACACAGCCAGCTCTCTGATCCCAGTCTGTTACTCAGCACAACCCTCTCCCTGATCGCAGTCTGTTACTCTGCACAGCCCTCTCCCTGATCCCAGTCTGTTACTCTGCACAGCCCTCTCCTGATCCCAGTCTGTTACTCTACACAGCTCTCTCCCTGATCCCAGTCTGTTACTCTGCAAAGCATGCTCCCCGATCCCAGTCTGTACCCCTCCACAGCCCTCTCCCTGATCCCAGTCTGTTACTCTGCACAGCCCTCTCCCTGATCCCAGTCTGTTACTCTACACAGCCCTCACTCTGATCCCAGTCTGTCACTCTGCACAGCCCTCTCCCTGATCCCAGTCTGTTACTCTGCACAGCCTGCTCCCTGATCCCAGTCTGTTACTCAGCACAACCCTCTCCCTGATCCCAGTCTGTTATTCTGCACAGCTCTCTCATTGATCCCAGTCTATTACTCTACACAGCCAGCTCTCTGATCCCAGTCTGTTACTCAGCACAACCCTCTCCCTGATCCCAGTCTGTTATTCTGCACAGCCCTCTCCCCGATCTCAGCCTTTTACTCTGCACAGACCTCTCCCTGATCCCTGTCTGTTACTCTGCACAGCCCACTCCCCGATCCTAGTCTGTTACTCTGCACAGTCCTCTCCCTGATCCCAGTCTGTTACTCTGCACAGCCCGCTCTCTGATCCCAGTCTGTTACTCTGCACAGCCCTTCCCCCGATCCCAGTCTGTTACTCTGCAAAGCTTGCTCCCCGATCCCAGTCTGTACCCCTCCACAGCCCTCCCCCTGATCCCAGTCTGTTACTCTGCACACCCCTCTCCCTGATCCCAGTCTGTTACTCTGCACAGCCATCTCCCTGATCCCAGTCTGTTACTCTGCACAGCCCTCTCCCTGATCCCAGTCTGTTACTCTACACAGCCATCTCCCTGATCCCTGTCTATTACTCTGCACAGCCAGCTCTCTGATCCCAGTCTGTTACTCTGCACAGCTCTCTCCCTGATCCCAGTCTGTTACTCTGCAAAGCATGCTCCCTGATCCCAGTCTGTTACTCTGCAAAGCATGCTCCCCGATCCCAGTCTGTACCCCTCCACAGCCCTCTCCCTGATCCCAGTCTGTTACTCTGCACAGCCCTCTCCCTGATCCCAGTCTGTTACTCTACACAGCCCTCACTCTGATCCCAGTCTGTCACTCTGCACAGCCCTCTCCCTGATCCCAGTCTGTTACTCAGCACAACCCTCTCCCTGATCCCAGTCTGTTACTCTACACAGCCATCTCCCTGATCCCTGTCTATTACTCTGCACAGCCCTCTCCCCGATCTCAGTCAGTTACTCTGCACAGCCATCTCCCTGATCCCAGTCTGTTACTCTGCACAGCCCTCTCCCTGATCCCAGTCTGTTACTCTACACAGCCATCTCCCTGATCCCTGTCTATTACTCTGCACAGCCCTCTCCCCGATCTCAGTCAGTTACTCTGCACAGCCCTCTCCCCGATCTCAGTCAGTTACTCTGCACAGCCCTCTCCCTGATCGCAGTCTGTTACTCTGCACAGCCCTCTCCCTGATCCCAGTCTGTTACTCTGCACAGCCCTCTCCTGATCCCAGTCTGTTACTCTACACAGCTCTCTCCCTGATCCCAGTCTGTTACTCTGCAAAGCATGCTCCCCGATCCCAGTCTGTACCCCTCCACAGCCCTCTCCCTGATCCCAGTCTGTTACTCTGCACAGCCCTCTCCCTGATCCCAGTCTGTCACTCTACACAGCCCTCACTCTGATCCCAGTCTGTCACTCTGCACAGCCCTCTCCCTGATCCCAGTCTGTTACTCTGCACAGCCTGCTCCCTGATCCCAGTCTGTTACTCAGCACAACCCTCTCCCTGATCCCAGTCTGTTATTCTGCACAGCTCTCTCATTGATCCCAGTCTGTTACTCTACACAGCCAGCTCTCTGATCCCAGTCTGTTACTCAGCACAACCCTCTCCCTGATCGCAGTCTGTTACTCTGCACAGCCCTCTCCCTGATCCCAGTCTGTTACTCTGCACAGCCCTCTCCTGATCCCAGTCTGTTACTCTACACAGCTCTCTCCCTGATCCCAGTCTGTTACTCTGCAAAGCATGCTCCCCGATCCCAGTCTGTACCCCTCCACAGCCCTCTCCCTGATCCCAGTCTGTTACTCTGCACAGCCCTCTCCCTGATCCCAGTCTGTTACTCTACACAGCCCTCACTCTGATCCCAGTCTGTCACTCTGCACAGCCCTCTCCCTGATCCCAGTCTGTTACTCTGCACAGCCTGCTCCCTGATCCCAGTCTGTTACTCAGCACAACCCTCTCCCTGATCCCAGTCTGTTATTCTGCACAGCTCTCTCATTGATCCCAGTCTATTACTCTACACAGCCAGCTCTCTGATCCCAGTCTGTTACTCAGCACAACCCTCTCCCTGATCCCAGTCTGTTATTCTGCACAGCCCTCTCCCCGATCTCAGCCTTTTACTCTGCACAGCCCTCTCCCTGATCCCTGTCTGTTACTCTGCACAGCCCACTCCCCGATCCTAGTCTGTTACTCTGCACAGTCCTCTCCCTGATCCCAGTCTGTTACTCTGCACAGCCCGCTCTCTGATCCCAGTCTGTTACTCTGCACAGCCCTTCCCCCGATCCCAGTCTGTTACTCTGCAAAGCTTGCTCCCCGATCCCAGTCTGTACCCCTCCACAGCCCTCCCCCTGATCCCAGTCTGTTACTCTGCACACCCCTCTCCCTGATCCCAGTCTGTTACTCTGCACAGCCATCTCCCTGATCCCAGTCTGTTACTCTGCACAGCCCTCTCCCTGATCCCAGTCTGTTACTCTACACAGCCATCTCCCTGATCCCTGTCTATTACTCTGCACAGCCAGCTCTCTGATCCCAGTCTGTTACTCTGCACAGCTCTCTCCCTGATCCCAGTCTGTTACTCTGCAAAGCATGCTCCCTGATCCCAGTCTGTTACTCTGCAAAGCATGCTCCCCGATCCCAGTCTGTACCCCTCCACAGCCCTCTCCCTGATCCCAGTCTGTTACTCTGCACAGCCCTCTCCCTGATCCCAGTCTGTTACTCTACACAGCCCTCACTCTGATCCCAGTCTGTCACTCTGCACAGCCCTCTCCCTGATCCCAGTCTGTTACTCTGCACAGCCTGCTCCCTGATCCCAGTCTGTTACTCAGCACAACCCTCTCCCTGATCCCAGTCTGTTATTCTGCACAGCTCTCTCATTGACCCCAGTCTATTACTCTACACAGCCAGCTCTCTGATCCCAGTCTGTTACTCAGCACAACCCTCTCCCTGATCCCAGTCTGTTACTCTGCACAGCCCTCTCCCCGATCCCAGTCTGTTACTCTGCACAGCCATCTCCCTGACCCTAGTCTGTTACTCTGCACAGCCCTCTCACTGATCCCAGTCTGTTACTCTACACAGCCCTCTCCCTGATCCCAGTCTGTTACTCTGCACAGCCATCTCCCTGATCCCAGTCTGTTACTCTGCACAGCCTGCTCCCTGTTCCCAGTCTGTTACTCTACACAGCCCTCTCCCTGATCCCAGTCTGTTACTCTGCTCAGCTCTCTCATTGATCCCAGTCTATTACTCTACACAGCCAGCTCTCTGATCCCAGTCTGTTACTCAGCACAACCCTCTCCCTGATCCCAGTCTGTTATTCTGCACAGCTCTCTCATTGATCCCAGTCTATTACTCTACACAGCCAGCTCTCTGATCCCAGTCTGTTACTCAGCACAACCCTCTCCCTGATCCCAGTCTGTTATTCTGCACAGCCCTCTCCCCGATCTCAGCCTTTTACTCTGCACAGCCCTCTCCCTGATCCCCGTCTGTTACTCTGCACAGCCCACTCCCCGATCCTAGTCTGTTACTCTGCACAGTCCTCTCCCTGATCCCAGTCTGTTACTCTGCACAGCCCTCTCCCTGATCCCAGTCTGTTAGTCTGCACACCCCTCACCCTGATCCCAGTCTGTTACTCTGCACAGCCATCTCCCTGATCCCAGTCTGTTACTCTGCACAGCCCTCTCCCTGATCCCAGTCTGTTACTCTATACAGCCATCTCCCTGATCCCTGTCTATTACTCTGCACAGCCCTCTCCCCGATCTCAGTCAGTTACTCTGCACAGCCCTCTCCCTGATCCCAGTCTGTTACTCTGCACACCCCTCTCCCTGATCCCAGTCTGTTACTCTGCACAGCTCTCTCCCTGATCCCAGTCTGTTACTCTGCACAGCCCTCTCCCTGATCCCAGTCTGTTACTCTGCACAGCCCTCTCCTGATCCCAGTCTGTTACTCTACACAGCTCTCTCCCTGATCCCAGTCTGTTACTCTGCAAAGCATGCTCCCCGATCCCAGTCGGAACCCCATCACAGCCCTCTCCCTGATCCCAGTCTGTTACTCTGCACAGCCCTCTCCCTGATCCCAGTCTGTTACTCTACACAGCCCTCACTCTGATCCCAGTCTGTCACTCTGCACAGCCCTCTCCCTGATCCCAGTCTGTTACTCTGCACAGCCTGCTCCCTGATCCCAGTCTGTTACTCTACACAGCCCTCTCCCTGATCCCAGTCTGTTACTCTGCACAGCCTGCTCCCTGATCCCAGTCTGTTACTCAGCACAACCCTCTCCCTGATCCCAGTCTGTTATTCTGCACAGCTCTCTCATTGATCCCAGTCTATTACTCTACACAGACAGCTCTCTGATCCCAGTCTGTTACTCAGCACAACCCTCTCCCTGATCCCAGTCTGTTATTCTGCACAGCCCTCTCCCCGATCTCAGCCTTTTACTCTGCACAGCCCTCTCCCTGATCCCTGTCTGTTACTCTGCACAGCCCACTCCCCGATCCTAGTCTGTTACTCTGCACAGTCCTCTCCCTGATCCCAGTCTGTTACTCTGCACAGCCCGCTCTCTGATCCCAGTCTGTTACTCTGCACAGCCCTTCCCCCGATCCCAGTCTGTTACTCTGCAAAGCATGCTCCCCGATCCCAGTCTGTTACTCTGCACAGCCCTCCCCCTGATCCCAGTCTGTTACTCTGCACTCCCCTCTCCCTGATCCCAGTCTGTTACTCTGCACAGCCATCTCCCTGATCCCAGTCTGTTACTCTGCACAGCCCTCTCCCTGATCCCAGTCTGTTACTCTACACAGCCATCTCCCTGATCCCTGTCTATTACTCTGCACAGCCAGCTCTCTGATCCCAGTCTGTTACTCTGCACAGCTCTCTCCCTGATCCCAGTCTGTTACTCTGCAAAGCATGCTCCCTGATCCCAGTCTGTTACTCTGCAAAGCATGCTCCCCGATCCCAGTCTGTACCCCTCCACAGCCCTCTCCCTGATCCCAGTCTGTTACTCTGCACAGCCCTCTCCCTGATCCCAGTCTGTTACTCAGCACAACCCTCTCCCTGATCCCAGTCTGTTACTCAGCACAACCCTCTCCCTGATCCCAGTCTGTTACTCTGCACAGCCCTCTCCCTGATCCCTGTCTGTTACTCTGCACAGCCCACTCCCCGATCCTAGTCTGTTACTCTGCACAGTCGTCTCCCTGATCCCAGTCTGTTACTCTGCACAGCCCGCTCTCTGATCCCAGTCTGTTACTCTACACAGCCATCTCCCTGATCCCTGTCTATTACTCTGCACAGCCCTCTCCCCGATCTCAGTCAGTTACTCTGCACCGCCCTCTCCCTGATCGCAGTCTGTTACTCTGCACAACCCTCTCCCTGATCCCAGTCTGTTACTCTGCACAGCTCTCTCCCTGATCCCAGTCTGTTACTCTGCACAGCACTCTCCCTGATCCCAGTCTGTTACTCTGCACAGCCCTCTCCCGATCCCAGTCTGTTACTCTACACAGCTCTCTCCCTGATCCCAGTCTGTTACTCTGCAAAGCATGCTCCCCGATCCCAGTCTGTACCCCTCCACAGCCCTCTCCCTGATCCCAGTCTGTTACTCTGCACAGCCCTCTCCCTGATCCCAGTCTGTTACTCTACACAGCCCTCACTCTGATCCCAGTCTGTCACTCTGCACAGCCCTCTCCCTGATCCCAGTCTGTTACTCTGCACAGCCTGCTCCCTGATCCCAGTCTGTTACTCTACACAGCCCTCTCCCTGATCCCAGTCTGTTACTCTGCACAGCCTGCTCCCTGATCCCAGTCTGTTACTCAGCACAACCCTCTCCCTGATCCCAGTCTGTTATTCTGCACAGCTCTCTCATTGATCCCAGTCTATTACTCTACACAGCCAGCTCTCTGATCCCAGTCTGTTACTCAGCACAACCCTCTCCCTGATCCCAGTCTGTTATTCTGCACAACCCTCTCCCCGATCTCAGCCTTTTACTCTGCACAGCCCTCTCCCTGATCCCAGTCTGTTACTCTGCACAGCCTGCTCCCTGATCCCAGTCTGTTACTCTACACAGCCCTCTCCCTGATCCCAGTCTGTTACTCTGCACAGCCTGCTCCCTGATCCCAGTCTGTTACTCAGCACAACCCTCTCCCTGATCCCTGTCTGTTACTCTGCACAGCCCACTCCCCGATCCTAGTCTGTTACTCTGCACAGTCCTCTCCCTGATCCTAGTCTGTTACTCTGCACAGTCCTCTCCCTGATCCCAGTCTGTTACTCAGCACAACCCTCTCCCTGATCCCAGTCTGTTATTCTGCACAGCTCTCTCATTGATCCCAGTCTATTACTCTACACAGCCAGCTCTCTGATCCCAGTCTGTTACTCAGCACAACCCTCTCCCTGATCCCAGTCTGTTATTCTGCACAGCCCTCTCCCCGATCTCAGCCTTTTACTCTGCACAGCCCACTCCCCGATCCTAGTCTGTTACTCTGCACAGTCCTCTCCCTGATCCCAGTCTGTTACTCTGCACAGCCCGCTCTCTGATCCCAGTCTGTTACTCTGCACAGCCCTTCCCCCGATCCCAGTCTGTTACTCTGCAAAGCATGCTCCCCGATCCCAGTCTGTACCCCTCCACAGCCCTCCCCCTGATCCCAGTCTGTTACTCTGCACACCCCTCTCCCTGATCCCAGTCTGTTACTCTGCACACCCCTCTCCCTGATCCCAGTCTGTTACTCTGCACAGCCCTCTCCCTGATCCCAGTCTGTTACTCTACACAGCCATCTCCCTGATCCCTGTCTATTACTCTGCACAGCCAGCTCTCTGATCCCAGTCTGTTACTCAGCACAACCCTCTCCCTGATCCCAGTCTGTTATTCTGCACAGCCCTCTCCCCGATCTCAGCCTTTTACTCTGCACAGCCCTCTCCCTGATCCCTGTCTGTTACTCTGCACAGCCCACTCCCCGATCTTAGTCTGTTACTCTGCACAGTCCTCTCCCTGATCCCAGTCTGGTACTCTGCACAGCCTGCTCCCTGATCCCAGTCTGTTACTCAGCACAACCCTCTCCCTGATCCCAGTCTGTTATTCTGCACAGCTCTCTCATTGACCCCAGTCTATTACTCTACACAGCCAGCTCTCTGATCCCAGTCTGTTACTCAGCACAACCCTCTCCCTGATCCCAGTCTGTTACTCTGCACAGCCCACTCCCCGATCCTAGTCTGTTACTCTGCACAGTCCTCTCCCTGATCCCAGTCTGTTACTCTGCACAGCCCGCTCTCTGATCCCAGTCTGTTACTCTGCACAGCCCTTCCCCCGATCCCAGTCTGTTACTCTGCAAAGCATGCTCCCCGATCCCAGTCTGTACCCATCCACAGCCCTCTCCCTGATCCCAGTCTGTTACTCTGCACACCCCTCTCCCTGATCCCAGTCTGTTACTCTGCACAGCCATCTCCCTGATCCCAGTCTGTTACTCTGCACAGCCCTCTCCCTGATCCCAGTCTGTTACTCTACACAGCCATCTCCCTGATCCCTGTCTATTACTCTGCACAGCCCTCTCCCCGATCTCAGTCAGTTACTCTGCACAGCCCTCTCCCTGATCGCAGTCTGTTACTCTGCACAGCTCTCTCCCTGATCCCAGTCTGTTACTCTGCACAGCCCTCTCCCTGATCCCTGTCTGTTACTCTGCACAGCTCACTCCCTGATCCCTGTCTGTTACTCTGCACAGCCCTCTCCCTGATCCCTGTCTGTTACTCTCACAGCCCTCTCCCCGATTCCAATCTGTTACTCTGCACAGCAATCTCCCTGATCCCAGTCTGTTACTCTGCACACCCCTCTCCCTGATCCCAGTCTGTTACTCTGTACAGCCCCCTCCCTGATCCCAGTCTGTTACTCTGCACAGCCCTCTCCCCGATCTCAGTCAGTTACTCTGCACAGCCATCTCCCTGATCCCAGTCTGTTACTCTGCACAGCCATCTCCCTGATCCCAGTCTGTTACTCTGCACAGCCCTCTCCCTGATCCCAGTCTGTTACTCTACACAGCCATCTCCCTGATCCCTGTCTATTACTCTGCACAGCCAGCTCTCTGATCCCAGTCTGTTACTCTGCACAGCTCTCTCCCTGATCCCAGTCTGTTACTCTGCAAAGCATGCTCCCTGATCCCAGTCTGTTACTCCGCAAAGCATGCTCCCCGATCCCAGTCTGTACCCCTCCACAGCCCTCTCCCTGATCGCAGTCTGTTACTCTGCACAGCCCTCTCCCTGATCCCAGTCTGTTACTCTGCACAGCTCTCTCCCTGATCCCAGTCTGTTACTCTGCACAGCCCTCTCCCCGATCTCAGCCTTTTACTCTGCACAGCCCTCTCCCTGATCCCTGTCTGTTACTCTGCACAGCCCACTCCCCAATCCTAGTCTGTTACTCTGCACAGTCCTCTCCCTGATCCCAGTCTGTTACTCTGCACAGCCCGCTCTCTGATCCCAGTCTGTTACTCTGCACAGCCCTTCCCCCGATCCCAGTCTGTTACTCTGCAAAGCATGCTCCCCGATCCCAGTCTGTACCCCTCCACAGCCCTCCCCCTGATCCCAGTCTGTTACTCTGCACACCCCTCTCCCTGATCCCAGTCTGTTACTCTGCACAGCCATCTCCCTGATCCCAGTCTGTTACTCTGCACAGCCCTCTCCCTGATCCCAGTCTGTTACTCTGCACAGCCAGCTCTCTGATCCCAGTCTGTTACTCTGCACAGCTCTCTCCCTGATCCCAGTCTGTTACTCTGCAAAGCATGCTCCCTGATCCCAGTCTGTTACTCTGCAAAGCATGCTCCCCGATCCCAGTCTGTACCCCTCCACAGCCCTCTCCGTGATCCCAGTCTGTTACTCTACACAGCCCTCACTCTGATCCCAGTCTGTCACTCTGCACAGCCCTCTCCCTGATCCCAGTCTGTTACTCTGCACAGCCTGCTCCCTGATCCCAGTCTGTTACTCAGCACAACCCTCTTCCTGATCCCAGTCTGTTATTCTGCACAGCTCTCTCATTGATCCCAGTCTATTACTCTACACAGCCAGCTCTCTGATCCCAGTCTGTTACTCAGCACAACCCTCTCCCTGATCCCAGTCTGTTACTCTGCACAGCCCTCTCCCCGATCCCAGTCTGTTACTCTGCACAGCTATCTCCCTGACCCTAGTCTGTTACTCTGCACAGCCCTCTCACTGATCCCAGTCTGTTACTCTGCACAGCTCTCTCCCTGATCCCAGTCTGTTACTCTGCACAGCCCTCTCCCTGATCCCAGTCTGTTACTCTACACAGCCATCTCCCTGATCCCTGTCTATTACTCTGCACAGCCAGCTCTCTGATCCCAGTCTGTTACTCTGCACAGCTCTCTCCCTGATCCCAGTCTGTTACTCTGCAAAGCATGCTCCCCGATCCCAGTCTGTACCCCTCCACAGCCCTCCCCCTGATCCCAGTCTGTTACTCTGCACACCCCTCTCCCTGATCCCAGTCTGTTACTCTGCACAGCCATCTCCCTGATCCCAGTCTGTTACTCTGCACAGCCCTCTCCCTGATCCCAGTCTGTTACTCTACACAGCCATCTCCCTGATCCCTGTCTATTACTCTGCACAGCCAGCTCTCTGATCCCAGTCTGTTACTCTGCACAGCTCTCTCCCTGATCCCAGTCTGTTACTCTGCAAAGCATGCTCCCTGATCCCAGTCTGTTACTCTGCAAAGCATGCTCCCCGATCCCAGTCTGTACCCCTCCACAGCCCTCTCCCTGATCCCAGTCTGTTACTCTGCACAGCCCTCTCCCTGATCCCAGTCTGTTACTCAGCACAACCCTCTCCCTGATCCCAGTCTGTTACTCAGCACAACCCTCTCCCTGATCCCAGTCTGTTACTCTGCACAGCCCTCTCCCTGATCCCTGTCTGTTACTCTGCACAGCCCACTCCCCGATCCTAGTCTGTTACTCTGCACAGTCGTCTCCCTGATCCCAGTCTGTTACTCTGCACAGCCCGCTCTCTGATCCCAGTCTGTTACTCTACACAGCCATCTCCCTGATCCCTGTCTATTACTCTGCACAGCCCTCTCCCCGATCTCAGTCAGTTACTCTGCACCGCCCTCTCCCTGATCGCAGTCTGTTACTCTGCACAACCCTCTCCCTGATCCCAGTCTGTTACTCTGCACAGCTCTCTCCCTGATCCCAGTCTGTTACTCTGCACAGCACTCTCCCTGATCCCAGTCTGTTACTCTGCACAGCCCTCTCCCGATCCCAGTCTGTTACTCTACACAGCTCTCTCCCTGATCCCAGTCTGTTACTCTGCAAAGCATGCTCCCCGATCCCAGTCTGTACCCCTCCACAGCCCTCTCCCTGATCCCAGTCTGTTACTCTGCACAGCCCTCTCCCTGATCCCAGTCTGTTACTCTACACAGCCCTCACTCTGATCCCAGTCTGTCACTCTGCACAGCCCTCTCCCTGATCCCAGTCTGTTACTCTGCACAGCCTGCTCCCTGATCCCAGTCTGTTACTCTACACAGCTCTCTCCCTGATCCCAGTCTGTTACTCTGCACAGCCTGCTCCCTGATCCCAGTCTGTTACTCAGCACAACCCTCTCCCTGATCCCAGTCTGTTATTCTGCACAGCTCTCTCATTGATCCCAGTCTATTACTCTACACAGCCAGCTCTCTGATCCCAGTCTGTTACTCAGCACAACCCTCTCCCTGATCCCAGTCTGTTATTCTGCACAACCTTCTCCCCGATCTCAGCCTTTTACTCTGCACAGCCCTCTCCCTGATCCCTGTCTGTTACTCTGCACAGCCCACTCCCCGATCCTAGTCTGTTACTCTGCACAGTCCTCTCCCTGATCCCAGTCTGTTACTCTGCACAGCCCGCTCTCTGATCCCAGTCTGTTACTCTGCACAGCCCTTCCCCCGATCCCAGTCTGTTACTCTGCAAAGCATGCTCCCCGATCCCAGTCTGTACCCCTCCACAGCCCTCCCCCTGATCCCAGTCTGTTACTCTGCACAGCCATCTCCCTGATCGCAGTCTGTTACTCTGCACAGCTCTCTCCCTGATCCCAGTCTGTTACTCCGCAAAGCATGCTCCCCGATCCCAGTCTGTACCCCTCCACAGCCCTCTCCCTGATCCCAGTCTGTTACTCTGCACAGCCCTCTCCCTGATCCCAGTCTGTTACTCTGCACATCCTGCTCCCTGATCCCAGTCTGTTACTCTGCACAGCTCTCTCCCTGATCCCAGTCTATTACTCTACACAGCCAGCTCTCTGATCCCAGTCTGTTACTCAGCACAACCCTCTCCCTGATCCCAGTCTGTTATTCTGCACAGCCCTCTCCCCGATCTCAGCCTTTTACTCTGCACAGCCCTCTCCCTGATCCCTGTCTGTTACTCTGCACAGCCCACTCCCCGATCTTAGTCTGTTACTCTGCACAGTCCTCTCCCTGATCCCAGTCTGGTACTCTGCACAGCCTGCTCGCTGATCCCAGTCTGTTACTCAGCACAACCCTCTCCCTGATCCCAGTCTGTTATTCTGCACAGCTCTCTCATTGACCCCAGTCTATTACTCTACACAGCCAGCTCTCTGATCCCAGTCTGTTACTCAGCACAACCCTCTCCCTGATCCCAGTCTGTTACTCTGCACAGCCCACTCCCCGATCCTAGTCTGTTACTCTGCACAGTCCTCTCCCTGATCCCAGTCTGTTACTCTGCACAGCCCGCTCTCTGATCCCAGTCTGTTACTCTGCACAGCCCTTCCCCCGATCCCAGTCTGTTACTCTGCAAAGCATGCTCCCCGATCCCAGTCTGTACCCATCCACAGCCCTCTCCCTGATCCCAGTCTGTTACTCTGCACACCCCTCTCCCTGATCCCAGTCTGTTACTCTGCACAGCCATCTCCCTGATCCCAGTCTGTTACTCTGCACAGCCCTCTCCCTGATCCCAGTCTGTTACTCTACACAGCCATCTCCCTGATCCCTGTCTATTACTCTGCACAGCCCTCTCCCCGATCTCAGTCAGTTACTCTGCACAGCCCTCTCCCTGATCGCAGTCTGTTACTCTGCACAGCTCTCTCCCTGATCCCAGTCTGTTACTCTGCACAGCCCTCTCCCTGATCCCTGTCTGTTACTCTGCACAGCTCACTCCCTGATCCCTGTCTGTTACTCTGCACAGCCCTCTCCCTAATCCCTGTCTGTTACTCTCACAGCCCTCTCCCCGATTCCAATCTGTTACTCTGCACAGCAATCTCCCTGATCCCAGTCTGTTACTCTGCACACCCCTCTCCCTGATCCCAGTCTGTTACTCTGTACAGCCCCCTCCCTGATCCCAGTCTGTTACTCTACACAGCCATCTCCCTGATCCCTGTCTATTACTCTGCACAGCCCTCTCCCCGATCTCAGTCAGTTACTCTGCACAGCCATCTCCCTGATCCCAGTCTGTTACTCTGCACAGCCCTCTCCCTGATCCCAGTCTGTTACTCTACACAGCCATCTCCCTGATCCCTGTCTATTACTCTGCACAGCCCTCTCCCCGATCTCAGTCAGTTACTCTGCACAGCCATCTCCCTGATCCCAGTCTGTTACTCTGCACAGCCATCTCCCTGATCCCAGTCTGTTACTCTGCACAGCCCTCTCCCTGATCCCAGTCTGTTACTCTACACAGCCATCTCCCTGATCCCTGTCTATTACTCTGCACAGCCAGCTCTCTGATCCCAGTCTGTTACTCTGCACAGCTCTCTCCCTGATCCCAGTCTGTTACTCTGCAAAGCATGCTCCCCGATCCCAGTCTGTACCCCTCCACAGCCCTCTCCCTGATCGCAGTCTGTTACTCTGCACAGCCCTCTTACTGATCCCAGTCTGTTACTCTGCACAGCTCTCTCCCTGATCCCAGTCTGTTACTCTGCACAGCCCTCTCCCTGATCCCAGTCTGTTACTCTGCACAGCCCTCTCCTGATCCCAGTCTGTTACTCTACACAGCTCTCTCCCTGATCCCAGTCTGTTACTCTGCAAAGCATGCTCCCCGATCCCAGTCTGTACCCCTCCACAGCCCTCTCCCTGATCCCAGTCTGTTACTCTACACAGCCCTCACTCTGATCCCAGTCTGTCACTCTGCACAGCCCTCTCCCTGATCCCAGTCTGTTACTCTGCACAGCCTGCTCCCTGATCCCAGTCTGTTACTAAGCACAACCCTCTCCCTGATCCCAGTCTGTTATTCTGCACAGCTCTCTCATTGATCCCAGTCTATTACTCTACACAGCCAGCTCTCTGATCCCAGTCTGTTACTCAGCACAACCCTCTCCCTGATCCCAGTCTGTTATTCTGCACAGCCCTCTCCCCGATCTCAGCCTTTTACTCTGCACAGTCCTCTCCCTGATCCCAGTCTGTTACTCTGCACAGCCCGCTCTCTGATCCCAGTCTTTTACTCTGCACAGCCCTTCCCCCGATCCCAGTCTGTTACTCTGCAAAGCATGCTCCCCGATCCCAGTCTGTACCCCTCCACAGCCCTCCCCCTGATCCCAGTCTGTTACTCTGCACACCCCTCTCCCTGATCCCAGTCTGTTACTCTGCACAGCCATCTCCCTGATCCCAGTCTGTTACTCTGCACAGCCCTCTCCCTGATCCCAGTCTGTTACTCTACACAGCCATCTCCCTGATCCCTGTCTATTACTCTGCACAGCCAGCTCTCTGATCCCAGTCTGTTACTCTGCACAGCTCTCTCCCTGATCCCAGTCTGTTACTCTGCAAAGCATGCTCCCTGATCCCAGTCTGTTACTCTGCAAAGCATGCTCCCCGATCCCAGTCTGTACCCCTCCACAGCCCTCTCCCTGATCCCAGTCTGTTACTCTGCACAGCCCTCTCCCTGATCCCAGTCTGTTACTCTACACAGCCCTCACTCTGATCCCAGTCTGTCACTCTGCACAGCCCTCTCCCTGATCCCAGTCTGTTACTCTGCACAGCCTGCTCCCTGATCCCAGTCTGTTACTCAGCACAACCCTCTTCCTGATCCCAGTCTGTTATTCTGCACAGCTCTCTCATTGATCCCAGTCTATTACTCTACACAGCCAGCTCTCTGATCCCAGTCTGTTACTCAGCACAACCCTCTCCCTGATCCCAGTCTGTTATTCTGCACAGCTCTCTCATTGACCCCAGTCTATTACTCTACACAGCCAGCTCTCTGATCCCAGTCTGTTACTCAGCACAACCCTCTCCCTGATCCCAGTCTGTTACTCTGCACAGCCCTCTCCCCGATCCCAGTCTGTTACTCTGCACAGCTATCTCCTTGACCCTAGTCTGTTACTCTGCACAGCCCTCTCACTGATCCCAGTCTGTTACTCTACACAGCCATCTCCCTGATCGCTGTCTATTACTCTCCACAGCCCTCTCCCTGATCCCACTCTGTTACTCTGCACAGCCCTCTCCCTGATCCCAGTCTGTTACTCTGCACAGCCTGCTTCTTGTTCCCAGTCTGTTACTCTACACAGCCCTCTCCCTGATCCCAGTCTGTTACTCTGCACAGCTCTCTCATTGATCCCAGTCTATTACTCTACACAGACAGCTCTCTGATCCCAGTCTGTTACTCAGCACAACCCTCTCCCTGATCCCAGTCTGTTATTCTGCACAGCCCTCTCCCCGATCTCAGCCTTTTACTCTGCACAGCCCTCTCCCTGATCCCTGTCTGTTACTCTGCACAGCCCACTCCCCGATCCTAGTCTGTTACTCTGCACAGTCCTCTCCCTGATCCCAGTCTGTTACTCTGCACAGCCCTCTCCCTGATCCCAGTCTGTTACTCTGCACACCCCTCTCCCTGATCCCAGTCTGTTACTCTGCACAGCCATCTCCCTGATCCCAGTCTGTTACTCTGCACAGCCCTCTCCCTGATCCCAGTCTGTTACTCTACACAGCCATCTCCCTGATCCCTGTCTATTACTCTGCACAGCCCTCTCCCCGATCTCAGTCAGTTACTCTGCACAGCCCTCTCCCTGATCGCAGTCTGTTACTCTGCACAGCTCTCTCCCTGATCCCAGTCTGTTACTCTGCACAGCCCTCTCCCTGATCCCAGTTTGTTACTCTGCACAGCCCTCTCCTGATCCCAGTCTGTTACTCTACACAGCTCTCTCCCTGATCCCAGTCTGTTACTCTGCAAAGCATGCTCCCCGATCCCAGTCTGAACCCCATCACAGCCCTCTCCCTGATCCCAGTCTGTTACTCTGCACAGCCCTCTCCCTGATCCCAGTCTGTTACTCTACACAGCCCTCACTCTGATCCCAGTCTGTCACTCTGCACAGCCCTCTCCCTGATCCCAGTCTGTTACTCTGCACAGCCTGCTCCCTGATCCCTGTCTGTTACTCTACACAGCCCTCTCCCTGATCCCAGTCTGTTACTCTGCACAGCCTGCTCCCTGATCCCAGTCTGTTACTCAGCACAACCCTCTCCCTGATCCCAGTCTGTTATTCTGCACAGCTCTCTCATTGATCCCAGTCTATTACTCTACACAGCCAGCTCTCTGATCCCAGTCTGTTACTCAGCACAACCCTCTCCCTGATCCCAGTCTGTTATTCTGCACAGCCCTCTCCCCGATCTCAGCCTTTTACTCTGCACAGCCCTCTCCCTGATCCCTGTCTGTTACTCTGCACAGCCCACTCCCCGATCCTAGTCTGTTACTCTGCACAGTCCTCTCCCTGATCCCAGTCTGTTACTCTGCACAGCCCGCTCTCTGATCCCAGTCTGTTACTCTGCACAGCCCTTCCCCCGATCCCAGTCTGTTACTCTGCAAAGCATGCTCCCCGATCCCAGTCTGTACCCCTCCACAGCCCTCCCCCTGATCCCAGTCTGTTACTCTGCACACCCCTCTCCCTGATCCCAGTCTGTTACTCTGCACAGCCATCTCCCTGATCCCAGTCTGTTACTCTGCACAGCCCTCTCCCTGATCCCAGTCTGTTACTCTACACAGCCATCTCCCTGATCCCTGTCTATTACTCTGCACAGCCAGCTCTCTGATCCCAGTCTGTTACTCTGCACAGCTCTCTCCCTGATCCCAGTCTGTTACTCTGCAAAGCATGCTCCCTGATCCCAGTCTGTTACTCTGCAAAGCATGCTCCCCGATCCCAGTCTGTACCCCTCCACAGCCCTCTCCCTGATCCCAGTCTGTTACTCTGCACAGCCCTCTCCCTGATCCCAGTCTGTTACTCTACACAGCCCTCACTCTGATCCCAGTCTGTCACTCTGCACAGCCCTCTCCCTGATCCCAGTCTGTTACTCTGCACAGCCTGCTCCCTGATCCCAGTCTGTTACTCAGCACAACCCTCTCCCTGATCCCAGTCTGTTACTCTGCACAGCCCTCTCCCTGATCCCAGTCTATTACTCTGCACAGCCCACTCCCCGATCCTAGTCTGTTACTCTGCACAGTCCTCTCCCTGATCCCAGTCTGTTACTCTGCACAGCCTGCTGTCTGATCCCAGTCTGTTACTCTACACAGCCATCTCCCTGATCCCTGTCTATTACTCTGCACAGCCCTCTCCCCGATCTCAGTCAGTTACTCTGCACCGCCCTCTCCCTGATCGCAGTCTGTTACTCTGCACAACCCTCTCCCTGATCCCAGTCTGTTACTCTGCACAGCTCTCTCCCTGATCCCAGTCTGTTACTCTGCACAGCACTCTCCCTGATCCCAGTCTGTTACTCTGCACAGCCCTCTCCCGATCCCAGTCTGTTACTCTACACAGCTCTCTCCCTGATCCCAGTCTGTTACTCTGCAAAGCATGCTCCCCGATCCCAGTCTGTACCCCTCCACAGCCCTCTCCCTGATCCCAGTCTGTTACTCTGCACAGCCCTCTCCCTGATCCCAGTCTGTTACTCTACACAGCCCTCACTCTGATCCCAGTCTGTTATTCTGCACAACCCTCTCCCCGATCTCAGCCTTTTACTCTGCACAGCCCTCTCCCTGATCCCTGTCTGTTACTCTGCACAGCCCACTCCCCGATCCTAGTCTGTTACTCTGCACAGTCCTCTCCCTGATCCCAGTCTGTTACTCTGCACAGCCCGCTCTCTGATCCCAGTCTGTTACTCTGCACAGCCCTTCCCCCGATCCCAGTCTGTTACTCTGCAAAGCATGCTCCCCGATCCTAGTCTGTTACCCCTCCACAGCACTCTCCCTGATCCCAGTCTGTTACTCTGCACACCCCTCTCCCTGATCCCAGTCTGTTACTCTGCACAGCCATCTCCCTGATCGCAGTCTGTTACTCTGCACAGCCCTCTCCCTGATCCCAATCTGTTACTCTACACAGCCATCTCCCTGATCCCTGTCTATTACTCTGCACAGCCAGCTCTCTGATCCCAGTCTGTTACTCTGCACAGCTCTCTCCCTGATCCCAGTCTGTTACTCTGCAAAGCATGCTCCCCGATCCCAGTCTGTACCCCTCCACAGCCCTCTCCCTGATCCCAGTCTGTTACTCTGCACAGCCCTCTCCTAATCACAGTCTGTTACTCTACACAGCTCTCTCCCTGATCCCAGTCTGTTACTCTGCAAAGCATGCTCCCCGATCCCAGTCTGTACCCCTCCACAGCCCTCTCCCTGATCCCAGTCTGTTACTCTGCACAGCCCACTCCCCGATCCTAGTCTGTTACTCTGCACAGTCCTCTCCCTGATCCCAGTCTGTTACTCTGCACAGCCCGCTCTCTGATCCCAGTCTGTTACTCTGCACAGCCCTTCCGCCGATCCCAGTCTGTTACTCTGCAAAGTATGCTCCCCGATCCCAGTCTGTTACCCCTCCACAGCCCTCTCCCTGATCCCAGTCTGTTACTCTGCACACCCCTCTCCCTGATCCCAGTCTGTTACTCTGCACAGCCATCTCCCTGATCGCAGTCTGTTACTCTGCACAGCCCTCTCCCTGATCCCAGTCTGTTACTCTACACAGCCATCTCCCTGATCCCTGTCTGTTACTCTGCACAGCCAGCTCTCTGATCCCAGTCTGTTACTCTGCACAGCTCTCTCCCTGATCCAAGTCTGTTACTCTGCAAAGCATGCTCCCCGATCCCAGTCTGTACCCCTCCACAGCCCTCTCCCTGATCCCAGTCTGTTACTCTGCACTGCCCTCTCCCTGATCCCAGTCTGTTACTCTACACAGCCCTCACTCTGATCCCAGTCTGTCACTCTGCACAGCCCTCTCCTGATCCCAGTCTGTTACTCTACACAGCCCTCTCCCTGATCCCAGTCTGTTACTCTGCACATCCTGCTCCCTGATCCCAGTCTGTTACTCTGCACAGCTCTCTCCCTGATCCCAGTCTATTACTCTACACAGCCAGCTCTCTGATCCCAGTCTGTTACTCAGCACAACCCTCTCCCTTATCCCAGTCTGTTATTCTGCACAGCCCTCTCCCCGATCTCAGTCTTTTACTCTGCACAACCCAGTCTCTGCTCCCAGTCTGTTACTCTGCACAGCTCTCTCCCGGATACCAGCCTGTTACTCTGCACAGCTGGCTCCCAGATCCCAGATTGTTACTCTGCACACCCCTTCCCCCGATCCCAGTCTGTTACTCTGCACAGCCCTCTCCGTGATCCCAGTCTGTCACTCTGCACAGCCCTCTCCTGATCCCAGTCTGTTACTCTGCACAGCCCTTCCCCCGTTCCCAGTCTGTTACTCTGCACAGCCCTTCCCCCGATCCCAGTCTGTCACTCTGCACAGCCCTCTCCTGATCCCAGTCTGTTACTCTGCACAGCCCTCTCCCTGATCCCAGTCTGTTACTCTGCACAGCCTGCTCCCTGATCCCAGTCTGTTACTCTACACAGTCCTATCACTGATCCCAGTCTGTTACTCTGCACAGCCTGCTCCCTGATCCCAGTCTGTTACTCTACACAGCCAGCTCTCTGATCCCAGTCTGTTACTCTGCACAGCCCTTCCCCCGATCCCAGTCTGTTACTCTGCACAGCCCTTCCCCTGATCCCAGTCTGTTACTCTGCACAGCCCTCTCCCTGATCCCAGTCTGTTACTCTGCACAGCCCTCTCCCTGATCCCAGTCTGATACTCTACACAGCACTCTCCCTGATCCCAGTCTGTTACTCTGCACAGCACTCCCCCGATTCCAGTCTGTTACTCTGCACAGCCCTCTCCCTGATCCCAGTCTGTTACTCTGCACAGCCTGCTCTCTGATCTCAGTCTGTTACTCTGCACAGCTCTTCCCCCGATCCCAGTCTGTTACTCTGCTCAGCCCTCTCCCTGATCGCAGTCTGTTACTCTGCACAGCCATCTCCCTGATCCCAGTCTGTTACTCTGCACAGCTCTCTCCCTGATCCCAGTCTGTTACTCTGCAAAGCATGCTCCCCGATCCCAGTCTGTACCCCTTCACAGCCCTCTCCCTGATCCCAGTCTGTTACTCTGCACAGCCCTCTCCCTTATCCCAGTCTGTTATTCTGCACAGCCCTCTCCCCGATCTCAGTCTTTTACTCTGCACAGCCAACTCTCTGATCTCAGTCTGTTACTCTGCACAGCCCTTCCCCCGATCCCAGTCTGTTACTCTGCACAACCCAGTCTCTGCTCCCAGTCTGTTACTCTACACAGCCAGCTCTCTGATCCCAGTCTGTTACTCTGCACAGCCCTTCCCCCGATCCCAGTCTGTTACTCTGCACAGCCCTTCCCCCGATCCCAGTCTGTTACTCTGCACAGCCCTCTCCCTGATCCCAGTCTGTTACTCTGCACAGCCCTCTCCCTGATCCCAGTCTGTTACTCTGCACAGCCCTCTCCCTGATCCCAGTCTGATACTCTACACAGCCCTCTCCCTGATCCCAGTCAGTTATTCTGCACAGCCCTCTCCCCGATCTCAGTCTTTTACTCTGCACAGCCCTCTACCTAATCCCAGTCTGTTACTCTGCACAGTCCTCTCCCTGATCCCAGTCTGTTACTCTGCACAGCCTGCTCTCTGATCTCAGTCTGTTACTCTGCACAGCTCTTCCCCCGATCCCAGTCTGTTACTCTGCAAAGCATGCTCCCTGATCCCAGTCTGTAACCCTACACAGCCCTCTCCCTGATCCCAGTCTGTTACTCTGCACAGCCCTCTCCCTGATCCCAGTCTGTTACTCTGCACAGCCCTCTTCCTGATCCCAGTCTGTTACTCTGCACAGCCTGCTCTCTGATCTCAGTCTGTTACTCTGCACAGCTCTTCCCCCAATCCCAGTCTGTTACTCTGCTCAGCCCTCTCCCTGATCGCAGTCTGTTACTCTGCACAGCCCTCTCCCTGATCCCAGTCTGTTACTCTGCACAGCCCTCTCCCTGATCCCAGTCTATTACTCTGCACGGCCCTCTCCCCGATCTCAGTCTTTTACTCTGCACAGCCCTCTCCCTGATCCCAGTCTGATACTCTGCACAGCCCAGCCCCGATCCCAATCTGTCACTCTGCAAAGCATGCTCCCTGATCCCAGTCTGTAACCCTATACAGCCCTCTCCCTGATCCCAGTCTGTTACTCTGCACAGCCCTCTCCCTGATCCCAGTCTGTTACTCTGCACAGCCCTCTTCCTGATCCCAGTCTGTTACTCTGCACAGGCCTCTCCCTGATCCCAGTCTGTTACCCTACGCAACCATCTCCCTGATCCCAGTCTGTTACTCTGCACAGCCCTCTCCTTGATCCCAGTCTGTTACTCTGCACAGCACACTCCTGCATCCCAGTTTGTTACTCTGCACAGCTCTCTCCCCGATCCCAGTCATTGAGTCCTAGAGATGTGCAGCACAGAAACTGATCATTCAGTCCAACCCGTCCATGCCAACCAGATATCCCGACCCAATCTAATCGCACCTGCCAGCATATCCCTCCAAACCCTTCCTATCCATGTACCCATCCAGATGTTTTCAAATGTTGTAACTGTACCAGCCTCCACCACTTCCTCTGGCAGCTCATTCCATACACGTACCACCCTCTGTGTGAAGAGTTGCCCCTTAGGTCTCTTTTAGATCTTTCCTCTCTTACCCTAAACCTATATCCTCTACTTCTGCATTCCCCCACCCCAGGGAAAAGACTATGTCTCGTTATCCATCAGAATTTTATAAATATCTTTAAGGCCACCCCTCAGCTTCCGACTCTACAAGGAAAACAGCCCCAGCCTATTCAGCCTCTCCCTCTAGCTCAGATCCTCCAACCCTGGCGACATCCTTGTAAATCTTTTCTGAACCCTTTCAAGTTTCACATCTTTCCGATAGGAAGGAGACCAGAATTGCACATAATATTCCAAAAATGACCCAGCTAATGTCCTGCACAGCCGCAACATGACTTCCCAACTCCAGTAATCAATACTCTAACAGGTAAAGGAAAGCATCTGTTATTCTGCACAGCCCTCTCCCTGATCCCAGTCTGTTACTCTGCACAGCCCTTCCCCCGATCCCAGTCTGTTACTCTGCACAGCCCTCTCCCTGATCCCAGTCTGTTACTCTGCACAGCTCTCTCCCCATCCCAGTCTGTTACTCTGCACAGCCCTCTCCCCGATCCCAGTCTGTTACTCTGCACAGCCCTCTCCCTGATCCCAGTCTGTTACTCTGCACTGCCCTCTCCCTGATCCCAGTCTGTTACTCTGCACAACCCTCTCCCCAATCCCACTCTGTTACTCTGCACAACCCTCTCCCCGATCCCAGTCTGTTACTCTGCACAGCCCTCTTCCTGATCCCAGTCTGTTACTCTGCACAGCCTGCTCTCTGATCTCAGTCTGTTACTCTGCACAGCTCTTCCCCCAATCCCAGTCTGTTACTCTGCTCAGCCCTCTCCCTGATCGCAGTCTGTTACTCTGCACAGCCCTCTCCCTGATCCCAGTCTGTTACTCTGCACAGCCCTCTCCCTGATCCCAGTCTATTACTCTGCACGGCCCTCTCCCCGATCTCAGTCTTTTACTCTGCACAGCCCTCTCCCTGATCCCAGTCTGATACTCTGCACAGCCCAGCCCCGATCCCAATCTGTCACTCTGCAAAGCATGCTCCCTGATCCCAGTCTGTAACCCTATACAGCCCTCTCCCTGATCCCAGTCTGTTACTCTGCACAGCCCTCTCCCTGATCCCAGTCTGTTACTCTGCACAGCCCTCTTCCTGATCCCAGTCTGTTACTCTGCACAGGCCTCTCCCTGATCCCAGTCTGTTACCCTACACAACCATCTCCCTGATCCCAGTCTGTTACTCTGCACAGCCCTCTCCTTGATCCCAGTCTGTTACTCTGCACAGCACACTCCTGCATCCCAGTTTGTTACTCTGCACAGCTCTCTCCCCGATCCCAGTCATTGAGTCCTAGAGATGTGCAGCACAGAAACTGATCATTCAGTCCAACCCGTCCATGCCAACCAGATATCCCGACCCAATCTAATCGCACCTGCCAGCATATCCCTCCAAACCCTTCCTATCCATGTACCCATCCAGATGTTTTCAAATGTTGTAACTGTACCAGCCTCCACCACTTCCTCTGGCAGCTCATTCCATACACGTACCACCCTCTGTGTGAAGAGTTGCCCCTTAGGTCTCTTTTAGATCTTTCCTCTCTTACCCTAAACCTATATCCTCTACTTCTGCATTCCCCCACCCCAGGGAAAAGACTATGTCTCGTTATCCATCAGAATTTTATAAATATCTTTAAGGCCACCCCTCAGCTTCCGACTCTACAAGGAAAACAGCCCCAGCCTATTCAGCCTCTCCCTCTAGCTCAGATCCTCCAACCCTGGCGACATCCTTGTAAATCTTTTCTGAACCCTTTCAAGTTTCACATCTTTCCGATAGGAAGGAGACCAGAATTGCACATAATATTCCAAAAATGACCCAGCTAATGTCCTGCACAGCCGCAACATGACTTCCCAACTCCAGTAATCAATACTCTAACAGGTAAAGGAAAGCATCTGTTATTCTGCACAGCCCTCTCCCTGATCCCAGTCTGTTACTCTGCACAGCCCTTCCCCCGATCCCAGTCTGTTACTCTGCACAGCCCTCTCCCTGATCCCAGTCTGTTACTCTGCACAGCTCTCTCCCCATCCCAGTCTGTTACTCTGCACAGCCCTCTCCCCGATCCCAGTCTGTTACTCTGCACAGCCCTCTCCCTGATCCCAGTCTGTTACTCTGCACTGCCCTCTCCCTGATCCCAGTCTGTTACTCTGCACAACCCTCTCCCCAATCCCACTCTGTTACTCTGCACAACCCTCTCCCCGATCCCAGTCTGTTACTCTGCACAGCCCTCTTCCTGATCCCAGTCTGTTACTCTGCACAGCCCTCCCCCTGATCCCAGTCTGTTACTCTGCACAGCCCTCTCCCTGATCCCAGTCTGTTACTCTGCACAGCCCTCTCCCTGATCCCAGTCTGTTACTCTGCACAGCCCTCTCCCTGATCCCAGCCTGTTACTCTGACAGAGTGTGCTCTCTGTGTCGCAGTGTCTTTCTACTCTGTCACCTCCTGATTTGGGAACTGATGTAGTGTAGTGTGATGTAGTATAGTGTGATGTAGTGTAGTGTGATGTAGTATAGTGTGATGTAGTGTAGTGTGCTGTAGTGTAGTGTGATGTAGTGTAGTGTGATGGCTGGGTGGCTAGAAACTGTAAAAAAAACCAGCCCTCAGTAACGCACTCAGTCTGCAGTATGGACGCTGGCCTGGACTCTGGGACCCACTCCTAAAGCAGAACTAGATTTTAGGGGAAACATCAGCGTTTCAAATCCACTGGTTGTGCATTGAAGTTTTGTTTGGAATCAGTTTGAATGAATGTCTCATGTTGTAAGGCCCGTGGCTCCAACACTGGGCTCTCCCTCAGTGCTGCACTGCAGTTTGAGCTCCGATCCCTTGACTGGGCATCTATCCCATGGCCTTTTGTTGTGAAGGGGCCACTGAAGCACAATTTCCATGATGTGCTAGGGGTTCTGAGGTTGTGATCAAGGTTGGCTGAGAATGATCCCATTGGAATTCGAGTATTTGATGGTTCAAGTTCCAGTACTGTCCATTTCACTCTTGATTCTGGAAGGGTCCCTTCGGAAGGAAAGACAGGGTCAATTTCGGGAGGGTTAAAACGATGTGTTTTCAGTCTTATGTTGTAGAAGAGAATGGATTCCATGAACTGTTCATTGTCCA